>NC_072777.1:3205536-3557828 GCF_022539595.1 Amphiprion ocellaris | reverse complement strand
AGACTTCAATAAACTCCCTCCATCCCCTGGACACAACACATTTTATTACCATGTTAAATCTTTGTTTTTTTAAATGTTTTTGAGTTTTAATCATAGTTTTAGCATAGTTTTTTCTCTTTGCTTGTTTAGTTTTGTCATCTGTGTAAAAGGTGCTAAACAAATAAAGTTGAATTGATAAACTGAATAATTGACTAACTCATGATTGTGACAACAAAAGTATTTTCATTGTGATTTAAGGGTTTATTTCATTTTAAAGGTTGGGGTTAAAATATTGACAGAAAAAGAAGATTAAAGAAATAAACTACATAACAAAAAGCAATTAAATCAAAGGAAAAAATGTAATACAATAACACTTCAGAAAAAAAAATTAAAAAGTGTTTTTTAAATGTGTAATGATCTAAAATATTTTCTCTGTAATATTTAATAATGTTATTTTAAAAATTTTGTTTAATTTCATACTTGCATGTTTTGTATCGTGTTTATCTAAATCAATATTTTGTCAGTTTAATAAAATTAAACATTAAATACAATTAAATATTAAACTGACAAAATATTGAATTAGATAAACACGATACAAAACATGTAAGTATGAAATTAAACAAAATTTTTAAAATATTATTAAATATTACAGAGAAAATATTTTAGATAATTACATTTAAAAAACACTTTTTAAACATGAGTCATATTAAACTTTTTTAAAAATACAAAACATTATATTATTGAACCTTTGAAAAGACAAAACATTTAATTAAAAAATTCAATGTTTAATTAGAAAGTTAAATCTTAAAGACAATAAAACTTCAAATAGCAATTAAACAGAAAATACAATGAATCATTTAAAAAGAAAATTAAACATTAAAAGGTGGTACAACATTTAAAAAGAAAAACCTTAAAGATTTAATTGAAAAATTAAACATTGGGAAAGAAAAGGACATTTTTCAAACAAGCCGATAAAACATTTGAAAAAACAACAATTAAACATTAAAGAGACAAAACATTTCTAAATCAAATCAGACATTAGAAAAGAATAAAAGGTGAGAAAAGAGCAAAACTAAACATTTAAGAAGAATCAAACTAAAGACAAAACATTTGAAAAGACACCAGTTAAACTTTAGAAGATCAAATTTAACAGAAGAGACAATAAAACGATCAAAAAGAGCAAAAACATAAAGATCTTAAAGCGTTTTCTAGTCTGAAATGAAAACATCAAGTTGTTTCTTCAAACATTTCCTCTTTCTATGTTCTTGGTTTGATTGTGGACAGATTTACTAAGAACTCATTTCAGAAAACTGTTTTCCAGATAAAGTCTACTAGTAGTTGAAGGCATGGATCAAACTAATGTTACCTTCTGATCTCCATAAACTTTACTGTTCAGTGAAGAGAATCAAAGTTTGTTGAGGATTTCTAAAAAACCCACAGGTGAAGGTCTGAGAAGAACTCAGATTGATGGTCTAAATGTGAAATCAAGGTTCATGGTCACAAGTTTTAAGGCTTCTGTTAACCATAAAGTTCAAACTAACAGAGAAGTACTGAGAAACTTTTAAAACTTCAGTCCTCAGACTGTCTGAAGGTTCAAACAAACAGAGAAGTACTGATAAACTTTTAAAATTTCAGCCCTCAGACTGTCTAAAGGTTCAAACTAACAGAGAACTACTCAGGAACTTAGAAGATATCAGTCCTCAGAGTGTCTGAAGGTTCAAACTAACAGAGAACTACTGTGGGACTTAGAGAATTTCAGCCCTCAGACTGTGTGAAAGCTCAGGTCCTGAGGACTCGGGAGGTGTGGAGGCTTGGAAAGTCTTGGAACTGAGGGTTCAACCCTCCAGCACAAAGGCTGAAGTCCAACCTCCTGAGAAAAACGGTCGAGTCAAGACTCGAGTTAAAAAAAAAACTGAAAACGTCAAAAAATAGATGATAAATGCGCAAAAAAAAGAAGAATTAGTATCTGAGCGAATAGCTCAGGGGGTTAAGAGGATAGACTCCCAAGCGGAGGGTCGCAGGTTCAAGACCCACCACCGGCAGTTTTCTTTCTTTGTCTTTGTCAGAATTTTGAGAAAATTTAAGAAGTGTCTGGTCTTGAACCAGCGACCTGCAGCTCCATAGGCAAATCCTTAACTCACTGAGCTACAGATCAGATGAAAAGAAATGATTTCGTCGTCCCTTTGGCATCGTAGTTTCTCAAGTGATCACTGGGTGGAGCCAAGGCGGAGTCTGGGTGGAGTCAGGGCGGAGAGTAGGCGGGGAGGTGGGTGGCGGCCTCCCCCCTCTACTCCCCCACCTCCCCCTCACCACCCACCACACCTTCCCCCGCCCGACGAGTTTTTCGAAAATCTGTGTCTCGACAGGTTTTCCTGAGTTTCTGGAGTTTCCACCAGGTCGGAGGCTGAACAAGTTGTCATGAAGAGGTGTTGAAGTCGGCCAGGATGGACTGACTTTTTACAGCGACTAGAAGGAAGACGACTAGAAGTGCAGGTCTTTAACCACCATCCATAAAATCCATGGAGTCGCTCCAGAGAAATGAAGGGAGAGAAACTTTTATCAACCTCCATCCAGATGTTCAACTTCATATCTTTACTTGGAGATTTTTAGCACCACAAACCTTTAGTATCACACTTTATTATCTTTTATTAGGACTTTAATGGAATCCACCAGCAGATTTACTTTTTGTTGACAAACTTTATTCTTGTCATCGTGGGACTGCAGTATTTAAAACTCTTCCTTCTATTTGACCTCATGTTTATTAGTTTTACTGGAGAAACTTATTTTAATTGTACATTACTCTCTTAAAAACCAAATAATAAATTGGATTAGTCAAGAAGTTTAAATTTCTTACTTTGTCATATTTTAAATGTGACAAAAAAAAAATAAAAATAAAGCGTCTTGAGACAATTTGACCTGCAATTGGCGTTATATAAATAAAATTGAATTAAAATTCCATCTATCTTGTAATGTTGGAGTAATTCAGCCATATATGTTGGAAAACACATTTTGTTTGTCCATTAATCTGTTGATTGTTTTCTCCACTAATTCATTTCTTCTTTTGGTTTAGAAAATGTCAAACTCAAATATATTCAGTTTACTGTCATAAAAACCAAAAAGATTTACATTCATGATGCACGAATCAGACAGTTTTTCACTTTTTATCTTAGTTTAGTCAGAAAGATAGTTGATAATGTGTGAATTGTTGCAGCTTGTGAGCCGTAAAAGGTTTTAATCTTTGGGGACGAGTGTCAGAAAACATTTAGAAACCAACATCAACAAAACACTCAACAAAGATTTGAACATCATTAAAGGGAAATCCAACTTTTGCATGACAATGTCTAATTAAAGGACATTTATTTCCAACGTAAGTGTGTGATATTCATCCTCTGGAGCTTTCTCTTCACATCATCTTCTACCTGGACTGGTTTGGTCGGGAGCATGTGCAACAAACATTTGAAAAACTGCACTTTAACATCAATGAATGACACTGAAGTTTAATCTCTACATAAATGAGACTGAGTCTGGATGTGCTGCTCTGTCATTAACTCCTAAGTTTAGGGAAAGTTCAAACAAAACAGGACAGTTCAGATCAGACTTTAGAATGAGCTTATTTTGAACAAACATCTCAGACTTTCTGAGCTTCAGCACCTCTAGCAAGATATTTTAACAACAAGCAACGCAAGAGATCCAGAAGTTGGAGAGAGTTAGCTTTAGCTGAGCCAAAGAACATGTGGGACGCTAACCTAGCAAACATTTCAGACTTTTCTCTGTGAATTCTGAGAAATAATTTACTACTTAATGACAGAGCTACACATCTTAACTCAGTCTCATTAAAACAGACTCTAATTCAGTGTCATCCATCCATATTAAAGTGCAGTTACCCAAAATGTTTGTTGCATGAGCTCCAACAAAACCTGTCCAGGTAGAAGGCCACTTTGACAAACAGGAAGTGGAAGATTCCAAGCAGATTTATAGAAGGGGGAACCGGACTGTACTAAGTGTGGTGGAGTATAGAGGGGTGTTTTGTGGGTTTTTAAGGCTGATAATGATTATTAGTGAGACATTTGGAGTAGATATTCATTTGCAGTAAATGAAAGTATTTAAAATCTTGGAGTTAAACTTAGAAAAACACAAACTCTACCAGAAAACTTTGTTGACAAAATTTTTTTTTCGGATTGACTGTCATTTACTTTGTTCCTGGTTGGAATGCCCATCAATGTCAACATAAAGTTCACTTTTAGTTCTGTTTATTTATTTTTATTTTACTAACACCATTTGTTTTTAAACTCCTCACATGTTGTGTTGTTGTAAACTTACTCTTTCAAATAAATAGATGTCTAACCCTCTGGAAACCAGCGTTTGGACTGTTTTTGTGTTGCTCCTCACCTACTTCAGACAGCTGGGACGTAACAATGTTTTTAGAGCGACATGCTAAACTATGATGCTTTTTGGGTGACATGCTATACTATAGGCTTTTTTAATTGACATATTACTATGACTTTTTTTGTTTTAGTTTTTTATTGTTTTTTAGCAACATATTATAAGAATTTGACGAGTTTTAAAAACTACTATACTTTTACTTGTGCAATGAAATATTCTATAGCATTTTTTAGAGGACATATTATACTCCGATGTTTTCTTGAACAACACACTATTTTGACAATATACTGCACTATGACATTTTTTGAACCACATATCATACATGACAATTTTAGGCAACATCCTATCATTTTGTGCTTTTTGAACCACATAATAATCTATGGGTTTTTTTTTGCCGACATGCTGTACTATGAACTACAGGCCATCCTATGTTATTCTTGAAAAGTATACTATACTTTGACATTTTCTGAACTACATCCTATACTATGGCGTTATACACAGAGTGCTTTGGTTACATGTTGATTTATAATCTAGATATTTTTCTGTTTTGTTTTTTGACAGGATTACCACAGACCTGGCCGTGAACACCGTTGACATCCACCTGAGGGAGACGCTGCCTAAGATCTCAAGGCTGCTTGGTCGTGGTCTTTCTGGTCCTGCTCCAGAACGTCTTCATCAACTATGTCGTCTTTTGAAGAGGCCCTCAGATGCTGCAATCTCTGACCTTAAGGAGGAACTGCTACTTTCACTCTGTAACGAGACGGCGGTTATTTTAAAGACCCAGCTCCTGGCGGCTTTGAGTGAAAGTTTAATACCCATCAAAACAGAACTACAGACAGGTAAATCTGAGCTGTCAGTCAGTATGTTAAACATCAAGTCTGACCCGGCTGCCCTAAAGCACGCTGTGGGTAAAACGGAAACTTCACTCTCCACATCACCGATGACATCGTCACACTCCAAAGCAGAGCACCTGTCTGCTGAACTTTTAAAAGTGGACAATAAATGTGAAGAATGTGAGCAGCAGCAGCCTGTGAGCAGCGGAACAGATGTGATCAGAAAGAAGTCATTTTCTTTCTGGTTGACTTGATGCTGTCAGATGCAGATGTTGGAGTTGATTCTGATCTTTCAGGATAAAAAGCTGCTTTTCCTTCACAGACTTTTCAGGAAATTATTCTCTCAGGTTTTCTCTGCTATTTATACTTTTATCATCTGTGATTATTTCATTATTGTAAAATAAACTTTGAAGCATAAAGACGCATTTAGTTATTTTATTCCTGAAATCTTTGACGTAGCAGAACTAAACTTCCATTTTCCTTCTTGTACTTCTGATACTAGAACTAAATGTATCTTCAACACGGATCATCTGGTTTAATGAATCAGCAGCAACATCACAACAAATGAGACAATTTTCAACAAATTCATGAAACTGATGTCATTTAAAACTATCAGAGTCTGTTTTAGTGTCAAATTAAAGCTGATTACTGACAACTAGAACATTAACGTTACCGTTTTAATCACATTTAAGTTTCCTGAACGTTACATTAATGTCAACCAGCCACAGTTTTATGAACTTAATGAACCACATTACAGGAACACAACACACTTCAGCTGTTGATAGGAAACACACAAACATCGTTAGCTTGATGCTACATTTAGCTGCTAATCAGAACTACTCAGCTAGCTCGGTTAGCATTGCTAATTCACATCAAAGTTAATATTCACTGGATGCTAACTCTCTTCTCTGGTCAACACACACAAATAAACTCCACCAACTCCTGGGGTTCACTGCTCACATTATATCTGACTCTGAAGTTGAACATAAAGTTCATTAAAACCGGCACCGATCAGTAAATTATCATTTATTACCGACCAGCTGTCGGAGTCCTTCAGTGTCTGTTGGTCCAATCAGCCGATGGACTGAATTACTGAACTGAAAACTGATTTAAACAAGACAACAGACAGTAAAACTGTCTGTGGAAAATGTGCTGCTGCTCCACCGATAAATACCAACAAACTAAAACAAACTTGCTGGAAGTGGTGCTTTTAATGATTTTTTAATAAATAGCAAATATGAGGCTTTTATTTTTCTGGAAGTAAAAGGAAACGTTGCTTAGCCGTAGTTTCGCTAACTTAACTTTAGCTGCACTTTCACCATCATCTGACTGATTGATCATTTTTTAAATATTAAAATAGCTGCACTTTGTTTGTGTATTTGGTCATTTCTTATGTTGCTGCTGATTCATTGCAATTATATTTTAATAACATCGCTTTAAATACAGATAATTGAACAGAAAAAACTGGCTCTGAAATACTCAATGAACTGATACGTCATCTAGTGTTAAACTGAATAAGAATTCTTAATAATATAAAATGTAACTGACTGAGCTGTATTAATTAAATTGAGATATTTCAAATTGAAAGAAACACAACACTGACTGACAGATGTCAGTCAATTAAACCTTAAATTCATTTACCTAAGAAAACCATCCTTCAATGTCTTACCTTAAAATGACCTACATTTTTAAAAAAAATATAGGCGCAAAGTAAAAGTTTGACACTAAAGATTAATCACTGATGAATGTTTAATTGCATTAACTAAATTATTATGAGGATATATTTTGATCAAATATTTTTATATCTATAAAATGCACTGGACATCAATAAAAATGTCTGCATAGTGAAATATATGAAGTCCATCTGCATTTATACATCATATTGATGTTTAAATAACGGGAACTGCAGCCCACGTTCAGTCAAGTTAGCGGAATTACGGATAAACGTTTCCAGGTACGTCTTTCAAAATAAAAGCCGTGATTTGTTTTAAGGAAAAATTACGTGATTTCAAAAATGTGATTTTGAAAATGTAAATCAAACTGTAATAAGCGTTAGCTAGCTGCTCCACTTGCTCTGAATATTTTTGTTCTCGTCTTTGTCAAGCCCAAACGAAAAATTAATCTATATTGTGGCTACATTACCGACAACAGCGTCCCTGGAGTGACCGGAAAGGTTAGCCGACCTAGCGGAAGTGCTAATGAGGTCTGCTCTGATACGGATTATTACCGTCACACGTGTAGCTTTGAAAATAAATCTTCTCCAAGACACAGAGCTGTAGTTCCATTTCAGTGTGAGTTCTAATGTTTCTCTGTGTGACTGTATCTTACTTCCTCTAATAAAATCCTCCTGTTCACTGGGAGCTGCAGCTGCCAGATATATGAATATCTGTGTATGGGTCAGACTGACTGAGCTGAGGAGCAGCGATTGGTCAGACTGAGAGTCGGAGAGCAGTGATTGGTCAGACTGAGAGTCGGCAGGAGGCGGCAGCTCTGGCTGCAGAAAAAAAACTCATTCATTTGTATAGAAGACTATGAGAAAATTAGCCTGCTTTTCCTTTGATTTGTCACCTCAGTAAACATTTTTCCAGTAAGTTTATGGTCCCATTCACTAGTTTGAGGTATCTTTCAAAATGACGTTCATTTTATAAATTATCATCCCAATGAGAGTGAAATAGACAAGAGAGCACCTTGTGATTGATATTTCACAACTGGATCAACGTTGGTGGTATTCTCCAGTTTTCATTCAGATCCACCACTGACTTGTCATGCCAGGTGTAACACGCCAGATTAAAGCCCCAGCCAAAATATACCCTGGTATAAACTACTTGGGCCAGTTTATACCAGGGTATACTTTGGCAGGGGGGTTAATCTGGACTGTTACACTGGTTTAGAAAATATCAAGATATGTGATGGGCAAACATCAAACATCAGTACATTTTGTCAACAAACCAAGTCTATGAGACGTATCAAAATTAAGGAAACCAAAAGCAGCCTGTAAACAACAAGACTGATCCAAAAAGCAATGTAAATTTAACAATGCCAAGGCTGCTCAGTCATTGTATGATTTCCAATGGATGAAATCTTTAAAAGATTCATGGTCCGCAGCGGTCAGTTTGTAGTAAGATCACAATCATGTGATCATCAGCAGGCAGCTGATGTGTTCACTTGTTGTCATAGTTACAGTGACGCTGTGCTGCTATCTCACAATGATACAGAAACCTTTAACAAATCCTGGATCCAGACTATAAGACGCATCACTGTCAAAATCTAATCACTTGGTCCTTGTGTCATTTCTGACCTTCCCTGAAAATTTCATCCAAATCCGTTAGTCTGTTTTTGAGTAATGTTGCTAACAGACAGACAGACAGACAAACCAATACCAATCATCACATAACAAAGATGCAAAGAAGGTGACCGCTCATCTCCATCCACTGGTATCTACAGTTCAGACCTACTCTCAATATAAGATTTCAAGATAAAAATCTAATAAAAAGTACATATTAATCACATGACCAATGAAAATTGCACCACATGCTTCCTCTATTAATTTTCTCCAGTTAATCTCCGTCACCAGAAAAATGACTTCACACCCTGCCCTCCACATCATCTCCACCAGGCTGGAGGGGAGGCAGATACAATTAAAACACACAACGCCAGTGTTTGGATTAAAACGTTGAGCCTCATTATACGTTTCCTCTCCGCAGCAATGTTTCGCCCTGCTGAGCACAGCCAATGAGATCAATGTGGCGAACGGCAAGACGAAGACGGAGCGCGAGTGTGCAGAGGATAAAAAAAGATGTAATTTCTGCTGAGTGTCTGAACATGATATTGGGAACAATTCTGCCACAAATAAAACGAATGAGTCAGCAGACACGAGGCCGACGAGGGCAAGAGAGGAGGAGCCGAGGGAGGATGAAGGGCGAGGTGAACTTTGGCGAGGACTTCATTTGGCTGATAAAAGGTCAAGATCTTCGGCAGGCCTGATAAACAACTCACAGTGAAAGTTTATGTGGATTGCGATTTTAAAAAACTGCATCAGGAAGCATGGTGGACAAAAATGTAATTGCACGAGATGAAAGTAAGAAATCATCAGGATTATCGATCATTTGCAGTTCCATTTATTATTGATGCGATCATACATTTTACATTCTCTCACATCATTTAGAGATTTCCCATATATCTGTGCAGTGCTTATGCCATTATTCCCTTATGAAGTATTAAGTTTTATGCCCTAAAACACACAATATGATTAAACATATGAAAGGAGGGTCTTTAAAAAGATGTTTTGTATGTTAGCATTTAGCCATCACTCCTGTCAGACACCTTAAATGTTAGCTAATCCGATCCCTACACATTTATTATTCAAAAAAATAAAATGACACGAGATTTCAGTGATCGGACTGGTCCAGATTGACTCAGCGGCAGTAATCGAGGTCTGAAATCGGAGCTTTACCGATGTTTGTGAGATTACCGAGTCACCTTCCCAGCACCAACCCTGACTGACGAGAAAAAAGCAAAACACAGGTTCACATTTTTTTAAAGTATGCTCACTGGCCTGTAGTACGTTAAAAGTTGCAGTAACTGATGCTTCTGGATATGAAAAAATCTCTTTAAACAAATGTTTAAACAGAGCGCAGCCCTGATCTGTGCAAACATCTATTCCAAAGTTCAGAGAAAGCAAATATGAGGCTTCCACACTCCTAATCAGACACGCTGAGTGAGGATTTTCGCAGAAAAACTCAGAGTTGAATGTGATTTCTCGTGTGCTCAACTTTAGTTTAAATGCACATTACAGAAGTCCGCTTCAGGACTGACTGGAGGGAGAAAATGTAAACCATCCCTTTAGGTCTTACTAAGATTTATGTGTAAACAATTAGCTACCACATTATTTAAATGAACTTTAAGAGTCACATGATGAATGGCAATTGGCAATGTGTGCAAACAAAAGCTTAAAATTAGTGCATTTTCAACAAGTAATTCCTTTTTTAAGGAAAAAAAAATCAAGAGGCACTCGTGGTTCTTCTCTTTGTACCAAATAAGGTGAACACTTTCTGACTAAATAGCTCCACCTGCTGGAAATATCCCCTAACTGCGGCCACTTTACTTGTTAAAGAGCCCATATTGTGCACATTTGCAGGTTTAGAATTTTATTTTGGGGGTCTACTTGAATATCTACACAGACTAAATACATTATTTATTCTTCTTATACTCTACATCGCTGCTGTTCCTCTTATAAAACATCTGAAATGTCTCGTTTTAGCTGCCGTGTCTTTAAAGCCCTGTTTATGAAAAGTCCACTCTGCTCTGATTGGTCGTCTGGCCCAGCAAAACCCAGCAAATGTAGCTTACGTACCAGTACCGTAACCCTATATTGCTGAATACAGACAGTATCTTTGTTGGAGAGCATGCTAAAGTAGCCACCATGCTGGAATTATGCAAATATGCTGCATGATGACATAGATATGTAGCGTAGGAAAAGAATGAGCTACAAACGAGGTGTTTTGAGCAGAGAAGGAGCAACATTTTCTTTGGGAGAGGACACCTCCCTTGGGCGTGGATTTTGGATTTTAGAAGTTTGCAGACATTTTAAAACATAACACACTAAAGTAAAGGGAAAAACAAAAATCCATAATATGGGCTCTTTAAATGCTGGCCTGTCGGAGTTCTGCTAATTATTTCATCAACATTCGCAGTGAGTCATTCAGTAACTTTAAGTGAAAGTAGCAAAACTGATTTTTTTTTTTTTTTGACACAAATTCTGTCAAATTTCTAGATGTGAGTTTTTTAGGTGCAGCTGGTAATATCAGGATGTCAGCTTTGTCTACTGCTCCTCTCCCTTCTTGAGGACCCAGACTTCGTTCCTCCGATTGGTCAGTTTGAAAGGGCTGTCGTACCCGGCGGTGTAGTACGGAGCCTCCACGTACTGGACGCCGTCCCTCTTCAGGCTTTCCACCAGTTTCAGGAGCTCTTCCTGCTTCATCTTCTCATCGGAGAAACCGCCGTACGTCCTAGAAAAAGGAACAAGAGGCCGGCTCAGAATGAAGTCACATGAATCAGAGATTTAAACGTCTTATTAACGCAAATAGTTTCTGCCATGCTGACACTAGAGGGAGATATGCTTGACCTACTGAAAACAGGCAGGTAAGTGTTGCAGGTGTGGGACTATACCAGTTGGTGGCGGTAATGCACCAATAGGTTGTTTGCTAGCCGCCAATAAAAGTCAAAATAAGACTAATCGAAGTAGAGTTCATGGCCGCCGCCAGGAAAATTAAACGCAAGCTGTGTGACGAACACACGTCGTTTCAGCAGCCATGGGAGGAAGAATTTGCTTTTGTAAATGTAAATAAGAAACCAGGGCGCCTTTTTTTTGGCCAGAAACAGTCCATTTCCAAACGTGCAAATCTCCAGCATCACCACGACGATAAGTTATTTAATTTCCATACCTCAAAAAAACCTAGAAAATCCCCTCAAAACAGAAATAAAAGTGCCAAAAAAGGACTCAGTAATGAGGAGCTCCACCGTTCTTGTTGATCAAAAATTTGTTTAGGCATGCTTGATGTTTCCAGGAGGCTGGTGGGAACATTGCTCCAAGTGGTGAAGATGGCTTCGTGAAGGCCGTCCACTGTCTGGACCATTTTTGTAGACTTCCCTTGCCATCCATTCCCAAATGTTCCCAACTGGATTTAGATCAGGATGGTCCAAAAGAGCAACCTTATTCTCCTGGATGAAGTCCTTCGTCAGGCCGGCATCGTGAACAGCAGCTTCCTGTTGAAAGACCAAGTCATTACCAACCAGACGAGGCCCTCAGTCATGACAGATTCCCGCTACAACATCTCCACATAGCCAGCCGCCGTCTGACGCCCCTGTAGAACCTGAAGCTCCAATGTTCCATTGAAGGAGAGAGCTCCCCAGACCATGATGGCGCCTCCTCCACTGTGCCGCTAAGAAAACATCTCCAGTTGGAACTCCTTGTCATGCCAGTCACGTTGGAAGCCATCAGGATAATCAAGGTTACATTTTTTCTCTTCCACCTTTCAATGTCTCGTAATTGGTGCTCACTGCAAAGTCCAAACAGGCAATTTCTTGGCGGTGAAGGAGATGTGGACGTTGAAGACAAGCCCTTCCCTCCCAGATGCCGTCTGATGGTAACCGGGCTGCAGTCAGCACCAGTAAGGGCCTTAATGTGGGTCAAGGATCGTCCCGTGTCGTGATGAACAACCAATCGGATCCTCCGGCTCAGCATCGGTGAAATTTTTTGGGGCTATCACTTGACTTTTTTGTTCCATAACCCTCAGGATCTTTTAAGAAATTAAAAATGACCGTCTTCCTGCGTCCCACCTCAGCAGTGATGGCGCATTGTGAGAGGCCGTGCTTATGCTGCTCAACAATCCTACCACCTTCAAAGACAGAAAGCTTTTTTGCCTTTGCCATCAGGAGGTCCTGACAGTGTGTATATCTGACCTTTTGTGCACATTTTGGCTTTTAAAGGCTGTTGTCTTAAACTTTCAATCAGCTGATGAAAGCATGTTAGAGTTTAAATGCAGTTTTCAATAAATTATCTGTTAAAATTTTTTCTTCTCTCGCTCCCATTTCTTCTTTCTGCATTTTTTGAAGCTCTACTTGGAACCTTGTTAAGATCCAATTTTTCTATATGGCCTATGAGTAGTGTTACGTTGAGTATTCCTGCTCTACAGCCTGAAGTGGAGCCTCGTTGTACCCTACCTGACGTATACTGTCAGCTCCTTCCTGTGCTCCACAAACACCTCGGGGTCGCTCGGCTCTGGTGGACTCTCCTGATGCTCCTCAGGGATGTAGAAGGACACGGTGAACTTAGATTCACAGGCAGGACCGGCTCCAGGGTCGACACGGCACGTCACGGGGGCCGTCATCTCCACTTTGACCTCTAAAGTGAAAACCAGCAACAAATGTTAACAAATTTTTATCTAAAATAAAGAAAAACAGGAAAACACTGGCAGCACATGTTGAACAGGTGAAAAACAAACAGCACAGTTTTTGTAGGAAATATGAAACTGTTCGCTGAGTCCACTTGTGTAAGACGTGCGGATATTAAATTTCTAAACAAACCATCAGTTGCCAGCTGCTGGATCAAAACCTCCGTGGATAATGATACCTGAACAGATGGCTGGCTGTGAGCACAATGTGGAGCAGATGAAGAGGAATAAACATCATGTTTATGGATCCACAATCTCCATACGCTGCAGACCTCGCTGGTCGACGGCACAAACAATATATATTCTCATAAATAATGCCGCTGTGAACTGCTGAGTAAGACGAAGGCGGAGGTGCCGTTGCAAAGTGCTGAGTAGGAGATAAAGTGCACTTCCTCTTGCATTTATTCATTAACTTATCTGTGAATTCATTCTGTGACATTTACTAACTTGACTGTTTCTAATTAATTGTGTCTCGCCGAGTTCATGGCTTTATGTCAAGTCAGTCCACACCACAAAATAAAAGCCTCTGGCACAGTCCTGACAAAAGCTGACAAAAGTTCTATTAACCTCCTGTTGGGTTTGTTTCTCAGGAATAGCAATGATGTTCCAAGGTCATGATTAATTATCCAAAAATGGCAAAAACCAAGAAATTCCAATAGTATTCTTTATATCTCATTATTAACTCTGTTATTAACCATTTCAACCAATTTTCAGTGCACCAGAAAAATATGTTTGAAAGCACTGGAACTCATTCAGAAACTGCAAAAAATGTTTTAAAAAAAGATGGAAAATATCTGATTTAAGATAGGTAAAAAAAAAAAAAAAGTAATTTTATGGTCATACATTGTAAAAGAACTAAGCCCTATTTGTAAAACAAACAAAAACAATATTTACAGCTTTGGCCATTATATATTTTAATATATTCAAAATGTAATTTAACAAAAAAGGGAAAATCTGTAAAATATCATCTTAAAATTATTTATCATTCTTTAATATACATACACATTTTTTCAATTAATGGCAAATCTGTAAGAAAAAAAAAATTTTTATAATTTTTTTTCTAATTTAAATACAGTAAAAAGAGTGTAATTCGATGGTCAAAGAACAAATTTCCATTTTTAGAAATATAGATTTTTTGACAAATGATTTAATTGGACTTTTTTAAGGATTAACATGCAAACTATTTCTTTCTGTGAGTTTAATAGTTTTTATCAGTAATTTAACAAAACAGGTACAATCTGCAAAACAGCATTTGAAATATTTACTTGCCATTTTCAGTTCATAGTGTATGTACAGTAAATATCTGTAAAACGTCTACCACATTCAGTGTGTTCTTCACCTCACACAGATCGTGGTTCAGTGAGGAAAATTCACTTGTTTTTCATTAAAAATGCACATTAAAACTTTTCTGCAAAGTACATTTTAAAGACCTAAACTACCAGTCAAAGTTCGGACATACCTCCTCATTGAATGGTTTTATTTTCATGAATAATTCCATTGTAGATTCTCACTGTAGGCATCAAAACTATGAATGGACACAAATTAGTGTGAGACGAAGCTCATGGAGTGAAGGTCAACAGTGTGCAAAGCAGTTAGATTCTTCAAAGAATCTAAAATATCAAACATGTTTTGACTGATTTCACACTTTTTTGTTTAATTCCATATGTGTTCATTCATAGTTTTGATGCCTTTAGTGAGAATCTACAATGTAAATAGTCATGAAAATAAAGAAAAACCATTAAATGAGAAGGTGTCTAAACTTTTGACTGGTGGTGTACATACAAAATACAGTGGCTTTACTTTTTTTTTTCTTTTTATGGAGTTGATAAATAAACACAAGACACCTCTTCTGTTCAGGGTGCAAATATGTGAAATCACACATTTTCATTTTATATATTGATTACACTTATTAAGTCAAGCAGAAGAAGTTCCGTATGGAAAAAATACTTCAAACTATTTTTTTAAAATATTTTTTTTACTTTAAATCAAAGTCAATCTGACCCACAACATAACAGGAGGATTAAGCTGCACAAGGTTTTCATATTAGATTCATGAGGACTTTAAAAGGCTGCAAAGTTGTAAATTTCACAGAAACTCACTGTTTTTATTGTTGCCTTGAATGTACTTGAAGAGCCTCTGGAAACCGGTTTTGATGGATGGATCCAACTGCATCCCACTGACGGAGGTGCTCATCCAGGTAGTGGCGTGGTAGGTGCGCACCTCATAGTCTTCCCCCTGCAAAAGACAGACACACAAAAATCATTCTGGCTGCAAATTACGGCTGTTTTTATTCGTCACATGAAAAACGTGGCAGTGTTTAGGTAAGACACGTGTCATAGGAGTGGAGGACGCTGCACTGACTCTACTAAACATGATCTTTGAACATGTGGAGAGTAAAGGGACATCTGCAAGACTTTTATTTATCGACTTCTCCTCTGCTTTTAACACAATCCAGCTCCACGTTTTAACCAAAAGACTTTTAGAACAGATTGAAATCAGCAACAATCTGGTGGGCTGGATTTTAGATATTTTAACTGACAGATCTCAGAGTGAGAATAAACGGGGTTCTGTCTGACCCAGTGTTCTCCTCCACAGGTTCTCTACAAGGGTGTGTGATGTCACCTTTATTATTCATCCTCTATACAAGGGGTGTCAAACATGTGGCCCACAGGCCAAAACTGGCCCTCCAGAGGGTCCGATCCGGTCCGCAGCACGACTTTATAAAGTGTAAAAATTACAGAGAAGACATTAACTGCAGATTGTAAATTTGTAAAACTGTAAATCTAAAATAATTTCTAGACCATGACAAGTTGTTCTGATCATAAAGTAAAATACTAGATTGTTCATTGTTCTTTTGTCCTTTTGTGTCTCACTTTTGTAATATTTTGTCGTTTTTTTGTCCGACTTTTGTCGTTTGTTTCTCGTTTTTGTCATTTTGTGGGTTTTTTTGTCTCGCTTTGCATTGTCCATTTTTTTGGCGCTTTAAAACTTTTTTGTCAAATTTTTTGTCTCTCGTTTTGTTTCGTGCCGTTTGTCTCATTTTTTGTCCTTTTGTGTCTCATTTTTGTAATATCTTGTCTGGTTTTAGTTGTTTTTTGTCTGATTTTTGTCGTTTGTCTCGTGTTTTTGTCGTTTTGTTTTTCATTTTTGTCATATTGTCTTTCCTTTTTGTCTCGCTTGTGTTTTTTGGATTTTTAATTTTTTTTTTGACCGAACAATCTCGACCCTGTTTTATCTTTTTGCTTGGTGGCATGGTTCGGTCAGACCTCTGTCACAGAGAAAACTCACTGAACCAAATAGAGAGACGGTCCAGTCGCCTGATCCAGCCTCCTTGTACACTAAACAGGCACAGAGGATGGTTTTATCAATCCTTAATAATGACTCCCATCCTCCACGGGGTGAATTTTGGCTTCTTCCCTCTGGACGGAGGTTTTTAGTCCCAAGGTGCAGGACAAAGTGTCATAATCACAGCTTTGTTCCTGTTGCTGTCAATAAGAAGTGATGACATTTTGCACTTTATCTTGTTTTCTTAGCTCTATTTCAGGGTTTCTGCAGAAATCAACCAGTGAAATTTAATGCTTTTTAATGCCATTTTAATGCTAGACTGTAAAAATTTTAATGCCATGACTGTGAACTCAAAAAATTACACAGGTTAGTTTTTTTTTTTTGTAAAAGATGATTTTTATATAAAAACTGTCCCTACATTTCACTATTTCTGAATCCAGAAACCACCCCTGACCACCAACAGGCTGCAGTCATTCTCTGAAATCCATGTTTTCTAGCCATTTTTGCTGGAATTTACATTTCCCCATTTCCCAGCTCTCCTCCACCTGCTCCAGCCTGCCGGCCACTTTGAAAACATGCAGTTTTTGGCATTTGTACCCGACCAGCCGGAACAATTAACGCAGTATTTCGGCATGTTTACGCAGATGCACATATCTGATGAATCGCAGTCTATAATTACATATTATTATAAGCAAATATTTTTCTTGAAAACTGCAGAAACAATTTTTAAAGCCACTGAGAATTAAATGTAATGATTTTTAATGCCATTTAAGGCCTTAATTTTCACAAAATTAATTTAATGACTATTAATGCTTTTTAATGCCCTGCAGAAAGCCTGTCTTTATTATTGCGACTTTTACATTTTATGTCATTATCCTGGTTTTTATCCCAGACATTGCTTTTATTTCCCTCAGGTTTTCCATTGTGTTTTTTTATTTATCTTATCTTTTGAAACTATCTCAATAATGTTTACATGACATGGGTGCTTGGGGATTACAAATATATTTGTACATTTTTAGGGAATATGTTTTTTTTTATTTTTATATATATATATATATATATATATATATATATATATATATATATATGTTACAGATTGTTGGTAACCCAGTAGCCCAGTTTGATGCATTCAGATTGTCTGACTGAAAAATATTCACCAACTGAAAAAACATTCAACTCAGAATGACTGGAATCTGAAAGATGTTGATGAAATCCGCCCACCACCAAACAGGCTGGTCCTACAGACTGCATTTGTGTCTCACTAACAGTAGAAAACAAACAAAAAAAGGTCCATTTAAAGTTATTAAAAGGACAGAAAACAGAACATTATTTCATTTTCGTATAAAAAAACTGTCTGTCTCTGCTGGACTGATGGATTATCAAAGTGTCGACTCAACATTTGAACACTAACTAAACTGACCCCACTTCAGTGTTTTTGCGTGACAGTGCAGCAAACAGCTGTTAAAACGAGGCCAAAGGTTTCTTTTACTACCTTTTTCTCCGCTGCTGTGAATTTGGGATTCTGCAGTCCAGTTGAGAACACAACTTTTTTCAAAGTTGCGAACATGATTGACGAGCAGCTTCTTCTTCTTCCAAGCAGAAAATATCCACAAACTCTTCTTTCCACGAGCTGAGAAGTTTTCACGCAGCTGCAAAGCATCACAGACATTTCATAACAGCTTCTAACATCAAGGTTATCTAACGTTATGCAACAAACAGCTGCGAAACACATCTTCGGTATTCATGTTAGCGTTTATCATTCACCGTTTAACTTTTTCTGTCACAAATGTAACATTCTAAATAGCCAAAATAGTGGGGGAAAGGTAGAAAGTCGCACAATTACCTTCAAATTCATGCGCTTTGTGCCGCGGTCTGGGTGTGGAGTGGGCTTGTTGTCCTGACAGCGCTTCCGGTTACATAAAATCTGAATTTTGATTGGCTGAGCGAGAGAAATTTCAAAATAAGACGCCGAATCGTCCCTACTGAGTAAATACACAGAAAAGTTCAACTTTAGCTCCAATTTAAACAATTTGGCCACAGACTACTGTAACAAATTCACTGTCACTTGTAATTTAATTTTGAAGTGAGAAAACGTAACAGAGCACTGATTTTTCCTTAAAAAAATATTTTTTACAAATTTATTTGGTAATTTAAACCACTTAACCCTCCTGTTGTCTTCATTTACAGGCACCCAAATATAGTTTCCTTGTCTGAAACAATAATTTCAATAATTTCCAAAAATTCAGCAAAAAAATCCCCAAATTTCTGAATATTTGCAAACCTTCAAGAAGAAAATTCCAATAATTCCTTAAAAGTTTCCTTTAAAAGTTTTATTTAAAAAAAAAAAAAAAATCCCCCAAATTTGGCAAGAAAATTCTTGTAAATATTTTCTAAAAATGAGTAAAAATCTTCCCAAAAAATCCTAAAAATATCTAAAGTGATTACATATATATCGGCAAAACTTCGAATATTTTCTTAAGAACATTAACAAAAAACAACCAAAATCCAGCGAAATTCGCTGGATTTTGGTTCATTTTTTTGTGAATGTTCTTAAACATTTTTAACATTTTTTTTCCACCAAAAAATGTTCAAAGATATCCCAAAAATGTTGAAAATGTGGACATCAGAAGTTTCACTGTGAATTTTTTTTTTTTCCCCCACATTTTCAAACTTTAAAACGGGTCAATTTGACTCGCAGGACGACACGAGGGTTAAGTATGACACTAATTAAGTGCTCCATTATTACGCACTAAAAACATGATTTTACTATTTTGTGCTTTCGAGGTAGACTTTCCTAAATGAAGTTGTGTTTGCTTTCTACTAGGTGGTGTCCTGCATTCCGACTACAATCCACATCTAATGTTACCAGGCAGCTGAAAGCACGTTCTGGGAACAGCATCTCCCATTTATTTACTACATTATTATTTATTTACATCAACGGGACCGAGAGCTGACTTTACAGGAGAAAAATAACTCATTTGCAGCATTACAAAAACAAAAACACACACAGTCAGGAGATATCAGGCACAATCAAGAGGAGGCATTGGAGGATAGAAACGACCTAAAAAGACAGATGAAGTATGGACAGGAGAAAGCTGCTACGTCCGTCACTGACGTGTAAAATGATGGTGAGGATGAGCCAGAAGACGATTTGGGATCCAGCTGCCGATTTGCAAGAACTAGCAGCCTGTTGCTGTGAGATGAGCAGATCTTCTGAGGACGAGTCGAGCTTGAAGCAGGTTTATATCGAGGCAAACGAGACAGTGTGTTTGGTGTTTGCAGATATGGATGCATAGTTTAACATTTGGAAGCCTATCTATAATTAATGAGACACAAGCACAGCATGGATTGGACTGGATCTAGAGGGACATGCAGTTCAATGTGGACGCACCTTCCTGTCTCCATTTTGTCCTATAATCGTTACAATTCAAAGAGCCGAGGGCAGTAGAAAAGGCAGACAGACGGAGCAGTTTGTCAGATATTTAGCTTACAAGGATCCAGACATCGCCGCCGGAAACAGCAGCAAACAATTCATCGCTTCAGCTGCAGAATTCCAGTTACGACCTGTGTGGTAACTTCTCTGAACCATCTCTTATAAAGCAGCTTGTTAACGGATATTTAACTGGACAGTGAAAAAAGAATGGATTTCTAAAAACAGATGAATTGTCAAGACACAACTCTTCTTTCACTGTCACTGCATTCTATCCTTTTCCCACATTCCCACATGCTCCATAACTTAGTGCACTCTGTACAGGTTGTAGTTGATGAAGACTCCGTGAGGCTTTCAGGGCTGGTAGTTCTGGTGGATGAAGGTCAGCACGTCCTCTTTGGACAGTTTCTCGGGGTCCACGCGGGTTTGAGAATCGTGAACAATGACGCCGTCCACCCAGGCCCAGAAGAGCCGCTCGGAGTGGCAAACGCTGAGGAGGAAGACGAAAAGATTAGCGTTTGTTCAGGCGATCGTAACAGCTGCCAGCGTAAAAAAGAAACAAACGGAGAGGACGGCACATACTGAAAGGGAGCAGCAGAGTTTGGTGGCATCGCATAGGTAGAGTCCTTGGTTAACTTATTGAAGAAGAACTTCATCTTGGAGTTTTTACTGTACGCCATCGTCCACGGCTCTGAAGGGTGGAGGGGAGGAAGGACTTTCAATTCAACATCCCCGACATTACAAACTATTCTGCTGACAGGAGTATGGGTCAAACAGTGCGCTGCACATACAAACCATTAACTGTCTTAATGATGTAGAGGCCCGTGGGAAGAAAGTGTCGGTCGTCTCTGCCGGTGTAGGACAGACGAGGGACGCCTCCGGAACTCTTTGTTACCTTCATCTCTAGTCTGGATGAGGAAATAAATCCATTATTACTACTAACAGAACCAGACTTGATCATAAAAATAGGCAGAAGGCTGTAAACATTCCATGTACAAAATACTAGAACATGCAGTTGTTGTGTAAATGTTATTGTCCTGAGACCAAATCTAAAAAAAAAACTAGGAGAAAAGAATGTTTGAAAATATTTTTAAAATACCAAATAAGTCTGGAGTTCCCCTGATAATGCCATTTTTCTCTTGTCCCACTCCCCTGATGACCAAATTGAATCTCAAATAAAACTGTTAAAATTACATTTAAATCTCCTTTTTTTGGCAACATTTTTTCATTGATGTGTCTTGTAATTGCGGGAACATTTTTTAAATCAGCTTAATATTTAATATTTTAAGTAATAATTATCATGCATGGAACGTGTCCCACAACACCCCTGTTGATGACGTTTTTCTCATTTTGTGTCTCGTTTTTCTCATTTTGTGTCTCGTTTTTCTCATTTTGTGTCTTATTTTTGTCATTGTGTCTCATTCTTCTCGTTTTATGTCTCATTTTTATCGGTTTGTCTTGTTTTTGTGGTTTTGTGTCTCGTTTTTGTGTCTTGTTTTTATCATCAACAGCATCAGTTTTCCAAAAGAATGTGTAGAGCAAAGCTATGTCCTCTCTTCTATTTTTCATATTTTCAGAACATTGTCAGCCTTGACTGAATGTCTCAATCTACCTCATATTATCAGGATCAGACTAATTCTTTTGACTTTTTTCTTGACTGTTTTCCATCAGTCAGTTTGTCCTCTTGGTCAGCAGTAACAGCAGCTAAATATCTAGCTTCTACTGCTGAGAAAAAGATCACATTAGCATGGATTAGCAACCCTGTTACTGTGATTAGAGTAGGGTTAGCAAACAACACAGAAAGCATGGACTAAAAATGCTACCATTGATGTGGAAGCTGAGCCAATCAAGCCTTAGATAGTTTATTACCTATTATTGATGAATATGGAGCAGAAAATTATAAAAGAGAAAGTATATTTTTCAAAAATTTGGAAACCCAAATGTCCTCTAATTCTGGAATGACCCAAAAACCAAAACATGCACCAGTGATGTTGTTTACAGGGAGCTCAGCCAAATACTTGGACATGACGTCTTACCTGACAAAGATTTTCTCCATTTCCTCCAGTCTGTAAACCTCCTTCACTCTGTTTGGAGAGACAAAAGATGCATAAAATATTTATGATATAGTTTAACAGTAAACAAATTTTCTTCCAAATGTCATAAGGATGGGCATCATTAAGACATTTTACTAACATTATTAGTTTTACCAGTACTGCTACTGAACCGGTGCTTGTTGTTTATTTCAAGAGAACAGAACAAAATAAACCAAGAACTAAGTAAATACTGATTTATTTTCTCTATTTTTGAATTGAGTCTCTTTTATTTATCATTTTTATGTGAAAAAATGAATGCAGGACTTTTCCTCTGGCGGCATTTTCAATGTGCGATTTTAATAGTTTTACTTTAACAAAAAAAACCATACTACTTGTTTTTAGCGCAGTCAACAACATTCAGCTACAGATAGGATGACAATAAAGCAAATAACAGCCCAAAATAACGTCTTTGTTCTGAATGCTGTCAAACTGTAACTGTGAGGTTCAGATGAGAATATACCTGTAACTGTTTCACCGTTTATTTTTTAACCAAAATGTGTGATTATGTAGAGGTTTTTACTTTTAACTTTTCATCCATTCAGTGAGAATGAAATGTCTGCTGATAAATTACAAAGCAGCATTCAAACCGATCAGATTAAGTCGAGTCAGCACCTGATAGGGTTCATATCTGGTCGGCTCGGTTTAGCCACCGCCTTCACAAACTTCTCAGCCATCTGGATCCTGGAGAGATAACACGTCATTTAGTACACTGTAGAAAACATTACAAACTGTCACTGCTGTTTGCACCATTTGTGATTTCAGAAACGGTAATGGAAAAGTCAAGAACACGGACAGTGGGTTTTAAGCTGGGGGTCAAGAATCACCAACTTTAAGGGAGATTAAAGAGATAAAATATGATTAAAGTATAGATTCATTTATAACTTGTTTTGTTAAAAAACTCTTACTTTCAGCTTTACAGGTATTAAAATAAGTAAAAGAAAATACAGAAAGGGGAGTATGGATACCGTTCAAAAGTTTGAGGTCAAACAATTCCATGTTTTCCATGAAAACTCACACTTTTATTCATGTGCAAACATAACTGCACAAGGGTTTTCTAATCATCTATTATCCTTTCAACACCATTAGCTAACACAATGTAGCATTAGAACACAGGAGTGATGGTTGCTGGAAATGTTCCTCTGTACCTCTATGGAGATATTCCATTAAAAATCAGCTGTTTCCAGCTAGAATAATCATTTACCACATTAACAACGTCTACACTGGATTTATCATTCATTTAATGCTAATGTTCATTTAACTGTCTTCATGAAAAAAATAATTTTCTTTCAAAAATATGGACATTTCTAAGTGACCCCAAACTTTTGAACAGTAGTATATATAGTTGTTTTTTTCTTGAAAAAAATAAAAACAACAAAAAAAACACATCAAGACTACTTTTTTCATTGGGTTCACAGGTTAAAAACACTGGGATCTACTTTTAGAAGATAAAGACAAGTATGTCCTACCGTTGATTGAAGTGTTGATCTCTAACATCAGTGCCGTTCAGTATTAGTGCATCCATGACATGAACTGCATTGATTCTACGTTGAGCTTTGCCCTGAGGACCAAACACACACAGCACACACACAAAAGTGTTCCGTTTAGTTTTATCTGAAACGAATTAGAATCCACACGAACTGTGAAGAATAAGAACGACCACTAGCTTAAAAATGCTAAAAGCCGTCTACGATAAATAGTTAGAAATACTGGCTTCTATATGTCTTTTGTTTGGCTCTTCGTCTTTTCGGTCTCTCCTCTCACCTCGCCCTTCAGCTCCTGGACGATCTCCACACTTAGCAGTGTATCTCTTGGCAACTCTAGCTTGAAATTCTCCATTTTCCTCCAGCGCACAGGCATCTTTCCATCCCATGTGTATATCTGAGACTTCTGCAACGGTTCGTTGGAAATAAGGAGAACAGATGAGGTCATGAAAACAGGTTTAGTCACAAGTCATTATGCACAGAAACAGATAAACCTCTCTGGAAGTTATCAAATTCACTTTACATACTGGATAAAAACCTTAAGGTTGAAGAGATTAGCCTGTCAGCTCTGTATGTTAATATTATCCACAGAAAAGGGAAGTGATCTTCCACATTAAACAGCTGACTGACGCAGTTGGCCCGAGTATGTATCTAACACTAATTTGCCTTTTCGATGAATCTGTTGATTAGATTTTCTGAAAATTCTCAAAAATTTCCATGATGATGTCCTCCAGTGTTGTGTTTTATTCACTACCCAAAGCTATTCAGTTTACTAATATAGGAAAGTAGAGAAACATTAAAAAGAATTCACTGGAATTTTGAAGAACTGACTGTTAACTACACGTATAATACATCCCATGCATCCTTCTGCCTGATAATAGGCTACGCTTCATCTGTGAGTGGTCACGATTTTGTTTTTGATGTAAAACAAAGTTCAAGACCCGCGCCGTCTCTTAAGACTCACCCCCAGCGCTAGTAGAAAGATCTGCTCCCCACCTCCCACAATGCACCTGTGGTCCAGGATGTGACGCAGCTTATCGAGTGTGCTGGAGTTGAGGGCCGTCAGCTTACACTGGAACGACTCCACATCTGAAGTCTGAGAAGCAAAAGATGGAGGAAGAGTTAGGGACGGAGAGCAGACGCTGAGAGAAATTCTACATTTTAAATAAGAATATTGCCAGACTGAGCCCTATTGTCAGAATTCATCAGGGCAGAATTCCTAAAGAGACTCACCCTCTGCCCAAAAAAAAGCCTGTACTAAATGCTTTAAAAGTTTCAAGTGGAAAAAAGTCTGCTTGAACAGTGCATCTGTGTTTTCAAGAACATTTTCTTTGCATTTATAAGTAGAAAAGCACCCAGAGAGCGCAGTACTCTGCTAAGGCCGCTCATTCCCCCATACGCCATTGTCAGAAATGCAGCATTTTTTTGTAGAAATGCAGCATTTGATTGTTAGTTATTTATGATCAGAAATCACGGCAACATAGAATGTGGCCATTTAATATAGATGTACCCACAAACAAAATGACCTTGCGCTGATTACGTTATGTACAGATACCACGTGACCTACATATATAGCGGGCGGCAAGAAACACCCCCACAATTTAATAATTTGTTCCTTGTATCATTTCTGATGGATAAGTCCTGATAAGTCTGCAGCAGTAGATTTGTAGTAGGATCACAATCATGTGATCATCAAACAGGCAGCTGATGTAGTGTTCACTTGTTGTCATAGTTACAGTGATGCCAGAAATCTTTAACAAATCCATGGATCCAGACTATAACCCGCATCACTGCCAAAATCTAATCACTTGGTCCTTGTGTCATTTCTGATCTTCCCTGAAAATTTCATTCAAATCCATTTTTGAGTAATGTTGCTAACAGACAGATAGACAGACAAACCAACGCCTATCATCACATAACTCCACCAAGGAATGTGTAAAAATCACAAAACGCACATTTATCAGCGTTGCTTTACACCCAGTAGGAAAACTGACCTTAATCAGTTCGTAGAATTTTGACTTTGGGTCTGAGGAAGCAGGAGTGACTCTGGCCTTGTCTGGGACCTGGAAATGGACGTATATAAACATAAGAGCATGAAAACACTACAGTCTACTTCTATTAGTTTTATTATAGTCAGTTTAGTACATGTATCGGTTTCTCCACTCACCCCCCACTGCTTCAGACACTCCTTCCTGATATCGGCCTGCCTCGGCTCTGAAAGTGTCCTAGAGATGAAGTGCAGCACAGTCAGTTTCATAAATAAACACATGCGGTAACGGTGAAGCAGATACAGAATACTAGAGAAGTGAGGGACACTCCTGTGCAGTATTACCTATATGTCAAGTCATTCTTAATTGTACCACCTCACAGCAGTCGGATTACTTCTGTGTTGCACAGTTGGGTATGTGCTTACAATGAAAATATAAAAACAGTGATTTAGAATTACTGCATTAAAGGTACAGGTCAAACAACAGGAACTCAATGCAACAAAGTTCAGTCCACCTGTCCTTACTGAGAGTCAAACCTTTTCAATTTTTAATACTGCATGCGTCCACCTTAACTTTGGATGACCAACTGAACTCTCATTTGCACTAATTTCTGGAGAGATGTTTCGTCATTCAGCTGCTCTTTGCTGGAAGGGTTGTGTCACTCTACCTTTCCTCTTTAAAATGTCCCACAGCTGTTCTGTTGAATGTAAGTCAGAGGGCGTGTTTGTCCAGGTCATGGTTTTCATTTCTGCATTCTTTAGAAAAATTCATGTGATTTTTGCAATGTGTTTTGGAGAATTTCATGAGTATTTCTGTACCGTTTAGTCATCTCTTCTGCCTTTATTTTGCTATTTCCACAGACATTAGGCAATTCAGCTGATTGGAAATCAGAAGCTTTCACAGTTTAGTTTCAGCGATCACAGGTTTTGTGTGTCAGTAAACGCAGGTCTGTTGTTGTTTGCTGAATTGAGTTTTGTGGTTTGCACTTTTACTATAGGCTTTTAGTTATTTTCGATTGTTTACAAGATGAAACAATGTTCAACTGAGACACTGAATACTACACTTGTGTGTGTTCACCTTTGCTGTATGCTGTAAATGGTAACTAATGGACAGGCACAAGAGCGGTTACTCACGGATCTACGACATAGGCGTGGATCTTAGCCAAGGCCTTGATCTGGACAGCACAGAGGCTGCAATGACAATTAAATTCATTCTTCATTAGTTCCTCTGTTTGAAATGTGGCGGGTAAAGAAAGCCTTGTGAATGCAGTGTGTTTCTACCTCTCATTGGAGTTGACCATAAACTGGTAGAAGTCGGTGTCGTCCTTAATGATATGCAGAGGAACCACATCTGTAACATCTGTGTCTGTGTTCCTCAGCTGGTTCAGTTTCAGGTTGACTTTGAACATGTATTCCCTGACGGCATCTGAACCTGGTTTCAGACCTCGGCACACAATGTACCTGTGGATAAAGATGTGAAGAAATAAACAAAACATGACAACACATTTTTTCACAATCTAAAGCTTAAATTGGATCTACAGAAGACAAGAGTGTTTCATTCCCTCTTCACCTTTACTGTCAAAACTCAATTATGACTTTGAGTATGGTTATCACTGTGAAAGTGCGCCTCTTTTGTTATGATATGCAAATTTATTACCACCCCAAGTAAGGTTGTTTTGAATCGATCTTTACGAACAATCATCTGTCTCACTATCTATTCTGTCACCACAGTGTCCCAGCAATGTACTAGTATGTTAAAAACACCCCACTGAGGCCAAATGAAACAGTTTTCTGCTACTGTTTGTTGCTGCCACTTTGGTTTTCAACTCAGCTTTGAAAGATTAAACTAAAAAAAAAAACTGCTGTGGTTGTTTTTGATTCTGTTAATTTATTAAATGTCAAAACACTTTGCAACAAACAATCTGATGTTAACAAAATGCTATTTGATACAAAGTGGTGTGTGTGAGGAAACAATGAAGGTGAATTAATGTTATACTACTTATAAAATTTGTAATATATTACCTTAATGAAACCAGTGTGCAAAACTTCACAGTGCAGCTTTAATGTGCCATCGATATTCACGTGTAACAAAACAATAATCAACTTGCTGAATGAAAATCCAAACATGGCCTCTTGTCTGCAGCCTCACCTCTCAGAGTTGGCTGGTCTGCTGGTGACCGGTTTGAAGAGCGAGATCCTGTCGAAGCAGAGGTAGAGCAGGTAGACCAAACCCACACTGAAGGGAGTGAAGAGGTCGAAGGTCTTACAGACAAAGTGGCCACCTGGTGTAGAGAGACACTGCAGCTTAGTCTGGGAATATAGACATACTGCACACGTGGACAGAAATGTGAAAGGTGAGCACATGATCGAACAGGAAATGCATAAACACCAGAAGCTGGACATTTTTCATTGAGATATGCAGATAAACTGGGTGGAGGGTTTCTGCAGAAATCAACCAGTCAAATTTAATGCTTTTTAATGCCATCTTAATGCAATTAATGTAAAAATTTTAATGCCACGACCGTGAACTCAACAAATTACACTTGACAACAAGTGAACACTTCGTCAGCTGCCTGCTGATGATCACATGATTGCGATCCTACTACAAATCCACCTCTGCAGATCACGATTTTTTAAAGGATTTCAGCCATCGGAAATCATACGACTGAGCAGCTGAGTGCTTTTCTTGTTACATTTGTGTCTGTACTGAATCATTTATTGTATGTTATTGTTTATATTGTGCTAATTTTACACAGTGGGTGTTTATGGGACTTAGAGAAGGGTCTTGTACCATTTCTGAACTTAATGACATAATTTGCTGTGCAGTGTATGAATGCTCTGAACAAAATTTCATTGTTATATTTATTATGACAACTAAAGACTGAATTGATGTACACACATACCTGTCCTGAGTGACGAGATGGCGGTGAGGAACTGACAGAGTAGCAGTTGTTTGCTCAGGATCTCCTGAAGGTTCTCTTGACCTTCCACAGAGAAACCCTAACAGAGGCAGAGATCACACCAAACCTGATGATTAAGCTGAAACCTTAACATCAAACAACCACGTGTCAGTTTTTGATTATGAATCCTTTGAAGCAAAGCAATCCCTGCAGAATTAATCTCACCCCATCTGCCATGAGGAAGTGCAGCCCTCTTCTCTCTGTACTCTCCATGACAAAGTTACGGAAGGCAGTCACGTTCTCCGGCCGAGTAATGTCACCGTCTCCGTCCACCCCTCCCTCACCTGAGACACACAGAGGTCAAGCTTTCACTGAATCATTCATCACATGAAACGTAGCCCGTGTCTCCTCTCCCCTGGGTGTGGTGTGCAGGTTTTAATAACGCACCGTAATAAGGCTCGAAAAGTTCACTGGGCGCTGCATAGAAATCCTCCAGCTTGAAGTCACAGGGTCCTTTCAGCGTCATGCCAAAGCCCTTGGCGTGCCAGCGTCTTCTCCACAGTATGTACTCTGAAAAGCCTCCAGGCCCCGCGCAGACGTCACCAAAGTACAGAAGCTCGCCCTCGCGGTCCTTCGTCAGCGGTTTCTACGTAACGAGAGAGGATTCATCTCACCATCTGTATATATGAGCCTGTGTGTTGGGATCCAGGAAAAGTTCAGCTCATATCTGCAGTCGCTCTGACCCACTCACCCCTTGAGAATCCTTTGGGTTGGTGAACATATGGTCGAAGCAGTGGTCGATGTTGGCCATTTTCATAGCTGCTCTGAATACAAAAGGCACACAAAACAACTTGTCACTGCTCTAAAGGATTGCAAGCTATTTGTCTCACAGTAGTTACCACAAATTCGCAGAAAGGAGTCATTAATTCGAGTGTGACAAAGTTGTATTTCATTAGAAATAAATTACTTATAACAGTGTGTATCAAGCAGCAAGAATTTTTAGCCCCTTTTTAACCATCAGAGAGATGTTTGACAATTGTCATTATTCAAACGTATATCTTTAGGAAATGGCAAAAAAAATCGCACTCTAATTCAGCAAAATACATCAAATAAGAACTCATAACAGCAAAGCACTACTAAATTAGGAAACCAATTAAATACTATTTGCACTGAATACTGATTCTTCCTCCAGTTTACTACATAAAGACTGACCTGTTGAGGAAGATACCTCCTCGGATTGTCTCGTATGGGTTGGAACGAGTCCGTGCTCTCCTCATCTCCTCGCCTTCCAGGTCATCAAATACAGTCTAAACATCACACGGACCCAGTGATTAGACAACTCCAGAATATGTAACATTAATGACTTGAACATTCAACCATAAGATAGTAAAAATGAAGAGCCTCCTTAATGACAATAAAAAATATGGAAGATCCCGGAGTCCAACTGAACACAAACGGGTTTTTTGTGCTACACATGTGATTATTAAACGCATAGTTTAACATCGGTCTGAAAAATGTGTACAATGCGAACACTACCAGTCAGAATTTTTCAATTTCATGGAAAAAACAGAAGTAAACATTAGCTGGTTCATGTTATAACTCACTTTACATCGTAGAAGAGTGTGCAGAAGATCTTCTGTGCAGAACTCTGTCTCATCTTCAATCTTAAGTTTCCGCTGTATGGAGTCAAAACCAAGAATTAATCACACATATTAAGTAAAGACGACATTTGGGCATCATGCAGTGCATATCTCTTACTAAATGGTCATGTTTTTGAATTTACCCGTCCCAGAGTCATCCAGTCCCTCAGCTCATCTGCATCTGGGGTCTCTGTGGTGCATTCTGGGAACCAGTCAACTTTCTCTATAGCATTGGGCTGTGCAGACGAACAGGAAAACAGACAGAAGAAACCCAAAGCAAAGATTACTCCAGTCTCACACTGCAGTTCAAACCTAAAACCAGAAATACTTCTGATAAGAATAAACGGTGATTACTACTATTACCTACCTCTGGTTCATCACGCCAGTCTACATTGAGCTCTCCCTTGAAACCCTGCAGTGTGAGACCGAGACCTCTTCTCCCTCGCTGAGTTGAAGCCTCCACGATCTCCTTTCGTCCCTGACCAAACTTACCCAGACCCTCGCCCTCTCGGAAGCCCATCTTGGCCTGGAGGTTTTAACAGACAACAGAGGATTTCATGAAATACAATGGGAAGATTTTCGAAATCAAACAAAAATAATAAATGCAGTTTGAATTTTTGCAGTACAGAAGTGGAAACATCGTGGCTTAGTGAGATTTTCCGTGTATTACCATGAGCTTCTGTGACACGCTGTTGTACATAGAGAACTTTGAGGATGCTTCTGTGGGGGCATCTATGTCTTGGGAGTCGAAGGATGACGAAGATATGGAGGGCATAGAGAACCCCGGTCTGTGATCCTCCTGGTCACTGAGAGAGTCATTTTGGCTTGAGTCTGGATAGGACAAAAGCACAAACACACATTTACAAACCGTTCGCTTAGAAACATGACCAGGCAGAGAAACCAAAACAAACAAATCTCAACAAAAATAGCGACAACTATCTGTGTTACAAGTAGGGCTGAAACGATTCCTCGAGTTATTCGATTACTAAAATTCCTCAAGGCAAAATTCTCTGAATGGAGGCTTTGTTTAATCCACTACATACTAGACCCCAGAACACTAACTGGACCCTAACTTCAGACACCTATAATCAATAAATTTTAAGGGGATTTTAAAAGTGATGGTTGCATTTTAACCAGCGCAGCTTTTCTAGCGTTTACGGCATTTATCAGATCAGAGGCTGAACTATGAAGACAGTTTAACATAGTCAGATTTTCTTCGTTTGAGTCAAAAAAAAAACTAAACCCTCAGTCAGAGTTAACAGGTATGAAGGTGGTTTTCAACTTTCTTTGTTAACTCAGACTTTCTCCTTTAAATTTGTCACACAAACAGGAGTGTTTAACGATCATTTGACTCGTTTTCTGCACAAAATAAACCGATGGTGTTCAGCTGCTTCAGTCAACAGGTTGTTTTAATGGAGAATAATGAGAAACTTTAAAATTTATGGCGGTTAAAAGCTGTGATTGAAAATTACGTAAGACAGGAATGCTGGTAGAAAACTGGTAAATGTGTGTTAATGTATTTATTTTAGCGATCAATGCAGCTGATTATTGATAACAGACAGCTGCACAATAAAACTATCAAACTTCATATATTCAAACATGATATTGTATTGAAGTGCATGTAGGTCTGACACTGTCTCATAATGAAAGAAATCACTTTAATTTGTGGCCAAATCAAAGTGAAACTAAAGTTACTGATTGAATATTCTCTGTAATAAATATTAATAAACTGATCAGTTTTCTTATTTGTGTTCTATCAGCTGCAGTAGCAGCAGTTTAAATGGACCAAACATAAAAACAGATTTATGTCATTTCTGCATCACCAACTAAATACACGAGGATTCCAATGGCATGCACAGGAAGCTCACTTCCACTTTTGATGCTGTAATGTGCATGCCGAGCATGGAATCTGATTACTCCATTAATTGCCAGAATAATCAATAGAAAACTCGATCACTAAAATAATTGATAGCTGCAGCCCTAATCACAAAGATCACCATCCTCTTCTAATCACTCTGAAAGCAGCATTACAGTCTTGTGCTAAACTGAACTTTCCAACTAGATGAAACCAGTCTTATCTTCCCTTGGATTCAGCACTCAATAGAGAGTGAACCAAACCGTTCTTTCAAATGGCAAATCGTATCTCTGCTGACAGATGTGGCTTTCAGTTTTAACGATTGTTTTACGATGTAAAACTTCATGCTTGTATCTAAATTTGTGCAATTTGTGTCACTGTTAAGAACAGGGAAATAAATGTATCTACCTTGTCTGGATAATCGTGACTCTTCATCTGAGCTGCTGTCCTCACGGTGCCTCTTTGTCCCCTGCAGTGTTGTCAACCCTGCATCGGCTCTTCTTTTCATTATGGCTGAAAACGAGCGGAGAACACAACAACAACAACATTATCAGTCTGACAGACCAAGTGCAACAGCACATAGTGGACACTGGTGAAAACCAAGGACTGTGACAGGAAGAAACCAACAACCGGTAGAGGTTATTTTAACTAAGTTCAATGAACAGAGCACTGGCATCTATGGTATATTTCAAATATACACCCAAAAAAGGTGGACGACATCACAATAGTGTGCATAATAATAAAACTTTCAAAAATGATATTGATATCACCTTTCAAAACTGGAGCTACAAGATCATTTACAAAACCAAACAATCAAAATATACTAAGCACTGAAAAGCAAGAATAGAACATTGAAAGAAGAAAATGGAACATAACTAAAGAGAGTGAAACATTACGAAGGACAAAACATTAAAAAAGAGATCAATATTGTACACATGCCTGCCTGTACAGCTGTTTTTAAGCTTTAAAGCTGAAGTTTTATGACAGTAAGAGGTTGCTTGCTCCAGAGTATTGGGGTAAAAGGCGGTAAAAGTAAAAGCACAGGCTTTTTTAAGCCTTAACTGTGAGACATTAAACTATCATTTATTCTCTGATCTGATGAGTCTACATGCAGAATAAAGGATTAGAAGTTCCAGGATGTGGAGCAGAGGCAGACTATGTGGATATTTAGCAGCAATCAAGAGAATTTTAAACTGAATTCTGCAATGAATAGGGAGCTACTGTATTTTGGCCAGAACTGGAAGCGTCACTGCATGACAGTGATGCAAATATCAAACCAAAAATCAAACATCTGCTAAATATAACTTTGACAAATAAGAAATCTTGTTAATTTTTTCTCCTTTTATTACCGTACAAACATTGTATTGTAACTATTTTAACTTCACACTGCCAAAACGATGTTTAATACAACTGAGAGTAGAAATTAATAATTAATTGTGGTTTTAATACGGTGTGTTTTAATGCCATGCAATTCACATGTGCTCAAGACAGACCAAACTGGATACATTACCACAAATATTCTGCTCTTTACACATATATCTATAGTCTGAATTGAGAAAAGGAGAGATTATTTTGGGGGGTTGAAAAAAAAAGTATTCACATTGTAGAAACTTCCAGGACAGCACAATCTAAAGCAGGTGTGATAAAGGTTTATGTAACTCTTATACACTGGTTCATCAAACAGGAGAATTATCAACAAGTCTTTGCATAAACTCACAAATAAAGACTCGTTTGGAACATCTAGACCCAGTTAGTGGCCTTCGTGGATTAACATTAAAAATAAAATGCCAAATGTCAACATCACATGTAATACAAGCAACACCTTGTTAGTCCACGCTGCCAGAACTGGACAAGTGTAACGTTAAAATCTCAGAATCTAAAAAAACCTGACCAATGTATGAAACGCTGCCTTCTGGTTATGTTGCATGTAGCTTGAATACTGATCCACATCAGTCTCCAAAGTATATTTTTTTAGCAAATAAACACAGCTAAAGTAAACAGGCTTGACTGGTTAGTGTGTGTTTTCATGTTTTCAGTGAAACGAAAGTGCGCAGCTACAGCAGCTGTTAGCTTGCTACGTTAGCAGCTAGTTTTTTTTCCTTCTTTTTTTACCAGCTCAGAGGAAAAGCTTCGCTCTTCTGTTGCGGCACAGCATCGACAGAACGTTACTCCCACATATATTTCGAGGTTTCCCCAGTTATATTCTTTATATGCATGGAAACTTTGTAAGGAAATATTCTGTGTCTGAAGTTTACATTAGCCCGCGTTATGTTTTTAGAGCGTCCAGGGGTCCTTCTTCATCTGACGACGCGCAGTGATGACGCAACGACTGTCTGAACATGTGCCTTTTTAAATTTATGTACGGGTCAATATATAATTGAGGAACTTTTGAAGTCCATTTTGCATACATTTTCATTAAAAGTTTTTTTAAAAACAATGTCTTTTTATGTTCATTATGATCATGTCTTTACAAATTCCATAATTATTTATTATGAAAACAATCACTTGTTAATAAAAAATGACTAAAATGTCAAATAAATAACTGTCCCAATTTAATAACAACCACCTTCTAATTAGCTAAATAGTAATAAAATGGGCTTATTCAAAAATTGTTTTGATTGTGTTCTTTTTATTAAGTTGAGATAATCATGACAGATATTTCTTTTTTGGCAATATATCAAATTTAATATGGAAAATAACAAATTGTATCTGTGTCCAAGAAATCACTTTCAACTAAGTTCCCCATTACAAAAACACCTCTCATGGAAGTGTGTTAATTCCAGATCACATGACCTGCTCCACATGATGCCATTTCTTCCTGGAGAAAAGACTGGCCAGACTCCAAGGCTTTCTGAGTTATTTAATATAAAGTAGGGTGTGAGTCAAGTGTGGATTTAAACATTTTTACTACAATGCCTTTATAAATAACTTTCAATTTCAATTTTACTCAGTTGTAAATATAACATTTAAAAGAAGAATCTTTCTGTAAAAATGCCATGTGGTGTTTGGTTACAGTTGTTGACTTTTAGCGTGAAAACTGCAAAAATGTCAACTATGATACCTGTCAACTATGTTACAAAAAGTTCTGCAATTATATATTGACCAGTACAGTGGTGGAAAAAAGTTTTCGGACACCCTTAAAATTTTACACAATCTCAAATATTACCATGCAAAATTTGTAGAAAAATCATACAAATGATTTTTTGTTGTTGTTTATTGTTTACAAGAACAACTAACAAAACTAAATTCTACCAAAATGACCCAATACTCAAAATTTCTAATTTTTATGGAACCAATTAATTTTATGTTTTTAATGGCATTTTTAGGATTTGAAATTGAAGGAGAAGAAATTGCACTTGAAGAGTGCACCTAAGATTGGTTGGTAATGCAATATTTCACAAATGTATGGGGTGTCCGAAAAAAATTTTCCACCACTGTATGTATGTATGTATGTATGTATGAATGTATGTATGTATGTATGTATGTATGAATGTGTGGCCAGAGGTTGTTTAGCCCTCCTGGCCACTGTTGGACACTGCGCCAGCAGCGGAGACAAGGAGACAGGGTGACAGCCATCCTGATTTAAAGAAGGGAATCTACACTTTTGTTACCCAGAGGGGTGTGGAAAGGGTAGAGTGGAGACAAAAACCCCCATGTCTTAAAACAATGTGCACCACGGCCTCAGGAAGTGCATCTTACACTCGCTCACGCTGTCTCAAAGTGTGCCTCAAAACTGCAGGAAGACTATCATTTGAAGCTTCTTTTTCTTTTGCCATTAAAGAATTTATCATGAGACGTCAATGTGCCAGACTACTTTACTAGTCCACAAAGAAAACATGTGAGGGAAATAATAAAAAAGAAGAGAGAAAAAGATGCTCTGAGCATCTTTTCGTGGTTGCTGGGTGATGCCATGCGCACCTTTATATCCAGGTGTGTGTAATTATTCTGTAGTTGTGGACATTTTCCTAGAATGTTACATTTACTATGATTTGGTTTACTCTTTATTTTGTTTTATTTACTCTTAATCACTTTTATTGTTAAAATTGTGAATTGTATGAGAATAAAAAAACAAAAAAAATTAAAAAACCTAATCTTTGAGTATGTATCTTGAAGATTTATGTATCTTTAAGATACATAAAGCAGTGTGATTTATTGAAATGTACTTGATTCAGATGAAATGATGAATGTGATTTCTTGCATTTCTAGTTAGATTTGAGTAAATCAGTTCTGATTTGTCTGTACACCCCAGGAAACTAACTGGATGCTTAAATTCAATGTGTGATTGTTTATTATTCATCATATATTCTTCATGTGATGCTTGATCATTTTCTGTCATTTACATTCACTATTGGGAATGACAAGGATTCATTTCACTTCTGTCATGACATCTCTGATTCTATTTGTCATGGACCTGCAATAAATGCTTCTGTGAAAGACACCTGAGTCTCCTGAGAGCAATTTAATCTGATCAATATATTTCTATCATGAAGTCCTGAAACCTGTCCAAAGGTTTACCGCTGTTGAAAAGGAAATTACATCCTCAATATAAACCGTGTTGTAGTTTTCAACATAAAGATTGTGAAGTGAAGCATTCATTATGTCCAATTTCTTCAGGTCATGTGATGATTATAAAGATGTAATTGTATTCAGACACTCCAGATCAATTTTAACATCACAAAGATGTAAATTTATACTGGCAATATTGAACTTTAACTGATTCCTAATACGAATTCCTTCTCATGCAGGCAAAGAAAGGGGTAATCTGGTACACAATCTGAATAAAGTATTACATTGCACTCTGGATTTACAGATGTCCAAAGATTACCAGAGTGTAGTCTAGTGTTCGACATCAGTTTTTTCAACAGCTCCTCATGTATTCAAGTAGAAAATTCCTTTTCCACTGGTGAGAGCATGAGGTAACTGCTGTGATGATTCTATAAGAGCAGGATCCTGAAAAGTGTATCGACAGTATAAAATGCATCTGTTTTTATTTGTAAATAAAGAATATATTAGTACATGCTTTTATTAGTCAAAGTGTGAATGATTTAGATTTAGCTGTGGATTTAGTTCAAGCTCAACTACACACTCTTTAAGACCGAAGGGACAAAACTACTACTGCTACCTTCAAAAACTCTGGAAACAAGTCGAACAAACTGGTAAACAATGCAAGACTGAGCCAGAAAGAAAAGAGAGAAACAAAAGGTCGGATGGATATAGAGTGATTTCTTAACTTGGTGGATGTCCTGAGCAGAACAAGAATGGTTTTTACCAAAGTATCTGAAATGTACTTATCTCATCATTTTTGTAATTTTTAACTGCTTTAAATGATTATTTACCTGCAATAAAAAAAAGCATAATTGAAGCAAGAGTTGCGGGTTTTAACCAGCCGAAGGTAACATAAAAAAAAAGCTTATTGTACTGCATATCAGTTCTCACATACATCTACATGGCTTCTACATCATCTTTCCTGCATAAGCAATTGATAAGAGTGAATGACCAGAAAAACAATTATTTGTCCTTCAGCAGCATGATGAAAAGTAAATTACTAAGACACTGCTAATTACTAGGCACTACTATCAGAATTGTACACCATATATTCTGATAGGTTTCTGTCAACATTTTAATGGCTTTAAATAAAATAACTGAAATAAAATACTTACATAAAGTACATGCGTGAAACAGTGATTTGAATATGATAGGCAGTGAACAAATACCATTATTATCTGACAGCCACGTGGCTCTTCAGGTATTTCCCGCTTGAAGTGGAGTTTTACTTCTGTGAAGGCTGTGGCATAGATCATTTTCTCCATGAAGCCTCCATATGAAGGTAATATCACAAGCTTGATAATTATTACGATTGATTTATTTTTAGCACAAGCTGTCATTACCTTAATTGTACCACAATAAAACAGATAAAATTCCCACGCTGTTCATTTCTAAATATTCTAAACAGAATTACAGTGTAAACTGGGGTCAACTGTGGTGAAACCTCCATTAAAAATCCATCTGTTCTGTTGTATCACATTAATGAGTGTACATAGCTAACGGGATAAATTAACTGGTGCTCAGTAGATTAGTTGCAAAGAGTCCTTATATCCTGTAGGATTTATGTAGAATAAGGGCACGAAATCTGTCTTATTTTCTAACTACCTTGCAGAAAAATGCTTATTGAGGCAACTTTTGACATTTTATACATGCATGCATTAGTGACGCCTCTTCAGGCCTTGGACACTATTTGTCATGATGCATTAAGATTATTACTGCTGATTATTACAGGACTATTGGATGCTCAGGTTGGGTGACACTCACCTTCTATATGGTGCGACAGATCCAGGGTTTATTTGTATTTACTAGTATAAAGCCCTTAATGTTGGCAAAACATTAAGATACTTCTGTCTTTAATGTGGGCTCTTATCATACATGGTCAAAAGACTGGATTCCTATGCAGATGCTAGCTATGTTTACTAAACTTTGAAAAACCTGTTTTTCTCAATGCGCACCTGCAACCTGGAATAACCTGCTGAACAATCTAACGCTTGACTCATTTTAATCATGAGGTCATTTAAGCTGTTCAGTTTAAAAAACAAACATGTAAGCTCAAGGGACATACTGTATTTAGACTAAGATGAGTCTTTAAAGGGATCTACCAGCTTTTTAAAAAGAAACATCTGCCCATTACTTGGCCTACAATTAGATATCATTTCAGGAACAACTTTCTCTTGTCTGGTCAATAAACTGGTTTTCAGTACAGGCTAATAAGCATGACAGGTGTGTAGATCAGAAAAGGTGGATAATCTGCATCGATGTGTGTACCAGGAGACAGTACGATGCCCATAATACCCAGGAAACGATTATAAGAGTTTCTTACCTCGTGGGGTTAAGGAAAATGTTGATGCATATGAGTTTGAATGTCCACTTAGAGCAAATGGACACTTTCTCAAACAAAATCGCTTGACCTGGTGGGTAAACAACAAGCTGCTCATCTTACATGGAGTTAATTCATGAGATTGTGGCAGGTTTTGGCCACTAGATGGCGGTGTTATAGCTATTTAGTGAGGAGACATTAAAAGGGGATTGTTTTTACTGCATTTTAGTAAAAAGAGGCTGATTATACTTTTGCTGTTGCTGGGTGGTGAAGATTAGGTCTTCAGGAATCTGAAATGGGTTAATAACCCAGACAATACAAAAACTATGTGTAATTTTCCCGATTTCTAGTGTAAATTATAGAAAAATCTGTTTAAACTGTTCACAATGTGCATGTACTAGTGCATCTCAAAAAAACTGAACATCATGAAAAAATATGAGAAGTTCTCTTTTTTGTAATTTAATTCAAAAAGATTGTCTTTTATGTATTCTATATTCATGTCATGTAAAATCAAATATTTCAAGCATTTTCTTGTTTTAATTTTAATGATGTCGACTTTTAGCTCCTGAAAATCAGTTATCTAGTACCTGAATTATTAGAACATTTCTTAAGATCAATCGGAAAAAAGGATATAAAACACAGAAATGTCCAACTTCTGGAAAGTATGTTCATTTAAACACTCAATTCTTGGTCAGGGCTCCTTTGCTATGAATTACTGTATGAATGTGGTGTTAGTCTATATTTAATGCATGTACAATGAAATATTTCAAGCCTTTTCTGGTATTCATTTTGATGAATATGGCTTATAGCACATGAAAATGAGAAATCTGGTATCTCAAATTATTCCAATAGTAGATCAATCACAAAATGGATTTACAATACAGAAATGTCCAACTGTATGTTCATTTATACACAATACTTGGTTGGGACTCGTTCACAATAAATTACTACATCAATACAGTGTGGCATGGAGGGAATCAGCCTGTGGCATTGCTGATTTGTGATACATGAAAACAGAAAAAAACACTTGATTTTCCACAGGTTTTGAATCGGATTTAGATCTTTTGATTGAGGATTCCAGGACATGATTCCAATGTTCTGGTTCTTCATCCAGGCTTTAACTGACCTTGCCGTGTGGCAAGGTGCATTGTCTCTTTGGGAAATCCAGTCATTTGAGGCAAGAAAGAGTTTTCCAGCTGATAGAAAAAGACTGTTTTTAAGAGTAGCCCTGTACATGACCTGGTTCATTCACCTTTCACACAATTGCATTTGCCCTGTTCCACCCACACCGAAACAACCCCAGTTCATCACTGATCCCCCCCCATGGTTTACGGTAAGGGCAAGACAGTCTGGTTTATAGGCTTCTCCCGGTTTCCTTCTAACCAGTAAGTTGGCTAGAGTGGGTATCAACTGAAAATTGGATTCATCGCTGAAGAGAACCATAGCCCAATCATCATCAGTCCAATCCTTGTATCCCCAGCAAAGAGTAACCAGCTTTCCTCTGCCTTTCATTGATGAAGGGCTTCTTCCTGCCCTGTGTGACTTCAGACCAGCTTCAAGAAGCTGGCTTCCAACTGCCATTACTGAACAAATCACATTTCTCCATAGTGCCCATTCATTTTTAAGGTCCCTGGAGGTCTGACAATGATTCCTGACACAAGAATGGATGAGTGCACAGTCATCTTGTCAGGCAGAACGGCGTTTCCTGCCATGATCAGCTAGCACTTTAGTAGTATCATGTTCGGCCTGTTTTTTTTTGGCACACTGAACGGCTGTCTTAGAGATCTTCAGTTTTTTCGCTACCTGTCTCTCACTCATGCCAACTTCCAGCAGTGCCAAGATGGCTGCCTTTTGTGGCCTCATACAATTCTTTTGCTTTAGGCATTATGTGAGAGCTGACAACTCTCTAGAGGGTTCAGGCATATGGGTTCTGTAAAGCGTCTTGAGACAATCTGACCTGTAATTGGCGGTATATAAATAAAATTGAATTGAATTGAATTGAACTTCTGAGTTGTGCTGCGGCTTGACTGTAAGCAGGAAACCACTGTAGTGCTTTGCATGTGCAGTGCTGCTTATGACATGAAATGGCCTCTTATATCCCCTTGGAATACAATTAAGCTTAAGCATGTCAAATAGGACATAAATTATCACGTAATCAGCTGTATTTTTTGTCGTGTTCATTGTATTCCTCAGGGAATATACCTTCAGCGGTACCAGGCATTAAAATAAACAAAAAATTGAAGAAAACAAGGGTGGTCTAGTAATTTTTCCCATGACTGTAGTACATATAGTACTACAAAATTGCTAAGGAGGTTTCAGATACATAGAAAACAATATTTGCCATTATAGAACTTACTCAAAAATGTATTCTACTTTACACTACTTCGAGATTCACAATGGAAACAACGCAACTGTCACTTATTTTTCAAAAAACAAACAAGCAAAAGAAAAAAGAAATTAAAGACTATGTTTAACAATGATGAGCCTTCAAGAGACCTAATGATAGTTCTACTGCAGAATCAGGGTACATTTAAGATCTGTTAAACAAAACAGAACAATAGTCAATAAAGTCGAGAATTCTGGAGAATTTTTAAGAGGACTCTGATCTAGTGTCCAATCCTTTTGGTTAACAGATTCTCTGATCCTCTGCAGGACCCTCTGTCATGCCACCTTCCCAAAGCCAACAAGGACACACAAGAAGAAGAGAGATGGAGGCACTAAATGGATGGAGACAAACTTCAAACATCCAAGAGGCTTAACTTCAACCCTTCCACTGCTGTGGCTATGTGGGCCACAGCTGATGCTTTTCTCCCACATTTTTTGCTTCATGTAATTTTGCACTTTTTGTTTTGAGGTAGCCCTGTTTGGAGGTAGACTGTACATTGTTTGGTATTAAGTAGTGCGAGGGACTGAGGTTAACTGTTGGTAAAGCATTTATCTGCAGAATGGTATTGGCTTCTGCATTTTGTTTCTGGGGAGACAGGAGCTGGCTTTAGCTTCTGTAATATGTTTTGACAACTCAGTAGTTTACTATGTTTGTTTTTGATCTGCAGTTCAGAAGTGACTGCTTCTGTGTATTAACTTTGTGTTTTAGTTCAGTTTTTCTTTTCTCACTCTTATCTAATCATGATTGGGTTGAGGTCATGAATTCAAAGGAAAAAAACAGGTACAAAGACATAATAAGAGAACAAAGACTTCAAATACATATATACTTTCATTCAAGTGCCAATATATGGGTTTTCAATTCCTTCGGTACATGTAATGAAAATCTCAGAAGAATAATTATAAAACATCATATAGTTTAACCCAGTAATGAAAATAGTTTGGACCTTATTTCTTGAATGGAACACAATTATTTAGATCTAAATTTGTATGACGTTAAACATGACATTTTAATGGAAGTGGAAGAAATGACATTTTTTGATCTCAAAATTGTTTTTGAATTTTGACAAACAAGAATTCAGGAAAGTGTAACTAGTCAAATGATCTACTGTTCGAGTAAACAACAGAATGATGTTTTACCCAAATTGCTTTTTGTTGTATTTGTGGAAATATTCATAGAATATCACATTCACTATGCTTTGGTTTACTTGTAATTCTGTTTTACTCATTCATTTTTATTGTTAAAATTGCTATTTCTATATGGACGAAAAATCTCAAATGTAGAGACTTAATCTTTGAGCATTCATGTTCATTTCTTTCTGTTTTAGTTTTTTCAATATGTAAATGAAATGCATAATAATGAATAATAATATAAAAGGATGTAACATTAAGAGGGAATTTATTGAGTCATGTTTATTTTTAGGGGCTGCACAGTGGCGTAGTGGTTAGCGCTTTCGCCTTGCAGCGAGAAGATCCCTGGTTCGCGTCCCGGCTTTCCCGGGATCTTTCTGCATGGAGTTTGCATGTTCTCCCTGTGCATGCGTGGGTTTTCTCCGGGTACTCCGGCTTCCTCCCACAGTCCAAAAATATGCTGAGGTTAATTGATTATTCTAAATTGCCCGTAGGTGTGAATGTGTGAGTGCTTGTTTGTCTGTATATGTAGCCCTGTGACAGACTGGTGACCTGTCTAGGGTGTCCCCTGCCTTCGCCCGAGTCAGCTGGGATAGGCTCCAGTCCCCCCCGCGACCCTAGTGAGGAATAAGCGGTGTATAGATAATGGATGGATGGATGTTTATTTTTAGCCATTTTTCAGCTAACTTTTCATCATTACAGTTGAAGAAAATCTTAATAATAGGTTCAAGATACACAAAGCAGAATGACTGTTATCATCAAGTGTATTAAGACGTATGTGATTCAGATGTTTTAACTTTAATTGGTGTTCTCAAAGTCTTTTTCACTCCTTCCTTGTTCCCTCCGGGAGATGAAAGTGAGTCATATCAAAATGGGAGCTAAGGAATATTAATGATTCGCACTAAACCTCTGCAAAAAAAAGGTTTTTACATTCCCTAAAGCTCCTTCATGGAAATCCAAGAAACTGCAAATGAATATGTTTGTTACTAAAGTTCAGGCAAGGTTCAATCAAAGACAACATCTCTTCTTTATCTTCATATGCTCTCACGAAACTACGACTTTATCACAACATATTTTGATTGGGAGTAACCAGATAACATATTTGATACCCACACAACACTCTAGGTATTTCCTGCTTAAAGTTCAGTTTTGCCTGTGTGAACGTTGTGGTGCAGATTCGTGTTCATTTCTTTCTGTTTTAGTTCTTTTCAGTATTTAACTGAAATGCATATTAATGAATAATAATATAAAGGGATGTAACATTAAGAGGGAATATATTGAGTCATGTTATTATAGTTTTTTTTCAGCCATTTAAATTTTTCATCATTAAAGTTGTAGAAAATCCTAATAATAGGTTCAAGATACACAAAGCAGAATGACTTATCATCAAGTGTATTAAGACGTATTTGATTCAGGTATGATTTTTTTTAATTTTAATTGGCATTCTCAAAGTCTTTTTACTCCCTCCTTATTCCCTCTGTAAAGAGCTGCAGCAGTAGGGTTTTATCCATTACTCTGGTACACCAGTATGTTTTTTACTACAGAGTTTTGCAACTCTAGTTACATTTGAGTAAATCTGTAGTAACGTGTGTACAGGCATATCAAATTGGAATGTTTAAATTTAATATGTGATTTATTAATGTTGATGAATTATCCAATATTCTGATCTATGTTACAGTTGCTCATTTTCAGTCACTGATTTACTGACCTAATTGTTACCTCAACTCTGTGTATCCTGACCTGACACAGGGTGTGTATTTTTTATGTAGTTAGTGGTGATCTTTCAATCGAAAAAAATAGGCTCTGTGAGGGGATTTCTGCTAGCATTGCACAGCTGCACAGTTGGCCAAAGGGTCAATCTGATACCATTAACAGCCTTAAGCCAGATACATTGTGTGAGCTGTGTTTCTGAAGGCTGCACACAGTCCAACGAGAATCAGCAATTCTTCTTCATCTGCTACAGTCGGGTCCATGAAGCTATGTGGAGCCTCTGGGCTGCTGTGTTATGTCCAAAGAGTAACTTTAATTAGGCATTTGCTGGGCTCTCTGGGTAGTAATATACACTCTATCAACATGAGAAAATTCAGGCTTGGGAATGATGTAGATACCTTTTACTGCTGTCATGACTTCTCTGATTTTACTTGATATTGAGCTTCAATAAATGCTTCTGTGCAAGACATCTGAGTCCTGAAAGCCTTTCCAGCAGGAGTCAACCTGATCTCAACAGATTTCCATCACAAAGGCCTGAATGCTGTCTCAAACTAGATAAGAAGATGGCATCCCCATTATAAACCTTGTAGTTTTCTTCACAAAGACTAAACTAATTTTAGTCATTTTTTTCTTTGTCCTAACATGGAACACCTTGATACCGCAAAGCTTGGAAACTGCTCAGTTATTCTGATGGAAAAATATTTTTTTGAGGATACACACTGTCTTAAAAGAAAACAATTTTCTAATGTGAATCAAATACACAAGTGGACAAAATTGTTGGTACCCCTCAGTTAATGAAAGAAAAACCCACAATGGTCACAGAAATAATTTGAATCTGACAAAAGTAATAATAAATAAGAATTCAATGAAAATAAGCAATGAAAATCAGACATTGCTTTTGGTTCAACAGAATTATTTAAAAAAATAAACTCATAAAACAGGCCTGGACAAAAATGATGGTACCCCTAGAAAAGACTGAAAATAATGTGACCATAGGGACATGTTCAATCAAGGTGTGTCCTCTAATTAGCATCACAGGTGTCTACAAACTTGTAATCAGTCAGTCGGCCTATTTATAGGGTTACAGTAGTCACTGTGCTGTTTGGTGACATGGTGTGTACCACACTAAACATGGACCAGAGGAAGCCAAGGAGAGAGTTGTCTCAGGAGATTAGAAAGAAAATTATAGACCAGCATGTTAAAGGTAAAGGCTATAAGACCATCTCCAAGCAGCTTGATGTTCCTGTGACTACAGTTGCACATATTATTCAGAAATTTAAGATCCACGGGACTGTAGCCAACCTCCCTGGATGTGGCCGCAGGAGGAAAATCGATGACAAATGAAAGAGACGGATAATAGGAATGGAAACAAAATAGCACAGAACAACCTCTAAAGACATTAAAGGTGAAGTCTCATTGACAGTTACAGAAATCATTTGACTGCAGTGATTGCCTCAAAAGGTTGTGCAACAAAACATTTAATTAAGGGTACCATCATTTTTGTCCAGGCCTGTTTCATGAGTTTATTTTTTAAAATAATTCTGTTAAACCACGGTCCAAAAGCAATGTCTGATTTTCATTGGTTAATTTTCATAGAATTTTTATTTATTATTACTTTTGTCAGATTCAAATTATTTCTGTGACCATTGTGGGTTTTTCTTTCATTAACTGAGGGGTACCAACAATTTTGTCCACGTGTGTATAATTTCTCTTAAGCATATCATTTGCTTGTATGCTGGAATGAAGTCAAGCTAGCAGAGCCAAATCTTAGCTAGGCTACTTCAAAAGTATTACCACATCAAAATAGGCTCTAGCTATCTATATGTGGCTATTTTACTACTCCTCTGTCCCCTCTTGTGTTGTGTTTTTGGTCTAACTCTTTGTCACTGATTATTCTATATTTTCTCTTCTGTATATTGTAGTCAGGGAGGTGATAGTGAATCATATCAAAATGGGAGTTGAGGAATATTAATGATGAGCACTAAACCTCTGCAATAAAGTTTTTTACATTTCCTAAAGCTGCTTCTTGGAAACTCAAGAAACTGCAGATGAACACGTTTGCTACTCAAGTTCCAGCAAGGTTCAATCAAGGTCAACATCTGTTCTTTATCTTCATTTGCTCTCACGAAACTACGACTTTATCACAACATATTTTGACTGGCAGCAACCAGATAACATACTTGATACCCACATAAAACTCTAGGTATTTTCCAGTTTTCCCATTTCCTTAAAGTTCAGTCTTACCTATGTGAACGTTGTGGCGCAGATGATTTTCTCCATGAAACCTCCATAGGCAGGTAATGTAACAAACTTAATGTTTTTACTTTTTAACACAAGCTGTTAGTTAAATTTTAAAAACTGCTGTATTGTTCCATTTCTGTGAGCGCAACTGTTAAGGTTGATAAAGGTGAAACTGTCGTCCAACATCCATCTGTCCTGTTGGGTCATATTTAGGTGCATATTTAGTGAACAAGTTAGTTGATCCTCAGTGGACTAGTTGAACATAGTTTTTTTTTTTGTTTTTTTTTTTAAAATGTGTAACAGGCCAGCTAACGTCACTTATGAACTGTTGGGGGAATATTTTTTCTCATTTGGGCCACTCTTCTCAGCCACAGACGATAGACTGCAGCTGTTTGTGTCAGTGAATGATATGTAATTATATTATGATAACATTATCTTATATATCTGTGAATGACAAATATATTTACAGTGTGGAGCAGGCAGAAAGGAGCATTTGGAGGACGGTCAGAGCTCATAACTCAGACCCAGTGAGATGTATTGTTTGAACTTCATGTACGTTTTAATGTGATATCCTTAAAATATTTTTTGAAAGGGTTTTATTGAGCGCATCTGTCCTATTGTCCAGCTGCAATGCAGTAAAACTAATTATTGAGGCACCGTTCTACCACCTAGATTATGGTGTAAGGTGTATGGTGTCAATACATGCATATCTCAGTGGTGACTATTCACACTGCATTAAGATTATTACTGGTGATAATTACAGTACTTATTACTGTGAGCCGAAAGTTGAGGTTGGATGGCACTCACTCTCTGTAAGGCATGACAGATCGCGAGTTTCATTTATTTAAAAGATCCTTATTGTTTACCAAGTTACATAACCTCAAAGGGTTCCGTTTTATAAAGTGGACCCTTATCATACAAGGGACCAAATTCCTCTTCAGGCATCAGCTGTTTTTACTGAGCTGAAAAAAATCTGTTTACTCATTGTGCAGATGCAATCGACAGAACAATCTAAAGCGCCACGATTTTTATCATGAGTGCAGAGTTTTTTGTTTTGTACTTTGTCATTTGCCCAGTTGTGGAAAGTAAGTGCGGATATTTATTTCAATACTAGTACCATTATTTACTCTAGGACTTCCCTGTCTGCCATTTAAATGAGCTTAAAAGAACTTTTGGAGCAAGGACAGAAAGAGAAACTTATGGACAATGAATTCTGAAACTGTCATTAAATGTATAGAAGTTGTTAACAATTTATTAAATAAGACTTGAGAATATTCACCTTGTCACGGTCAATTCCAAAATAACAGTACTACGCAAAAGCGTAATATTTTTGTGATCTTAATAAAATGACAATTAAAAGTTTTATTGTAATAAAAATGCCGTGTAGGACTGCAATGCAATCAAATTTCAAAGACATTCCCTGAGTAAAGACGCAATAAAATGACACGTTTCTATAAAGACATTTTCAAAAACAATAAAAACAGTAGAGCTTCTGAAAACTAATATGTAAAAGGTCATTGTTTAAAGTGCAAAGTGTGGCAGGAAGAAAGGCAGATGCTGAGTAAAGTGTAAATATAAATGGTGTAAACAGTCTATTCAGTGTGTGCACGTGTCGCTGAGTGAGTGGGGGTGCAGAATGTTCAACAGTTTTACAGCTTTGAGGAAGAAGATGCTTTGTTCAATCATGTTGTACATGAGTGCTGTCCTGTATTGTCTGCCAGGAGGGAGTGGCTGGAACAGGTGGTGGGTTGGGTTACAGGTAATGCTGGAAGCACTGCTACTACACCAGGTCCCATAGTTGTCCCAATTAGGCGACAGCTGAGTCCCAGTGAGGTTGTGGGTTGTCTTTATCACCATTTGCAAAGTCTTCTGGTCCTCCGTGGAGCAGGCAAATCATGCTGTGATGCAGTATGTTGATGTTCTATAGAATATGGTATATAGAGTCTATATAGTGCACCTACAGAAATTGAGCATGGGATTCTGTGGCAGACTGGCTCTCCTCAGCTTTGTCAGGAAAAAGAGGCATTACTGAGGCTTCCCTATGATTGTGGCAGTTTGAGTAGACCAGAAAAGGTCTGTGATGTGTGTCCCTGAACATAGGAAGCTGCAGACTCCCTACAGTTTTGCTGTCAATGAAGACTGGGCTGAGATTTAGTTTCCTGGTCCATTTGAAGTCTACCACAGTCTCTTTTGCTTTCTTGCTGTAGGGAATAAGGTTGTTGACTTTAACACCAGGCTGTCAAGCTCCATATGGCGACTCACCATTGTTCAACATCAGGCCAATGACTGTCATATCAGCAACCTTGATGCAGGTGTCTGTTGCATGAAGGAGCAGACAATCTTAGGTGAAGAAAGTATAGAGGAATACAGGAGAGGGCTTAGCACACATCCATGTAGAACACAAGTGTTCAGGGTGAGGGTGGAGGGTGTGAAGGTTTTCCTAATCTGACAATCCAGGTACAGTAGGACAAGAAGTCAAGGGTCCAGTTAGAGATAGTTGTGTTTAGGCTTAGGCTGTGAAGTTTGGATACCATGCAAATTTCCCCTTGTGGGACTAATAAAAGATATTCTATTCTCTACTAGTGTGATTGGAATGACAGTGTTAAAAACAAAACTGAAATCCATGAAGAGCATCTTGACATATGTACCGGGTCTCTCAAGGTGATCCAGAGCAGTATGGAGGGCAATGCAGACGGCCTCTTCTGTAGATCTTGTTGCCCTGTATACAAACTGGTATTTCTCTAAAGTGGCAGGGATTGTGCTTTCTATATGAGCTAAAGTCATGCTGAAAGCATTTTGCTCTGGGGTGAGTGTGATGGTCATTGATTTGAGGCATGTTGGGACAAGATTGTGAGTAAGGGAGAGGTTGAAAATGCTGGTAAACACCCCTGCCAACTCGTATGTGCATGCCCACATGAATGAGGATGACATCTAGTCCTGCAGTTTTCTTTGTGTTGATGGTGTGCTGTGCCCATTTCACCTCACTCTGGTGGTAGTCTGTCCATTACCACGGCATTATTGGCTATATCAAAGCAAGCAAAGAATGGGTTTAGGTCCTCTGGCCATGAGGAGCAACAGCTTTCAGACAAGTTATCCATCTTTATATATTCCGTAATGGCCCATATACCTACAGTTCACGGGTGTAGACCCACCTCATGCATCTGGGATCATTATTGGTGACATTAGCCTGAGTCTGTACAGGATAGAGATTTGTCCTTGCTAGACTACTGGCATTTCAGAAGTTTTAATGTCAGCGTAGTGGCAGAAGAGTCTTGTCTCTTAAAGCTCTCTGAAGAACCACAGCGATCCGGGCGGAGATTTTGTGGAGGGGAGACATCATCAGGAGATCTGTTGGGATCTGTAGGAGCATGATGAGCATTTCCAGGTGCATCAAGAGAGTGAGTTGGCTTCTCTGGATCAACTGGAAGATGAAGAGAGATTAATTACATTTTGGTGTTTCTTGAGAAGAGCCTCCCAGGTTGTAGCTGCTCAGTGAGGGTGAGCGATTGGATGAAGAGTGTATGGGGAATGGAGAAAGGAATTCTGATCCACTGAAAAATGGCTAGAAATTATTATATTAATTTTCTCAAAAATCACCAAAATTGAATGCAGGGGGTCAAAACAGAAAAGTGTTTATGGAAGGAACTTAAAATTTACATTTCTTCATCAAGAATGATTGCAGCAGAAGCTGTGACTATAAACTTGGTGTTATATAATTAAGTCGATAAAATTTGTATTTCTTTCTCTTTCAGGAAAAAACAGACTGCACATGAAAACCACCACTTAATGGCTAAGTGAAACATCAAAAATGGGGAACCATGTACCAAAAGAAAAGGACATGGGCGAAAAACTGAGATGTTGCAAGTGCAATGAAGTCCTGCCCCCATGCTTATCCTTTGATGATATAGAAGTAAGTATTGTTCATGGGCGGTACGTATATATGTTCAATGGAGGTGAATACTACCAACCAGCAGACTCCAAAGTATACGAGTGTGAATATTGCTTTAATAAGGCAATCAGTGGTGAAGAGGAAACGGAGAGAGAAGAGGAGAGGAGACAAGATGTACGACAACAACAGCTAAATAAAAAACTACAACAATCACATCAACAAGCCAATGCGCAGCATAAGAAACAAATAAGCAGTGACATTTCTGATGATTGTAGGTCCAAACAAGATCGTCTAACAAGGCACCTGGATGAGTTTGAGCCTGGCAATGAATTGGGCAGTGATGAGTTTCTAGAAATTCTCTCTTCAAAATGCAGCATCCCAGTTTCAAATCTCAGCCTCACTCAGCTGACAGCAGATCAACTGGGACAGATCCTGTCAGTCCTGGACAAACTTTTATTTCATGAATGGCTTCGTAATCCCCCGTCCCTCAGCACACTGCAGCACACTCAAGTGTTCATCACAGAGCTGTGTGCTCTGTCTCCAGAGATGTCTGAGGAAGTTTCCCTACAAAGCAATGCCAATGATGTGCAGTATATGGTGGAGTCCATTAGTCAATCAGCATATGATTTCTCTGAGAGTTTCCTGCTGACTCAAGCCCTGTATCTGAACATGATGCACTTTTTCACTGACAGTGGCACTGTCAGTGAAAAAAACACTGACATCACTGACACTGATGCAATCATCATAGCCAAACAATGGGCTGAAGATGAGCTTTCCATTGACAAACTCTTTCCCATACAATTCCTGAGCAATCTCACATCATCTCTGCAGACTGCAGTCGAAGGAACCTCTGCGTTCATTTTACAGATGGAGATCCAGTGCTTGAAGCTTCTCTTATCCACACTCACACATCTGAATGACAAGGAAACCCACTCAGGATCCAGTGAGATGATCCTCAGACTTGTGCAAACAAACCAGTGGACCCCAAAAGAGGCAGTGACTCTGCTCAAAGGACTGTCACAAAAATATGTAGAAGATGCTTCAATAGTTGAAATTCTTAAGTTGGTACAAGTGTACGACATATCACCAGAGTGGACAGATGAGTCCGGACGCTCACTCATCCAGGTTCTTGACGTTGTTGGCCCTGAGAAATTCTACCAGGAATTCCAAAAGGCTCTCAGAACAGAAGACGAGAAGAATCTAGATGCAGCTCCACCAGAAATAAAAATGCTACGGACGTTGGATGATTCTGATATGATTGATATGATAAAAAACATTATCACTGCCGTCCTGCGATATTCAGAAACTGCACCAAAAGATGCACCACTGACAAAAGCTTCCTTTGAATGTGTAACCCTGAATGCAGACGACATACAGAAATTTCTGTCACATTTGTGCAAAGCAGTGTTTGACATTAAAGGCTGGTGGCCCACAGTGAGGCAGATGCTGCGGTGGTGTGCATTAATCCGGACTGAGGGGAGTGGACTGCTACAACTGGTTGGTCTGAAAGAAGACCCATGTGTCACAGCCATGTTTGTAGCTGCACAAGTCTGCATGGGAAACAAAGTGGACTTTGTGTTGAGCTCTGATCTTCACTCGAAGGAGCAAATTGAGGATTGGTCTGATTTCTACAAGTACCTTCAAATTTCTCTCAACACAAACATGAATAAAACTAAAGCATCATATAAGGATGTCTATGAAGCAGACATTGTGTATGGTACCATGGATGACTTTGTGTCTGATTACTTTCAACACGGCATAGAAGTGATGGAAACGGGGAACCCTCAGCTCAGTCGTGGATTCATCATTCAGCAACAGAGTCTCAGTGCGTCCAAGAATCTGGAACTTTCAAGGCTCAAGGAAAATGATTCCCTGGTGTTTGCTGCCGAGGTCCTGCAAAAACTTTTGGGTAAATTCCAAAGTGAAGACATGGAACTGAGACACAAGTTTATCAAGGCTCTGTTTCAGGTGCTCCACACCCTAAACAAAGACCCAAATACTGAGAACAAAATCATCACTATCTCAGAAAAGATTGCTGGAAAGGGACTGACTTCGAATGAGGCCTTCATTCTGAAGTTTCTTGAGAATCTACTGAGAGTTTTGACGAGAGAAACAGAAGCTGAAAGAAACACAACATCTCCTGCAGAGAAATGGTGCTTGGAAGTTTTGTTTGCCTGTGCAGAGCAATGCCAAGCCTCAAAAGAACAAACCAAAGAAATCTTTCACATGGTGTCAAACCTTGGAGCACAAAGACTTTGGTCACCAGTAGAGGCCCTAAACCTTCTTGGAGCATTAATCAACCATGATGAAGACTGTGTTTCGATCATGAAAATTTTACACTTGATGGAAACATATCAGATTTCCGCTGAATGGACAGATGCGAACAACCAGTCTCTTCTGAATCTACTGGATTCTTGTAAAACTGAGAATCTGATCCAGCACATAGAACAGAGGATCAGAAAGGAGAGAAAAAAAAGCATTGACACTCTTTTTGATGAAATACGGCAAATGAAAGACATTGATGAGGAAACGCTGAGTAAATCGTACAATGCAGTGACTCATGTAACAAATCTGATCAAAAGTGGTGAAATTGCAAACTACACAGATGTACAACGAGCGAGAAATCTCAGTCACAGCCTGGACACAGAGGACCTTCAGGAGCTCCTGGCAATCTTATGCAATGCTGTACACCTGCAGAAGTCGAAAGGGAAATGGTTTCCTCGAGCCAATCAGATGATAAGTTGGTGCCTCTTGGCCTTGTCGGAAACTGGGAAGCTTCTGGAGATGGGCACTGGAGAAGGGAAGTCGTGTGTCATAGCAATGTTCGCAGTTCTGCGTGTGCTCAGGGGTGAAAAAGTAGATGTGGTGTCCAGCTCTTCTGTGTTATGTCAGAGGGATGCACAAAAATGGGCTGAACTCTATAAGTACTTTGGCATTACAGTTGACACAAACACAAATAAAACCAATGACAAAGATCGAAAAGAATGCTATCAGAAGGATGTGGTCTACGGAACTATCGAAGCCTTCGCTGCAGATCACCTTCGCCAGATTTTTGAGATGAAAGATGTGAGACCTGATCGCAGTTTTCATTGCATCATAATTGATGAAGTGGACTTTTTGCTGCTGGATCAGGGAGTGCAGCTAACCTACCTGTTCAGCCCCATGGTCTCCCTGCAGCATCTGAACATTATTCTGGCCATGATCTGGAGCCACATCAGCCAGTATGGCTTCCTCTCTACTGGACACCAGACATTTGTACAGGGTCCTCCTGCTTCATTCTTCAAGGCCATCTTTGACTCGATGGACACAGAAGAAACTGAAATTACTAATGCAATCGACATTTTATGTCTTGCTGAAGAGTCCAACACTGTGCCAAAAGGATTCACAGAGGACATCTGCGAAAGCCAAAAGGATGAACTTCTTCAGAAGCTGAAAACAGTGAGTCTGGATGCTGTGATCAATTTTTTCAGTGAAATTGAGAACTATGTCCCCTATGGTTTTAGTGTGTACACTTTAGATGACAAAGGATTGCTCTGTCTTAGAAAGTGCAGTCCATACAACAATCCAGACATTCCAGATCTTAAATTTCTTGTCTTGGAGGGTGGCTTGTGTTGTGCGCTCTATGATTCAGAAGAAATTCTCATCAAGCCCATTGCAGAACTCATCTCAGAGAAGATTCAGTACACCCCATGTACAAACAATAAAGACAAAATCAGCATTCCTGGATTCTTGAAGAGTCTGATTGAGAGCAAAGTGTCTGTGTGGGTTGAAAATGCCTTTCTGGCAAAGCAACTGAGACAAGGACAGGAATATGTCGTAGAAAACGACAATGTCTGCCCTGTGGATTTCAGATCCACTGGTATTACAGAGCTGAATAAGAAATGGGGTGATGGTTTGCAGCAGTTTATTGAGATTAAACACCAAATCAAACTGAGCACAATTTCTGCAGTGACAAATTACATTTCTAACGTCTCCTTTTTTGAAAAGTACAATGGAAAAATATATGGAACAACAGGAACACTTGGGAGCAACACAGACATCCTGTTTTTACAGGATCTATATCCAAATCTCTCTGCCTGCAGAATGCCAACATTCAAAAGGAGGAAGTTGTTCGAGGTCAAAGGTACTGTAATGACCTCGGATGAAGAATGGAAATCTGAAATAAAACGTGTGGTTATGGCTCAGATATCCCCAAATTCATACAGCGGTGGAAGAGCAGCCCTGGTGATCTGCGAAACTATCAACAAAGCCAAAGAGATCCATGATGAGCTGCAAAGCAGCATCCCAGGTGAGATCATTCTCTACTGTCGAAGTGACCAAGACAGTTTGAGCAAAATACGCAAGGAACTGCTTCCTGGTGATGTCATTGTTGCCACAAACCTTGCAGGACGTGGCACAAACATAAAAGTGTCCAAAGAGGTGAACAGTAATGGAGGATTATTTGTGGTTCTGTCCTTCCTCTCTGAGAACACAAGAGTGGAACTCCAGGCTTTTGGTCGAACTGCGCGTAAAGGTGAACCTGGATCTGCTCAGATAATCATGTCCACTAAGCACCTGCAGCAGTGCTTCTCGACAGTGTTGTCCCTGGATGAAGCCAAGAGCACAAGGGATAGACTCACAGCAGAAAAGGTGAATCACATGATGAACGATGTCTCTGAGATGAAACTGCGGGAGGACCTGTTTTCAGAGTACTGCAGGACACTTCAAGATATTCATAAGAACGTAGACGGAGATGACAGAAGAGCTGTTGTTGCCATCATGAATGAGTTCTGGGGAATATGGTTGCAAACTAAGTCATCAGACATTGAACAGCTGAAGAGGGATGAATTGCAAAAGAGTTTGAAGGCTGATTTGTCAGTGGCAAAAAGTGAGTATGAAACTCAGACTTCACCATGTGCCAGCATTTATCATTACATGAAGTTAGGAAATATCGCAATGAGTGAAAAACGATGGGACGTCAGCACAACACTCTTCGAAAAAGCCATGAAACAAGATGCTAGCTGGGCAGCCATAGCCTTCTACAGTCATGCGTACTGCACTGTAAAGCAGAAGAGTGCAGATTACCTCAATAAAGCCAAAGATGATCTTACAAAGGCACTGGAGTCTCTGAAGTATCTTAGTGAGGAATCCATGGTGTGTCTGCAGTTTGTGAAAATGTCCTCAGCAGACTCAGACAACACTAACCCAACCAGCCTTGAAAAACAACTAACAACCAAGTGCAGCATGTTTAGGTGCTTCGACAAAAACATCAGTGAAGCCATCCAAAAGTTGAATGAAATACAAGAAAGAGGGACGGATGCAATGGTCAAAAAGTCACCAATTTTCACCCTGGTGCCGACCACAGATGAAGATCTCCAAGTGGAGGCCTACAATCTCTACAGTCAAGGTCTGAAATATGTGTTTTCTGTGGGAGAGAAGCCTCGTTTCTCATGGGAAGGTCTGATGGTGTTCTGTCTTGGAATTCTACAGATCATTGGTGGAACATTGCTCACTGCATTTACTTTTGGTGCATTAGCTCAAGTCGGCATGGGACTCGTCACTGAAGGAATATCAGACTGTATCTCTGGCATTGAGGCCATGGTGACCGGAGAATTCAGCTGGAAATCATGGGCTATTGAAAAAGCCATTTCTATTGGTGTATCCCTCATTGGGTTTGGAGTTGGAAAGGTGATTGCAAAGGGCTTCAAAGCTTCCAAAATGTTGATTAAAGGATTCAGGAAACAGCTGAAGGCAATGCCAAAGTTTCTCTCCAGTCAGGCTAAAGATGGTTTGAGTGTTGTCGCAAAGACAAATATGAAGAATGCAGTCAAAAAGACTGCTAAGAAAGCGGTCAAGGAAATAATTTCATATGGACTTGGAAAGGCAGAAAAAGCAATATTAGCCAAAATATTAGAAAGTCTAAAACATAAGGTAAAAAAGGGAATCACTGATGACGTAATATCCAACATAGAAAAAGAGCCCTTGTCTACCTTGGTAGACTCCATTGTCCTCTCACACATTGAAGATAAAGAACAGCTTCATGATCTTCTGGAGAACCACTACAGAAGGAGGGAACTGTTGTCCATTTTCACAGAATTAAGCAGCACTGCAGCAAAGACATTCACTGCAGACCTCATGTGGCAGAACAAGCTAAACTCATCCTTTTCCCAAGTGATTGGTAGAGCCAAAGCAGAGGCCAAAGGAACAGTCTATGGAATTCTGACAACCATCCAAGCTGTACAGATAGGGGCATTGGCAGGAGACGCCATCCACGCAGTGCTCACCCTGTCCAGCAAGTTTTTCTCAAACTTTCATGACCAGCTGAATATATTTAAAGAAGGAAAAGCTTCTTCAGAGAAAGTTACGGTGAATGAGCTGTCTGCATCTGACACTGAGATGCTGAAAGAATTCAAGCAGGACGTAGCTGACAACATCAGTACTTTATTGGCTGATGCTTTAGTAGAAGTGTTCCACCAGAAGTTCTCCAGTCACATCATTTCTCGCGCACAAGGCCAGGTAAACGGCATCATTGGCCAATATGTCAGAACTGGCTTAAAGACTGACAGAACAGAGGAAAAACTCAGAGCTGGACAGAATAACAGATACATCTCATACATGCAAGGAAACCTGAATTCTAAACATAAACTTACAGGCAAAGCAGGTCAACACTCACAGTCGCATGCTGAAAAGATCAAGAACCCCATGACTGAGGGCACCATTCTTGATATCAGAGTCCTGGCAGAAGCCAAAGGCACAAAGGTTGTCATTCTCACAGAAGATAGCCATGGCAAACTTACCAAAATGCAGGAGTTAAGTCCAAGCACTGAACCTGCCAGTCAAACTGTGACACTCATCTACAGACCAAAGAGTGCCCAATACCCTGCCGGCCATTATGATGTGCAAGTCAATAATCAGATAGTGAACATTGTCAGCAAGGACAAAAACTGCCTGTTTCATGCTTTGGCACGAGGCATGAAACCGCAGGCCAGTGAAGAAGAGATCGCTTTGGAAGCAAACCATCTCCGATCTGTGGAGGCCGACACTCTCCTCAGACAACCAGGCCAATGGGACTCTATCATCAAGCGCAAAGAATGGACTGACAAAATCAGAGGAGGAGACTGGTACTTGGCCGAAGGAGGTGCACCACCGATAAAAGAAAGCAAAAAGGTCCTGAAGAAAGAGGTTGGAAAAATAGAAATATACAAAAAATGGCAACAATATGCAAGGCAAAATCCAGGAATGGGAGACGTCATCAATGCAGATCACCAGCCACCAGTCAACAGTATACTGGAAGCTAAAAAATTAAATCAGAATAGCAAATTAGCACAAGCCATGCTTGAAGTTGCAACAAAGTCATCTCCTCTGGACCCCAATCTGATTCCTGATGTTCATAAACATCATGGCCGTGAGCTTCCAACTGTTTATGTGCCTCGAGAAACACATTATGAGTTTCCCAGTACAAAATCAAAAGCCTTCAGACAGTGTTTAGCTGAAACCATAAGCAGCGATGATGTTGTTGGCACCTCTAAGCTGACGATCCTCGGTTCAATGCCAAGATTCAAGCTGGATAACACCAAGAACTTTAACAACTTTCAGAACACAAAGAAGAGTCAAACCAGGCTTGCCATTCTTGAGAACAGTTTTCAGCAACACAGCACAAAGCTGGTACAACAATGGTTCAACCTGCTTCAAGGCAAGAATGTCATGTCAGAAAATGATCTTACCACCATTACCACATGGATCAACAACAAGGACTACAATAATAACAACGATCCACACAGGAGTCAAGTCTCCAACCTCCTATAATGGAAAGGTAAGATTATCCATAACCTCATATCAAAATAAACTATATCCCATTCATATGTGCATTTACAGTTCTGGAACAGTTCTTAAATAGGTTTCAGGTAGGTGGAGTAGAGTTGGATGTTGATGTAAAACATCAAAATGTGCCAATATAGAACTAAGGCCAAAGTTTTATCTACTTTACACCTTTTTGAGTTTCATCATAAATATAAATGCTGAAATAGAACGTTGATTGTGCCAGTGGCACAACTCACTGCAAACAATGCAAATATTAACTTTCTTATTTAAAAAAAAAAAAAAAAAAAATCATAGACTGTATTTTAAAATGACCAGCCTTTGAGAGAATTGATAAAAAAGTTCTAGTGTAGAAATGGGACATATTTAATATCTGTTAAGGGAGACAAACAATAGTCAATAGCATGGATAATTTTGGAGAAATTTTAAGGCTGATCTGATGTCCAATTTTGCTTTGGTCAGTAGAGACCCTCTGTCATCAGCCAACAAGAACAGATAAGGAGATGCCAACATGCTTACAGACAGAGACGAAGAGCGGTGGAGGCACAAAATGGACTGGAAAAAAAACCACACAAAATCCAAGTGGCTTACTTTATTCTTGTTCTTTTTTTATGTTTCCCTCTATGTTTTGAGGTAGCCCTGGTTCAGAGTAGTACATTGTTTGGTATTGTGCAGTGCGAGGGACTGGAACTTAACACTGATGAAGCATTAACCTGCCTGATGGTACTGTCTTCTGTATTTGGTTGAGTGTCTCTAACTCAGTATTTTGTGGTTTTACTCTGTTTTTTGTCTTTTGGTTTTTTTTTTTTTTGCAGTTCATTAGTGACTGCTTCTGTATGGGTCATTCCACGTCAATTCACCAAATATTTAAAAAGTTCCTGCCTGACCATCTCATATGTCAGATTTTTTCTGTGCATATATATTATATTATTATGTACATTATTAAGTAAAACGTGTGAAATCTGTTGTCATAGGTAACATTGGAAGTGCCATAACATGAAAAATAACGTAGCTACAGTCCTGATATTTTGTAGGCTTATTGATATGTATATATGGTCTTCAGTGGTACAATCCTGCTTTGATATAACCTTGTTAGCAAAGAGTTAGTGACATAAAAACATTGTGTTGGGAAAGTTGGTCGTAATAATACATACTGATGTCAGCATTTAATCCTGATTTTAAAGTAGTTCATGTTAAGACATTGATGTAAACATGTAATTGCTATAAAAATGAAAATGTCTGAATCATACTTTTAATTCAGTGATGAAATATTATTAGATCTTAATTTTTGGATGTAGCACAATTAAGTAGATCTACACTTGTAAACATATGTTACAATTTAGTAGACATGGAAGAAACAACATTTTTGATATCAAAATTATTCTTGAATATTGACAACTGAGAATTCAAGAGGGTGTAACTTATCAAATTTAACTTGAAAATAGAAAGATATCTTACCCTCAAGTGCTCTTTGTGTGTAATTACTCTGTCTTTGCGGATATTTCAATAGGATGTCCCATTTCTGTGCTTTCATTTACTTTTTATTTTAATTACTTTTATTGGTAAACTTGCTAATGCTAGACAGATAAAAACTAATCTCTGAGTATTCACAGTAAACAATTTAATATATTCAAGACACATAAAGCTGCACGATTATTTCCATCATGTTTATTAAGATGTATTTGATTCAGATAAGACATGTTTTAACTTCACTGGTGGTCTCAGAGATTGATTTTACTCCCTTGCTAATCTGTAAACAGCTGCAGGGGGGAGGATTATGGCTCAGTCTAAGAGGTTGTATCTCCTGTTATTTGTAAGTAAACTGGTGAAGACATGTCTCTGCACACTAGGAGTCGAAACTGAATGCCTAAATCCAATATGTGACATATTATTGTTCATGATCTCTCATATATTCTTCATGTTATGCTTGATAATTTTTTGTAACTGATTTAATGACATAAATGTTTCCTCAACTGTCTATCCTGACCTGACATAGGGTGTGTATTTTTATGCAGTTAGTGGTGATCTTTTAATCAGAATATAAAGGATCTGTAAGGGGATTTCTGCTAGCACTGTCTTAAAAGCACAGCCTTAAAACAGATATGCTGTCAGAGCAGTGTCTCCAGAGGCTGCACACAGTCTACTGAGAAATGGCAATTCTTTTTCATCTACTACAGTCAGGGCAATGGAGATATATGAGCCTCTGGGCTGCTGTATTATGTCAAACGAGTACCTGAGGCTGGGCATGTGATGAGCTCTCTGAGCAGTAATATACACCCTGATGACGGGAGGAAATTCAGATTGGGGAATGATGCAGGTACTTTTCTCTGCTGTTATGACATGTCTGATTTTACTTAATATTGAGCTGCGATGAATTCTTCTACACAAGACATCTGAGTCTCCTGAAAGTCATTCCAGCAAAAGTAAACCCGATCTAAACAGATTTCCATCATAAAGTCCTGATTGCTGTCTAAAACGAAGTAAGTTGTGAAACAAGATAATATCTCCAAATAACACTTGTTAAGTTTTCTTCACAAAGACTGTGAAGCCAAGTACTCAATACATCATATTCCCTCAGGGCACGTCTCATATTGTCATAATGACACTCCAGACTAATTTTGACATCACAAAGACAAACATTTATGTTAGGAAATATGCAGACATGTTTATATATTAATACATTTATGCTTTGTTAACATGAAATTTTATTATAGCCTGATCTGTTGAACTGTGTGATAATTGTTGTTGTGATCTTTATACTGACAAAAGAGTGAATTGTTTGAGATGTATCCGGCTGAGCTACATTCCAGAGATAAAGAGGACCTTGGAGTGAAAGTGGAGATGACCGAGACCACGCTTCCCCGGCGATCAAAATGAGAGAAACGAGGAGTGTAACGGGGGGAGCCGTTGGGGAGGGAGATTTCTTGTATATGTATTCATGAAGACACTGAGACTGCCTCAGTGCAGGTGTAACCCATTGCCTGTACTCCTTGCTGCAAGTAAACCATTAGAAAGACTTTAAAGCCTCACTGAGTTTTGATTTTGTGTTGGGAAATTTTGTGGTACGAACTAACAGCGAAAATACAGTCTTTGTCTTGCAGAAATAATTTCCTGACAGTTTATTTGTAATATCATACTCTAATTGATTTCTAGTATGATTTCACAATATCAGTATTTATCATTTTTTTCAACCACACTAGTTGTGTATTTAGCTCAAGTAGTACCAGTTAGAATTCTTGTTCTATTAGTGTGAGCACAAGGTAACTGCTGTGATGATCCTACAAGAGAAGGACCCTGAAAAGTGCAAATTTGTTTTTCTATGTACATAAGGAATGTATTTGTGAATGATTTGATTTGTTAAAGTGTGAATGATTCAGCTGTGGATCTGGTTGAAGCTCTTCTACAGACTTATAAATACATTAAGGATGAAACTATTACTACTTTGTAAAACTCTGGAAACAAATGGTACCATGTGCTGAACAATATAAGACTGACCCAGAAACAAAAAAAAAGAAACAAAAAAGTTGGATGGACATCATGTGATTTCTTAACTAGGTCTTCATTACTGAAATGAACAGTCTATGTAAATTTCAACCTTCTTTGAGGCCAACTCCGCAGCACACTCTGCTCTTTTTGCAGCGATGCTTTCCTCTACTGATGAACCTGATGACCAGCTTCAGTGGAGGCTATAAAGAGTAGCTTTGGTCATTGTATATCCAAATATTGTCTGGGCATACTCTTTGTCAAGTTCTAAACAAAGTCTCTTGTTTTCTGCTTTGGTATTAAATTCCTCTTGCCCAACTTCACACAAGCGAAAATTCATTAGCTCAATCAATTCTCTTGTTTAGCCCATCTTCTTTCTAACCTCAGTAGAAGGCGCTAATCAGCAGTACAGTGTTTGAGAAATAAAACTTACCAGGATCAGGATCGGTGGTCTGCACGGCGGACTCCTCGTGCATCAACTCCAGCATCGCTGTGGCAGAGTTCAGAGCCCCAGTTGGAATCACGGAATGCAGTAGGTCAAAATGGGGACTCTTTTTTGGCCGACCACTGCTCCTTGAAGTCCTGTTTGATTTTCGTAAGTTTAATGAGGAGTCAGACGAGGCTCCAGTCAGGGCAATGGAGATGGCAGCAGCCATCTCCCGCTGGCTTGGTGGCTCCCTCTGACTTTGACTGAATTTCAGCTGAAGACCAGTGCCAGGAAGCTCTGGGTCTCCTCCTCAAAACCACTGCTACTTGGACTTGGCGTCCATATTTACCATATTTTCAAAACACTAACACTAAACACTATGACTACTTGCTCGGCTGTTTAAAAATGGCGGTTCTGTGTTTCTGCTGTTGATCGTTGGTCATGATAACCCCGCTCCCAGTCCCTGACGTGCTCGGTTCATAGCTCTAGCCCAGCAAAGAGTTTTTGGAGCCTGGAGCCGGTGCTTCGGTGGTGTAAACACAAAGAACTGGTGCTAAGTCAGGCTTTGGCTCTGAACTAGCACTGGAAAAGGTGGAAAAGGGGCCTTTGCCAGTCCCAAGCCTGGATAAAGGAGGAGGGTTGGATGCAGAGCTAGCAATTCCACCTCACAAAACAGTCTTTGATTAAATTTCATATTCTAACATTTAACAATGCAGGACAAAACTGACTTATGTAATGTGGGGTGAGACGAAACATTAGTCATGAAGTGATTTTGAGAAGTGATGGCCTATTTCAAGGGCAAAATTTTAAAACAACAGACCAAGAATCAACTGAAGAAAGTTCATTTGTAGTTTAGGATGTTTTTACTCACTTCTTGTCTCTCCCACAGCATCCATTACAATTACATGCAAATGGCCACGACAGTCAATGGCTATTTTCCTTACTGAGGAGTTGGCAACACTGCTATCAAGTCAGCCAAGTCTTTTTCAGAGCACTTATCCTTAAGTTTGGTGCTTGCAGCTTTAAGCTGCTCTTTGTAAATTTTACATAGAGCCTGATAAATTTACTTATCTTCTGAAGAGCCTCTCGTTGCTTCAGTTCTAGCATTTTGAGGGTTAAATTTCTATCTTGTGAAGACTTTCTGAGCTGCACTGTCTGGAGGTGGCCATTGTTATTTTGAGTATTTCTATTTCAGCCTGAATATTACATACTAGTGACTCCGAGCTCTCTGTTTAATTATTCACTTAATCGGTTCAACTTTTCATGATGGGATTCAATTTGTAATTCACTACTTTGTGATTTTTTTCCTCATGAACTGACATTGCACAGCTTTTTTAGAAATGCTGTTACTGCTAAAAGTGCTATACAATCATGTACATCAGTGCAATTCAAGTGTAATTTCTATCCAAACATCCACAGCATTGCACTAGTAAATCAGGAGCAACAATAAGGCTATGGAGCTAAATCAGCTACTTTCCTACTAATAAATACTGTTGTCTTTTCAAACACATTCTTCTTTCAAAGTACACTAATGTCCATGAAAGAATAAGAAATAGGACTTCAAACCTGCAGGAGTCGCCATCTTGTGGGCTGAAACAGACACTGCACGATCGCTATTTGGTTTTCACCGCAATTAGATGGGTCCCATGAAACGAAGGCCGGGCATCGTCTTTTAAATATTTATCCTCCCCTCTTATCGAGCAGACACAAACCTACAAAAATAAAGGAAACACTTACAAAAGTTTCCAATACACATTATTCGGTTGTTTGTCAAGTTTTCCAAAAAAGCGTCTGTAATTAGACGGTCTCATACAGTAAGTCTCTCAAGCCAGTCTCAGTCGATAGAGGGGTCCAAATATGCTACCAACAGCAGTAGTCAAGCATTCCGTCCATTTAAATGTATTTCGACAAATATTATACGCAAATATGAAACGGATAAAATTTTAAAAAACTCACAAATTACCGTGTTTGTCCCTATCGGACGGTGCAGCATAGTTATTTTAATATTACTTTCCTCTGTAGCCGTAATGTTTCTAACCCAGAGTACCACAGGTGTAGCCATTAGCTCAACTATGTTCATGTGACTTGTGTTTTTTTTTTTTGTTTGTTTGTTTTTTTACATATCTTTTTTAATCAACCTCAATGACCAGACTGACTGCCATCCCTTGGATCAATTATTCCCATGCATCTGCATTATTTTATCTGCTCTGAGGCCAGGATCATCACCATTGTAGCAAAACTCAATAATTCAGCTTTTACTTGTAAAAACTGATTGCAGCCCCTGCGTTGTTACTGAAATGTTATAAATCCATCAAAATGTAATTTTAAATAATATATCCGATAGAATAATTGCGAATAAAATCATTTATTTTATTTATAAAACTTATCTGTAAATCATGCAGTATAAGCAGAGATGTTACATATGCCAAAAAAAAATAAAAAATCATTTCAAATGTCATGCCTGATTATGCTGTAAAGCGCAAAACATTTACAGTTATTTGGATACACCATACTCTACATTTTTAAAGCTTCTATTGCTGCCAATCACAGGACAGTAAATCAGCCTCTTAGTGTGAACAATACAGGTTTTATGAGTGTTGGAATATCGGAATAGAAAAAAAATAACTTTTTTGACTGAAATTTGCACCGTCATATAATTTGTGTTGTTCCATGAAACTCATATATACATATCAATTAGCCAGCAATATGTCAGGGCTCGAGCTGCATTATTTGTAAAATTGTGGCAAAGAAAACAACACATAAACCTTCATTTAAACTCAAAAATCAATGTGTATGGGGACTAAAATCATATTAAAGAAAAGTGGGAACTAGAAATGAATGCTATTATTGAAGATGAGGAGATCCAGAACACTTAAAATCCCTTTTAGGTGTTGATTTGCCACTTGAGCCATTGTTGTATATTATCGGTTCTATTCCAGAGGAAGCAATGGATAAAAAAAGGCATATCTATTACATATCCTACTACTGGTGGCAAAGAAATGATAACTGTGTCTTGGCTCAGCAAGAGATGAAAGAAAACGTGTATTTGATGGAAAAAAAAAACAACAGAAAAACTCCACTTGAAGTTAGGTTTCTTTATGAATTTATGGGCTCCTATTACTGCTTACTTGAATTTAATTCGATTTTACATATTTGACAGGCTGGGGGAGATGTCTTTGTTTGAAGATGTAATGATATTTGTGTCTGGATTGTGTACTTTTGCATGTTTCATAACCCCTTGCTGCTCTTTAATTTCATTTATCTTTAAACTTCATTTGAAATTCTCCTCTTTATGTGGGTTTAGATGATGCCAGTCGTGTTGTCAAACTGTATATTTGCTTTTGTTTATCATGTGTATGTTTTCATTTGTCTATTTTTGAGCTGCATATGAAAATTCATAAAAACATGTAGGTTAAATTTTAAAAGAAAAAATAGTTAAAAAAAAAAAAAAAACAATTAGTAAACTCTTCTGTGTAAGACATCTGAAGTCTCCTGAGAGTCCTTCCAGCATGAGTTAACCTGAAATTTCATTCATTAAAAGTTACTCAGCTCACTGTTAGTTAGTTGGTAATGACATAACACTTGCAAAAGTTATAATTTTATCACTACAAACAAACTTATTTAGCATTTCAGCAGAGCTTATCACCACTCAATCTACAACCAGCATAACGCAGGATGCACCAGGATGCAGCAGAGGGCGCTCATGAGACACCCAGTCCTAGTGGAGAGGTAACAATACATCATAAACAAGGGGTTTATTCACTTCTTTAGTGAATATTTGTAACATTAATGTCGTTTTGAGGGAGTGTCTTCTCCTAATTCTGCTGTCCATGTTTTCTGAGTGTCTCATCTGGTGGAAACATCAAGAGAACTGTATATCTTTACCTAATTTTGGTTTTATCCCGGCCTTCCTGGGATCTCTATCTATGGAGTTTACATGTTCTCCCTGTGCATGTGTGGGTTTTCTCTGGGTACTCCGGCTTCCTCCTACAGTCCAAAAACATGCTGAGGTTAATTGGTGACTCTAATTTGTCCGTGTGAATGTGAGTGTGATTGTTTGTCTCTATATGTAGAGATGTGATTGACTGGTGACCTGTCAAAGGTGTCCCCTGCCTTCACATTACATCAGCTGGGACAGACTCCAGCTCCCTCGCGACCCTAATGAGGATTAAGTGGTGTAAATACAATGGATGGATGGATGCTAAAGTACCAATATAGCCAACTCCTGACTACCAGATGACTGCACTAAAGGCTTCAGCATCTAAATCTTTTCTCTGGTCAAAAAAAAAAAAACAGATAAAACTTGTTTTGTCCTAATCAAAGACTATTTAGGAAAACAACATGAAACTGGGAGTTAGGTAATGCTTTTTTTTTTTTTTAAACACTATGCATTGAGCCCTTTGGTATCATTTGTCTGAACAGGGCAGTTTTGAGACAGGTACAAACTTGGTGGTTGCTAAGGTGTCACCGGAGAAATACTTTCTGTGATACTGGATTAAAACTAGAGTGTAACTGGACAGATGTAATGCTTGTATGCTGGTAAAATGTTAAAAAGAAAAGCAGCAGTATTGTTTGTAACATTAAAAGAAAGAGGGGCAAAAAAGAAGAAAGCATAATAAAATCTCCCTTTATGTCCGGTCTGCAGGACCTTAAACCATGATCTAAAAGTCAGCCTTGTACAGTGCAGGTGGAACACTGGACACCAGTTTGGTTTGACCACTGCTGCTGAAGCTCCTGGGATGTCATTTGGTGGATTTCCCTGCACATGTGGATCAGGATGCCATCATTTCTTGCTGAAGAAACCCTTGGACGTCCAGATCTTGGTTTGTTCTACAAGCTGTTGGTTGGTCTGTATTTCTGCAGAGTGAATCCAACTACTGAAGGGCTGCATCTGCACTTCCTGGCTGTCTGGCAACAGCTGTACCCTTCCTGGCTGAGAATCTGGATCTTCAGGCGTGTCTCCTACTTTAGGTTCCTTGTTTTAGTCATTTTTGTCTCTGAAGAACTTTCAAATGTGCTGCCTTTTTGTAGACACGAAGCACAGCAACAAAAATTGTGTCTTTTAATAAAATGCACATCCTTCATTAGTGGATCACTGGTACCAAAATGACCCAATACTCAAAATTTCTTACGTATTTTGCTGGAACCAATCAATTTAAAGTTTTTAATGGCTTTTTTAGGATTTGTTTAGTATTTTGGCTGTGGCTGTACTATAAGAAATTACACCTGAAGACCTAAGAGTGATTCTTAGTGCAATATTTCACAAATGCACGAGGTGTCCATAAACTTTATTCCACCACTGTATCTGTCATCACAGTCACTCACTAAAGTTAACATTTTGACATTTGTGTGAGCTAAAGGTCACATTCAAAGTCCAAGAATAACACAAACAGCTGAAACAAATTTGCATATAATGGTTTTTTGAGCGATTAAGTGATTAGATTGTCCTTTAATCAGTCTTGCACGTCTGCTGGACTGGGCTAATCTGTTCCTGGCATGTGAGTTACGAGATCGTGAGCCGTCCCTCAAAACAATCATTAGGCCGTTACCAAAGATTGTTGGTAAAAAATATTAGAGTATACTTTCCTGTGAGAAAGATCAGAACTCAGGAGCATGTCAGTAGAACTTCTGTGGCTCCAGACTGTCTGCACATTGAGTGAAAATCATGTTTCACCCACCGGCCAAATCTGCTTGGTGTATTGTCAGAATGTGAGCACTGAGCCAGATACAGCAGATATGGTGGGGATATTATGTTTCCTCGAAATGTTCTTCCTTTGAGATGCAGCTTGAAACCAACCTGTCAGCACATTGCATGCCTTCAGTGATGAGTCTGTGAAATCCTTCTTAGAAGAAACATCGTCCAATCCTGGTTTCCGTGACACTAAAGGCAGAACCAGAGGAAGCAGCAGAGCCTCACAGAAGTTCTGTTTTTGAATTACTGTACAAAGATCTTGTCATCTGTCTTAGGGAACTACATTAGTATACAGAAGCTGACTTTAATGACACGTTCATTGATGGTTTGAATTTGGTTTCCTTGAGAAAAAGACGAATATCAAAGGTCTCACTTGATTATGCAGAAGTTTTAATAAGTAGTGGCTAACAGTAATAAAACAACCAAGGTCTGATGAAATAAAGGCTCTTATTTGTGTGTGTGTGTGTGTGTGTGTGTGTGTGTGTGTGTGTGTGTGTGTGTGTGTGTGTGTGTGTGTGTGTGTGTGTGTGTGTGTGTGTGTGTGTGTGTGTGTGTGTGTGTATTTGTGCTGTTAAATTTTTATAATTTTTTACTTTAAGATTTTGGTTCCACTGTTTTATCAAGTTTTTTTCTATTATTTATTTTTAGCTTCATTTTGCTTCTTCACTGTCCACACTTGCTCTTTTTTACAGTTGATTTTTCATCAGTGAAACACTTTGAACAAAGAAAGCTGCCAAACAAACTAAGTTTGTACCATGAATTTGTTGATATTTGCTAGTTACATTTAGCTTGCTAAATCCAAAAGCCATTTGCAGGACCTGTTCTAACTACTCAATTAAATGCATGGTTGCAAGATAAAAATGTAAACTTAGTGATTTACACTATCGCTCAAAAGTTTGGGGTCACACAGGCAATTTCATGTTTCCATGAAAACACACTTTTATTCACGTGGTACGATAGTGCACAAGGGTTTTCTAATCATCAATGAGCCTTTCAGCACCATTAGCTAACACAATGTAGCATTAGAACACAGGAGTGATGGTTGCTGGAAATGTTCCTCTGTACCTCTATGGAGATATTCCATTAAAAATCAGCTGTTTCCAGCTACAATAGTCATTTACCACATTAACTATGTCTACACTGGATTTATCATTCATTTAATGTTAATGTTCATTGAAAAAATGACTTTTCTTCCAAATATAAGGACATTTCTAAGTGACCCCAAACATTTGATTGGTAATGATAGTAATTAAATCAACTCAGTATTTCTAAAGGAAATTCAAGTTGTACTAAATTAATTAAAGTGGCATGAAAAATTTTCTGGACCTTGAGTTGAGCATTTCAAATCTTTAAAAACCGTTTGTGCTTCCGATGATTAAGGCCATTTAAATTACTGTTGATTGCAGAGAACAGACTAATTCCCCAAACTCAGCATTGTGCATTGGTTAAACAGAGTTTCATTCTAAGTTGTCAAAACTTGCAAAGATTCAAGCAAACTGTGTAATATATTTTGTTCAACTTTCCCATTTGTTTTTAGAGTGACAGACTGACGGTTTGTATAGGATTTTCCCTGCATTTCATCCAATATGTATCATGTAATGGATGTATTAGCAACAACCCTTAAGAGGAACAACTATAAAGTACATGGACGCATTGCAGCAGAGATGTTGACACATGAACAGAAGGTTTGTCTTTGTTTGGTCTGTAGCTAATCCCAAATCTTGTCTACCATTGTAACCTTTTAATTGTGCCTAATTGTTAAAACTGCCCCAGTGACCCTTGTGGACGTCAACATAGCGTGTCTTTGTCATCCGTTGATGGGGTTATGTGTTTCTTCCCTGCATAATTGGCGTGCAGTGGACTTGGAACATCTTTCACAAGTGTGCCGCAACTCCAGTGGATCTGCTAATCCATCACTGACACAAACAAAGCCCAAAAACCATGTGACCAGCTTACGCAACCAGGCCAAGGCTTTATATGCTGCCTATAGAAACCGGACGCCCTCGGGGGGGATCATCACAGTGCAGGCGTGTGTCGGTGTATCTGAGCAAAGACTGTTGTTGGACACAGGGGAGAACTGTTGCTGCTGCTGCTGCCACATTCAGAGAAGACCGACGCCAAAGAGACACACAGGGCAAAGAAGCGAAGGGATTAGCGGTGATAAAGTCGCCTAGCAGGAAGCCCTGAGGACAAGTTTCAGAGGGGTTCGTAGTCTCAGCTGTGAAGCACTGGAAAGAGCATCAACAATGTTTTTTCGCATCCCTCGACTGACCCCCGGATATATTAGATACCTGCAGGTGCGTAAGGTTCTTTCGGATGATTTTCTTCTTTAGATAGATTAGTCTTGACCATCAAGTGAAGGACATTCAAGTAGAGCCTCTAAAAACAAACAACTGTTGAGCTCCAGAGTCCAGGCCCTGCACAGTTTCAGTAACAAGTTGCAATGTGGCAAACAGAGCCTTCGTATTTAGATTTTCTCAAGATTTATCTTAATGTTCTTTTGGTATACATTGACCAGATTAAACATGCGTAGACTTTTATTCAATCATATCAGTTCGCTGTCCTGAAGGCTCATCTTAAACGACACCACCACTGTACACAAAGTTCCCATTTCTGTGTGTCAAAGCAGGATTTAGAATAGAGGATTACAGCAGCCTGTCTTTGAATGGATTTGAATCAGAGATGCCTTAGCTCCCCAGGGTCAGGTAAATGCCCTCTAATTGGATCTCCAGAGGAATACCATGCCATCCATTTTCCCAGGCACCCTGGTGGGTATTTCAGAGACCTGCAGCTGGATTTAGGAACCGACAGTTTGGTTTGTGTTTGTTTTTAAAAACAGCAACCTCATTATCTGAGCTCATCTGAGTTCAGTAATTGGTGGTGGGGGACAAACCAGCATTACACAAATGACTTCTGTATAATTTCTAAAAACAATGTTTGACCTTTTATGCTTTTATATCATCTCCAAAATGTCAGCTTTTCATGAGCTAAGAAGAATAGTCCTGTTTTCAGCTTTGTGACGTTGTGTTATCGGAAAGTCCAGTGGGATTTGAAACAGAAGTTTTTTTTCCCAATTCATAAAGGAGCACTTAAACCTTCCATTTATCTGAAAAAAATCACCAAATTTGGGGAGGAATAGTTTTCACTGGACAGACACTTTAGGACTTGAAAATTCTCAGATGTCTCCAAACCAACTGAGCATTCAAGTAACTGTTTGAGTTGGTTGAACTTAAACTCAAACTTGACTAAGATGGAGATCCTAGCGCGGCTCTTTCCTTATGGTAAGACCATCGCTGGGATGCGGCAGGTGTGCGACCAGGGTCACCTCTTTATGGACTCCACCACGGCCAGAGCCAGGAGGAACGTAGCCGACCCGGTGCCTTGGTCGTCCCTGGTAATGCTAAAGGCGCCTGCTGCTGGTGGCTGCCGTGGCTTCGTGGGCGGTTCTGGTGACTCCTGCTCTCTTTTTCAGACTCAGGCAGCCCAGACTGTGCTGCAGAGCCGGGAGGGCCCTGCCATGCCGCGTATGGCCATGCTGCTGGGACTCATGGGCATCGGCTTGTCCGGCTACAGCTCCCGTCAACTCACTCTGCACTGCAAGCCATCGGCTCACCTCTTAAGATAAGACGGATGGACCACAGGCACATTTTTCTGCTCAAGTTTTTCGTGTTTTTTGGGTAATAAGCTCATCATGACAGTTGTTTCTTGCCTCTTACCAGTTGCCAGGCAACCAGCGAAGTCTCGTGGACAGTTAGTGTCCATCACATAGTAAAATGAAACTACTCATGGAAAAATAGTGATGTGAAGTGATGCTACCAGATTCTATGCTTCTGTTTAGTTTTTTCTTTGTGCATCTCTGACAATAATTCCTTCCATGTGGTTCAAGTTTAACACCATCCATGTTCTTGATTATTTATCATTTATTGTGTTTCTTTTGACAAGATTGTTGCCTTAAGGCTCTGCTAGTGCAGTAAAGAGTAAAAAAAAACCCTCCTTTTTCAAAACTACCTCTTCATTTAAGCACTGTGCTTAAATGTTTGTGATTGATGTGCAGTGAAGCAGAAAGGCAGCTTATGATGTTTCTACTGGTTGATGCTGCACTTGAACCACGATCCTTCTTATCATGGGAGTATTCAGCGAGAATGGGCCTCAAAATTGCACTTAAAAAACTATTTAAAAATATTTTTTCAGATACACCAGCCGTCTGTAAAGACAATAAACACAGAAATCTCATCCGAAATCCTCAATTTTTCAATCACTGTTGCTTTTTCTCTGGTACTTTGGTGACTATTGTGAGGAAATCAGGGCTTTTTTGGGGGGAAACTGTGAGAGATGGTCACATCAGAAGCATCTTCAACTCAGAGAATCGGTGGAAACAAAGTTTTAATTCTTGATTCTGGAGTTGACAGCATCAGAGTTTCTGATATCTCTCAACAAAATTCCAGAGAAGCTAGAAAAATCTGCTGGGCTGCTCTCACCTCCTTAGAAATGCACAAAGAAAAGCACTCTTCAAACAGAAACATACGAAAAGTGTAACCTCTGAGGTGTGGAAAATGCTATTTTGCACTTTTTTGTGTGTACATAACTTGTATATAGTCATGTACATATGGTTTGGATGCTGAATGAGATTAGTAGTGCGTGACGTGGAGTGCTACCAGCTTGTGTTGTGAGCTGGACTGTTGTCAGGCAGAGCGACCAGGTCGGCCATCCTGGTCGCCACCTGAACCAACGTGTGGATCCACTCGGGTCTCTCCCAGTTGCACACCACCGTCAGACCAGATGAACGTAGATGAATGACCGCAGAGGTCTCTTAACATAGGTAGACTTTTCTGATGTATTGTGCACAATTCTTTTGAAAGGAAAAAGGAACTTTGACAGCATATGAATGTATTTAAAGCAGTTAAACTGTAATTGTTAGGATGATTGTGTCGTAACCTCCGGGACGGCTTGTGAACAGGTCAAGATACAGCGATCCTTAAAAAAAAAAAAAAATCCTCTTACAATGCACGTCTTTTTTAGAGCAGATTATGCTTACATGCGAGAGAGGTCAGCGACCCTGAAATGGAGACGTGGAAGAGGTGACAGAAAAAGAAGTGTGGTTATTTATGTCCTTGAACCTCTTGACTGGGATTGTAACTGAACAAAGGATTTCACTGGGAGTAGGATATTGATAATTGTACATAATATTGTGTTGTTGTCATTCATTGTTGCTGCAATTTCACTTTTTTAGCTCATTTGTTTATTATTAGAACTCTTTGTGGAATAAAGGCATGAAATGTCTTGAATATTGTCTGAGTTTCTAATAAGTAAATAAAATGTGTTTGCCCGCTTTGTGTTCAAATTAATGTATGTTTTCGGGCATTTATTTGTGCTATGACTTCATATAGTTTGTGTAGTCAAATTCAACTGTGATCACTTTATTCTGTAGGTTTCAATATGCGCAATAAAGCAGATTGTAACATACGTTGTTTTCTGATTTGATAGCTCCATGTGTATTATTAAATCAGTAAAACTTTGCTTGTGTCTCCTAGGAATGAATGTGTCACATAATGAAAAGAGGAAAGAAATACTTTCCTTTTGCACTAGATGTCAGCATAGATTTTCAGCCATTTTCCTCATTGTGAGGCAAAAAGTGCATGACTTTTACTCTCTCCATTAGCCATCAGGGTGTGCACATGTGCAAACTGGAACATATGCGAGGAAGAGAAAGCACCCTTCCCTTCTACAAACAGCAGCATATTATCAGCAAAACAAATATTTAAAGATGTCCTGTAGTCCCGCCCGACACAATGCAAAGAATCTCTTAAATAATAAAAATGGACTGATCTCATTAATGTACAGCTGGCTTGAATCTGGTTCTGAAGAAACTCAACATCCAAGATGGAAGCATGGAGGACAGATCTAAATGATAACAAAAGATAATTGGAACACAGCTTGTAAGGAGGCTCAGACACAAACAGCTAATACTAATTTAAAATTACTGCGGTACAACTGGTTAATGGGAACTTATAACACCCCTGTAAAGATAAATAAATAAAATATAAATAGCAGCATACTACAACAAGATACTTTTGCATTTATATCTACCAGATCTGAATCTGAGATCCAAGCAATATGAATTTACTGACTTCTCAATATTGCCAGTAAAGCGATTAATAGCTTTTAACTGGAGGAAAACTTCCACAGCTACAATTAGTGCTTGGATAAAGAATAAGGCACAATGGAGGTCAATGGAGAGAATAACATGTATTTTAGAAGACAAACTGGAAGTCTACGAGTATATCTGGAAACTATTTGGTGATTTATGAAGGAGTGATGACGTAAAAGAGCTTCTAAAAGAGGAAAACGCAGAAAATGGCACTTAAAGCCCAAAGTGATGCTAAACACTAGAACGAGGTTGAAGAAGAATCTCATAAACAGGTGCATAAAACACATTAGATTTTTGACTCTCTGCTTGGACATTGAAAGTCTTCTGTTTTCCTGCTGATTCATCCTGGTTCAACTCAGGCCAGCTGATCTACTCATCAGACAGTCAGAGTGCTATGAGCTAACCTGCAACAGTGTCACAGGTTAGCTCATAGCACCTCGTGGCGAAGGCATCGAGTTCTGACCCAGTTATACATGTAAGCTGCTTTGGGAACAAGCCCAAATCTGTCCCAGCAGGGGCCAGTTAGAGTCACAGTTATGCCACTTACAGCTTAGAGTTGAGCTTTACGGAGAAAATGTGGGAATATACTTGAACTTGCAACACCTACAGTGTTTAACATTGGGTTTGAGTAGCGGTTTGACTCTTGCAGACATACACATTTGCACCAGCCTGGAAGGCGGACAGCTTTAGTGCAGGTTAATACACCTGTTTGGCACGTTAAAACAAAAATCGAGTTCCCAGCCTCAGGGAGAAGACAGAAGACACAGTTTCTTACAGTTCCTGACTCTCTCCAAGTTCACAAACACAACACACATATAGAGGCTCTTTGTGTGTCTGTTTCAGTGGCGTCTCCTCAAGAGGCTCCTGTTACCGTCCCGTACAGCTAACAACAAAGAGCTGAATGTCTTTTTCCACCAAAAGAGATGGATGGGAAGGAGTGAGGGGCAGAGGCACAAATATATCTTTCTTTTTAGCGTAATACTGCCGGTGTGTGTGTTTATGTGTGTGGGAGTTTACTTGTGCATGTGTCCCAGGAGTATATTTAACCTTACAAAACCATGTTGGTGGAGCAAATATTCAGGATAGATGGATATATCACTGCATGGAGTAAAGCTGTATAAGCAAAGAATCACTGTTTGAGGGTAATTTCATCTCAAATTGTCCATTTTTTATGACAACTGCTGCTCAACTATCTCTGATTTGCCTGAATTTTACTATTCATCATGAACTATGGATATTTACGAAGGCATCAATGAAATTTCATTGATTTTTAACATATTTTATGAAAAAAATTGCTTGTCGATCCCCTTTTAGCACATTTTTCCTTTCACAATTTGAGGCTATATTTGAACAATGATATCTCAGGAAATACAAAAGATAAGAGTATGACATTAATTTTTCAGTTATTTCTCAACATGTCATTGATTCAGATACTATTTTGGCAAAAAAAAGGTAATTTTTGTTATGTCTGTGTAGATTCTTGGTCATCCAGGTCATGGTAATCGTAGGAGCTTCAGTAGAAATCAACTGGACTCTTATCTAGTGGATGAGAGGTGAAACTTCTTCAAGAACCTACAAGAGGAGTCCCGTAGATTTCTATTGAAGCTCCAATGGGTATTTTTGTTGAACTTTCACAGCTGATCGAGCAGGTATGACAAGTTGTACCATCCTTTATATATGTGTATCTGTTGCTCATATTGTACTTTGTGTCTTTTAAACATTCCTCTTGGACAGCTTTAGTTCTATATTTGCCAAAGAACATTTTACACAAGCAAAGACTTGTCATTAGCAGGTTAAGCTCCATTCACAACAAGGTGATTTCCTGTCACACCTCATCAATTTTGCACAGCAGACCAAAAATAGCTTATAGCGTACGTGTTGTTGCATACGAACCCCCCATGTCGACCTAAAAATAAACCCAGGACGAGACCTGCAAATGTGGATTAAATTTCCTTTAAGCAACATATCTGCTAACATGTGATTACTTGTGTTTGCATGGAAGAAAGAGATAATTAACTCCTGTTTTAATGAGCTTAAGGCGGAGAACATGTTTAAAACGAGGCTAAGCTCTTCCGCTTTACATGGAGAGTCTTTTAAAGAGGAGCAAGAAGCGTTACATCACGGACAAATCCAGCAGGCTAAAAAAAATAAAAAAAGAGAAGGAAATGTGCTTTATCATGACAGGAGATGTGTCATGCAAGTGTGATTGCATTTGTGTTTGTGCGTTTCCCTCTTTAACTTCTAATATTCACAAACGTGTAAAAAGAAGTTGATGGTTTTGTTAAGTCCAGCCAAGAAAAAAGAGCAGACACAGGAATGGACACTACCGTTCAAAAGTGTGGATTCACTTAGAAATGTCATTATTTTTGAAAGAAGAGCAGTTTCTTTTCAATGTAGATAACATTAAATGAATCAGAAACACACTCTAGACATTGTTGATGTGGTAAATGACTATTGTAGCTGGAAACAGCTGATTTTTAATGGAATATCTCCATAGAGGTACAGAGGAACATTTCCAGCAACCATCACTCCTGTGTTCTAATGCTACATTGTGTTAGCTAATGGTGTTGAAAGGCTCATTGATGATTAGAAAACCTTTGTGCAGTTATGTTAGCACATGAATAAAAGTGTGAGTTTTCATGGAAAACATGAAATTGTCTGGGTGACCACACACTTTTGAACGGTAGTGTATATTTACTCTAAAGCCTAACTAAGTGTTTTCCAACTAATAGTTCAGCACTTTGGCTTCACAGGTGTGAACTCAAACTCAAGACCCCCCAACATGTTTTACTGTCCCAGCAGCATTTTATGAGCCAATCCTCCTCCTATAAACAGGCAGTAAACATGGAAGCTGAAGGAGAAAGTGTTAGAATGAAGGGAAAAGAGATGCATTGTTCAATTTAACTTCATTTAACCAAGCAAACCGAATAATACGGCTTTTAAAACAATTCCCTTTGGAATAGGAAGTGCTGCTCTCATCATGGCTTGTAATTAGGTGCTGCAGCCTCTAATATTTCCCTAAATGTGCCGTGCATGACTATTAAAAGATTTGAGAGTGGTCTATAATTGTAGCCCCGTTTGTGTTTTACTTTATGATTTACTGGAAGATGTTTTTGTTCCTCTGACTTTTCTCTCCTGATCTTAATGTGTGGATTTAGCACTAATCTTAAATCTGTCGTATGTTAAACGCCCTTCAGTGTTTAAAATGTGAACTTCAGATCTGTTCATTAAAGCGCAGCTCTGCAGAGAGTCTCAGAGGAGCGTCTTTGTGAGTTGGCATGTGAACATAATTAAAGCTTTAATCTCTATTCCTGGCTAACAAGTTCCGATGTGATGACCTGCGAATCTCATCAGACGGTTGCTGAGTCACAGTTAATCTCCTTCTGTTTGCTGCAGAACCACGACATGAGGAAATGCTGAGTGAGAACAACATTTCTGTCACGTCCCTACATACACCACATCCCGACACGCTTTGGTGTGTGAGGGCCCATTCAAAGCTGTTTGCAGCCTTTATTATTTATTTAAATTGAACTTTTATTTTTTACAGCAATTATGGAGCCACATTGTCTTTCATTTGCAGTTTCTGCCTCTGTTTACCCACCAAATGCACCACTACTATGTTCACATGCTACTTCTTTCATTTCCTCTGTCTGATGTTTGATGCTGGATAGGTAAAGGTTTAGTTGATGCTATGAAAGCGCACCAAAATAATAACAGTGTCACCAAAATGCTCTGCAGAAAGCTGCAGTCACTAACTCAAACGAGGGTCTGTTACTATGAGTGATTCATTTCATTCATTCGTAATATAAAAAGCTGATTAAAGCAGCTTTAAAAGTAAGAACAAGGAGCTGAGATCAACAGCATCTTAGCTGCATCACCTTTTTTTTAATTTCATGACTTTATTCTCATTCTCATTTCTCTTTTTTTTCATATAAAACAGAATAAAATAAAAAACCTCCAGTGGTCATATGGTTCAAATGTTTCATCTGAACAGGGATAATGAAGTATTCAGTTTACTATCATATACACTACCATTCAACAGTTTGGGGTCACTTAGAAATGTCCTTATTGTCGAAAGAAAAGCAGTTTTTTCCCACGAAGATAACATTAAATGAATCAGAAATACAGTTGTTAAAATATAGAGTTCCGAGGCAAATAACATTTAATTCTACAAACATCTTGGTGAAGCTCGATTGTCCAGCTAAGCAGTTAAGCCCACAGCACAACAAACAGTGCCCCAGACGTGCTTCAGACCCAGATCTGCTGTTTAAGCTGAACCGTACATCTGTGTCTGAGTGAGGCCTTCAAAGCAGGTTGGATAATCCCAGCTGTGTCCTGCCGCGACTGCTTGACCTGTCAGTCCTGACCTGCTGTGTCAATGATCAGAACAGCTGATGTAAGAGTGACTTATATACCGTCAACAATATGCTACAATCCAGCACACAAACCATGACTAGCTGTAATTTGGTGAACAAGCGTGATTATCCTTTATCAACCTTATGTTGCAGATGAGCAATTGGCTTGTGGTCATGACAATAAACAATCTAAAAATTTGAAACTAGAGCCAAGTTATACAAAATCTACTTTTTCTAGACTTTTTCACCTTTCTGTGACCCTTGACAGGATAAAGAGTTGTATAGAAAATACTGAATAATGTGTCTGGAGATACCATCACCTTGTTTCATTTCTTTCTTCATAGGTTACAAAGTGTGTCTTTGAATGAGCTGCTCAGGTTGGTAGTCGGTTGTGATGTCTAAACAGGATAAGCATCGTCCCCACTGACTCTTCTCTTCTCCACCCACTGAGCAGAGTAGATAGAGAGAGAGTCTTCTTCCTGAAAGAGGTGTGACCAGCAGCAGCTCCGTTAGATTTAAAGCTACAGACACTGAAACAACCTCTGTAGACCAGAGGTTAAATGATGGATATACACTTCCTGGCCACTTCATTAGGTACATCTTGCCTGTAAAAGTTTGGACCCCCTTCTGCCTTCAGAAGTGCCTTAATTCTTCTTTTCATACTTTCAACAAAGTGTTGGAAACATTCCTCAGAGATTTCGATCCATATTGACATGATAGCATCACACAGTTGCTGCAGATTTGTCAGCTGCACATCCATGATGCCAATCTCCCGTTCCACCACATCCCAAAGGTTCTATTGGATTGAGATCTGGTGACTGTGGAGGTCATTGGAGTACAGAGAACTCATTGTCATGTTCAGGAAACCAGTTGGAGATGATTTGAGCTTTGTGACATGGAGCATTATCCTGCTGGAAGTAGCATCAGAAGATGGTCCACTGTGGCCACGTTCAAAGTCATTTAAATCCCTTTTCTTCCCCATTCTGATGCTCGCTTTAAACTTCAGCAAGTTGTCTTGACCACGTCTACATGAATAAATGCATGGAGTTGCGACCATGTGATTGGCTGATTAGCTATTTGTGTTAACAAGTAGTTGAACGGATTTGCAGGGGTTTACAGAAAACAAAGAAAATCAAGCAAGTTATTCGTAAAATGAAAGACATAGATTCAAAAATAGTTTTTTCCAAGAGACTCATACTTTAAATGAAGATAATATAAAAGTTGCTACGAGATGGAAAGGGAACATTTAAACAGCATCATTTACATCACAATCTAGGGTAGGTATGACCAATATTCACGAATCAGTGCCTTCTAACATAATTAGAGGTAGATTTGGGAGATATCTCATCATTCAGGGATCTTTGCTGTCCCGAGATCTAAATCTAGTTAACATCTACAGGCCAAATTCAGATGAACCTGGATTTTTTACTAATTTATTGCTTACATTTGCATCCCTCCCAGGAGAATACATAATTGCAGGGGGCTGGAATTGTGCACTTGACCCAGGAAAGGACAGATCCACAGGTACTGACCAGACCCACAATAAAAGCAGGACTACTATCCACCATTTCATCAAAGACTTACATCTTGTGGACATATTTGAAACCTAATGATGTTGCTTTTTCCTGCCACTCAAGTACGTTTCAGACATATTCACGTATTGACAACTTTTTGGTCTCAGAAACTGTAATTTCCAAATCTCAAAACTGCTATTATGATATCAGATCACGGGCCGTGCTGTCTGATTTGTGTGGATAAAAACCTTCTAAAAGTTCCATCTAGTTGGAGGTTTAATCAGAAATGGATGAAAAATGTCTTAATTATTTGGGAAAAGAAAGAAGCAGTTGAACAGGTGTACCTAATAAAGTGGCCGCTGTGTGTACATGTTGGCCACTGACGTCTGTAGAGATAGTGTGGGAATGCATGTCCTAGAAAAGGTCTCAGAAGAACAGTTGACCCAGCGATGACCTTCAGAGTCAGAGGTCACTGACCTTCCTATTGACAAGCGACAACAACAACCTAACAGCCAGTCATGGTTTGTGTCAGCTGCCACTAACAAAGAGCTCACAGCGAACCTTCTAATTAAAAACAATGGGAAACTGATTACTTTGGGATATTTCGCTCCTCCATAAAGCCATTTTCAATCTTGGCCTGACTCGCTTCTGTTTTTTGGACGCAGTTTCAGCTGCTGCGATAAAATTACATAATTAAATTCGGATTACACGCTGAGCGGCAACATTGTGCAACACTTTGTGTGATTAAAAAACACCCGCGTCCAAAAACATTTACTTTTCTCCACTGAAAAAACACCCTCTGTGGTTCGTCTCATAACATCTGCGTTTTTTTCCTGCAAGTTCCTTCACACATCCACCAACCTACATTCCCCAGCTGACTTACTGTATAATGTGGACATTGAAGCAGGAGTTTAAGGATCTTTGAATCAGGTGAGTGGTCTTAACCGGAGCTAAACTGAGGCTATTTTAAGGGGTCAGCCCACGAGCATAATGCCTTATTTGTTTCCCCTGGCGTCAGAGGTCTTTGAGAGAGAGAGCAGGAAAAACAGAGATTTACGTTTTAAATGAATATTCGCCAAACACAGCGGCTTATATTTCATACCACAAACAGTAACTGTCTATAGTAAATAGAAGATCAGGCTATAAAACCCTGTAACATTCACTTTTTTCCCATTATGAGTCAGTGTTTTCCCCAAAGATGCAAAAACAAAAATTGGAGAAACATTAATTTTCACATTTTCATCAGCTTGATCCTGCTGTTTTCATTTAATTTACTAATAATGTTTGGTATTTTTTGGAACATTTTTGATCCCCAGTAGAATTGAAAAGCAATCTCTAAAGTTTGACCAGTGTTTGACTGTGACTCATGAGTTTGTAAAGACTGACCCACCGCTGCTTCAGCCATGTTTAAGAATTTAAAAACCCACAATCCAGTTCAAGTTTTATCAAGATCTCATTTGCTCCTTTCACAATGTTGACTTTATTTTAAAACTCAGTAGACGAACACCCAGAGAGAAGAACTTTGACCAAAACATCTCATCGTAGTACTGAAGACACCATCTCAAACCGGATAGCACACAGTTTTAACAGTGACTGAACAAAATCAACAGGATTAGACCTACACTAACGTCTGACGTTTGGAGTCACCCAGGAAATTTCATGTTTTCCATGAAAACTCCCACTTTTATCCATGTGCTAACATAACTGCACAAGGGTTTTCTAATCATCAATGAGCCTTTCAACACCATTAGCTAACACAATGTAGCATTAGAACACAGGAGTGATGGTTGCTGGAAATGTTCCTCTGTACCTCTATGGAGATATTCCATTAAAAATCAGCTGTTTCCAGCTAGAATAGTCATTTACCACATTAACAATGTCTACACTGGATTTATCATTCATTTAATGTTATCTTAACTGAAAAAAAAGCTTTTCTTTCAAAAATGAGGGCATTTCTTAGTGACCCCAAACATTTGAATGGTAGTGTACATTACTGTATCTGCTCTTTTTTTCTAGGCGGGACTTCACGCCATATATATATATATATATATATATATATATATATAGGAGGTCTGATGATGTGGGGGTGCTTTGCTGGTGACACTGTTGGGGATTTATTCCAAACTGAAGGCACACTGAACCATCATGGCTTCCACAGCATCCTGCAGCGACATAACATCCCATCCGGTTTGGATTTAGTTGGACAATCATTTATTTTCAACAGAACAATGACCCCAAACACACCTCCAGACTGTGGAAGGACTATCTGACCAAGAAGGAGATGATGGAGGCCGACATCAGATGACCTGGCCTCCACAGTCACCTGACCTAAACCCAATCCAGATGGTTTGAGATGAGATGGACCACAGAGTGAAGGTAAAAGGACCAACAAGTGCTCAGCATCTCTGGGAACTCCTTCAAGACTGTTGGAAAACCATTTCAGGTTCTACCTCATGAAGCTCATCCAGAGAATGCCATGAGTGTGCAAAGCAGTAATCAAAGCAAAAGGTGGCTATTTTGAGGAATCTAAAATAGCAAACATGTTTTGACTTACTGAACACTTTTGTTTACTACATAATTCCATATGTGTTCATTCATAGTTCTGATGCCTTCAGTGAGAATCTGCAATGTAAATAGTCATGAAAATAAAGAAAAGCCATTAAATAAGAAGGTGTGTTCAAACTTTTGACTGGTAGTGTATGTGTACTGCAAATACAAAACAAACTTAGTGGAGTATTTTTTTAAAAAAAATGTTCTCCAGTTTTCGCTGTTGTTTTCCCCTTTTTCCTCCTTCTTCCCCAGTCTACACTTCATTTCAATGTGAATCAGTTACATTATTTTGCATGAATGCGTAGCTCAGCTCTTATGGAGGACTAAAAGTGCCAAAATTAAATAAATAAATACATCATTAAATAATTAATTAAATATGTCATTAATTAATTAAAATTGGAATTAAATATTTCATTAATTAATTAAAATTGGAATTAAATATGTCATTAATTAATTAAAATTGGAATTAAATACTTAAATGTGTTATTAAATAAATATATCATTAAATAATTAAATATGTCATTAATTAGTTAAAATTGGAATTAAATATGTCATTAATTAATTAAAATTGGAATTAAATACATAAATGTGTTATTAAATATGTCATTAATTTATTAAAATAACAATTATTTTAAGTAAAAAACATATTTCATTATTTCACGATTTAATTAATTATTTCATGGTCCTTGTGTTGCAGTGGATCATGAATTAATTTTATCTGTCAACCTCGCCCGTCAAAGTCCATGGGCGGGACTAACGTGAATCTAGTCTAATCCACTGCTTTTGTCTGCCTTGAAACCGGAAGTAGAAGTCTTTCTAAACATGGAGGCAGTGTAGAGGGAGAGTCGCTGTGAACTTTCTAGAGAGTTGGTGAGAGATCTTTTAGACCTTGCAGAGTATGTGGAAGCAGGACCTGCTGACCGCGAGCATGTAGCGTGTAAAGCAGAGGAATTTATTGAAGTTGTTGAAGTTATTTCCGCACTTTCCGACCAAGATGTTGACCGTAGAGTGACTGCAAATTTAGAGGAAGTACTCCGCCGGTTTTCTGGTACCAGGGTGCAACAGGAGCACACACAGGGACCAGGGCGTTTGGCATACCGAGGGAAGTTCTGGAACATCACGTTCTTTGTGGATTACCAGCCTGTCAAATTGCAGCGATGCTCGGAGTGTCGAGCGCTTTTCCTTTAGGACCTACTCGGCGCGGCACGGCTCCGCTCGTCTTTGTTTAGCCGCGATTCCACAAGCATCTACTCGGCACGGTACGGCTCGTCTCATCTTTGTTAGCGAGCGTTTCCATACGGACTAATTTTCAGCACCTTCTCGGCTGAGGTTCCCAGCGAGCTGAGATGAGCCGATAATGTGGCGTTTACATAGTGCAGGCCACTGATTGGACAGGGAGTGACGACACAGAGCAACTTCAGCACGAAAACAAAATCCTGCATTAAAAAATGACTGTAAACAGCGACGGTGTGCATTGCTCTTCACGAAACTCTCTGTTCTTCATAATTTTAATGTGACAGCCAGACCTGTACCGTGGGTGAATGAAGAGGTCGAGACTTTGTCTTTGGTGGTGGACCAAAGAATACAGAGAGAGCTGGACGGAGAAAGTTTATCAGGAGGTCTCTGAGCGGATGGCCGCTCACATATACAGTAGACTGTATATAAAGAGGACAGAAGCAGTGTAGGGAGAAGCTGAAAAAGCTCAAAAGTGACTATCGGTCCACCCAGGACCACAACGGCCGGCGTGGGTCAACCAGGAGGTGTTGGAAGAGGTTTAATGGAAGCTATTTACTGGCACTGCACCGGCGAGCAACAGGAGGGAGACTCAGCCGCTGCATTGTTGGAGACGTTCGAGGACGGTGAGTGTTTTGTGACTTCAAGAAACTTATACATCATTTATTCCATTGGTGGCAAGCTTCTTTTAAGCAAACAAGTATTTTTAGAAAGTAACGTCGTTGTCTCCTGTAGCAGACAATAAGATAGCTAGTTAGCCATCGGCGCTAACTCCGTGCTCTGCTTGTATTTCGTGCTGCTGTTTCTAACGTTTAGCTCTCAGAAGCTAATACTTCAGTCAGCATGCCGTGTTTTTCTTGTACTTAGAGTGAGTGTTTATTTCTGTTCAAGAATCCCTTTCCACATGCGAAGCCTACTCCACCTCCGTCGCGGAGCCCCCGGCTGCCCTGTCTCCTCTCCACCACCAGCAGCAGCTCCTCTCCAGCACCAGCTTCGACACCGACCCTGTCAACAGCAACGTCTTATCACCGGTAAGACACGGTAAACAGAGAGCATGGTTGATTTTCGCATTATTATTATTACTACAGGTGTAAATGCCTGCAAGCATGATCAGAACAGTGAGACCAACGACCAAGAATTGAGGCAGGTGTAAATGCAAACTGTGCAGCATGCCAGCTCAGGAACGCCTGATGAAAGCTACATGTAGCTGCAGTGACACATAAACAGAACACATTCAGCTGCATTTATTTTCCATTGACTTAACAAGTAAGTCACTCTAATTAATTTACGTTCTGGTGCAGTGTAGTATTGCAACCATTCTTCTTATAGTCACTAGGTAGCTGTGAAACTGAATGAAAATATACATAAAAATGAGAAAACACAGCTCTTCTTAGCAACTCCAAAATGTGCACAGGATGAAGTGAAGTTCACACCACGTCGTTTTTGTTTGTGGTGGAGGAGTTACTGCTTGTGCTTTGGTTAAAGCAAAGAGTGCCAGAAGTTTATTAAAGTATCAAAGACATGATCATGATTGAAAATGGATGGACGGGTGGCTAAACACATCACATCATAGCTGTGGAGTCCTTCCAGCTCCTGGGGACTACAATCTCTCAGGACCTCCTGAAAAAGGCTCAGCAGAGGATGTATTTCCTACAACAGCTGAGGAGACATGGCCTGCCACATGAGCTGTTGATCCAGTTCTACACTGCAGTCATCCGATCTGTCCTGTGCACCTCTGGATCAACCACACAGCAGGACAGAAACAGACTACAGCCCATAGTACGGACTGCAGAAAACATCATCAGAGACCCCACTCACCCTGGACATTTGGACTACAGAGCCCTGTACACAAAAATCACCACTACTGTGTTTATAGCAATTACCATTTTGCTAATGTGTTCATACATTCCAGTCTAGCTGTACATTTCTGTTTATATTGTGTTCTATTTTACTATTTCTTTTTCCTCCCTGTTCCTCTTTCTATTGTTTATTTTTTATTATCCTCTTCCATATTCCTAGGATGACACCAACAGCCGAAACCAAATTCCGTGTATATTGTGTACTTACTTGGCCATTAAAGCTGACTCTGATCACTTTTCTGTCTTTGGTCTAGGCAAGAGGAAAGGGGGCCACAGAAAACTGGACCTTCCTAGCGTACTTGTGGAGATGCAGGCTGAGGAGGAGTGGAGTCATGCCCAGCATGATGAGAACATCTGGTTGCTCCTCAGCGAGGCAAGAGAGAATGAAGCGGCCTTGCAGTGGAGGAGATGGTCCAGAATGCTGCCTTCAACCAGTCATTCCTGGGTGTGCTGGGGTAGCTGGGTAGGCAGTGGGCAGCCGGCGAGTGTGAGCGAGTCCACCTCCCATAGACTTGAGATTTACAAGTGCTGGTCATATAATTAGAATATCATGAAAAAGCTGGTCTTTTGGACAACTGTCAGGTCAGCAGTCTTCCCCATGATTGTGTAGCCTACAGAACTAGGCTGAGAGACCATATAAAGGCCTTTGCAGGTGTTTTGAGTTAATTAGCTGATTAGAGGTGTCTTCAATATTGAACCTTTCTACAATATTCTAATTTTCAGAGATACCAAATTTGAGATTTTTGTTAGTATTCAGGTATAATCATCAAAGTTAAGAGAAATAAACATTTGAAATATATCAGTCTGTGTAATGAATGAGTATAATATACAAGTTTCACTTTTTGAATGGAATTACTGAAATAATGAACAACTTTTTTCATGATATTCTAATTATATGACCAGCACCTGTAGTTGTATATAGTTTTACTTTTAGCCCTCCACTGTAGCACAGGCCCACCACAGTTTGTACTTTGCACATTGTAAATAGTTTTGATTTTGCTGCTGACTAATAAACTATTTTGTGACTTATGTGATTGCATCATAACTTCTCATTTTGTCTGTTAAGACACTGGTAGAAAAAGAGTCAACAGTCTGAACCAAACAATTCTATATTCCCTAATAATGTATTTGTGTTTAATGGGATTTAACATGTTTTAACACAAACTCCTTTATGGTTCATAATTCTGGTGACTGAATTACACCAAAGCAATACTGATTTATCAAACTGGAATTTTCTTAAAACAGCTGTTTTAATGTTTTGGCGTTTAATTTTTTATTTAATCTTGCTAACCTTCACAAACAAACAATAGTATAGACACATCTACAAAAGTTTATTGTCAGAATTGCATTAAAGAAAACAATAGCGGTCCGGGGACCGAAAAACAGAAGTATAACAAGAAGAATGTCTAACTTCTGCATGACACGTAGTGCATCAGTGCATCCTGTACATCTCTGCCCTCCTCCTCTACACCTTGTGCTACTGCAGGCTCATGTGCTGCTGCTTCAGGTAAATCCCATGAAGTCTCATCAGAGAGCCATCTGAAACACATACACAGCATACATATTTTAATACCTAATAGCGACAAACTGCAGCCATTACAGGACTGATACACGATAGCTAGCGAACTAGCATTAGCTTACCCTCATATGTCGTCTAGTTCATATCCTCGTCTTCGGCTTGATACTGCTGCATCGCCTCCCAAACTCTCCTGTGTGTCTCCTGAGTGTTTCGACTCGCCGCTCTCAGCTTTCTCCGACTCTTCTATTACTCTGAATCTGACAGAAAGCCACAGACCGAGCAGCAGGCGTACTATCGCCTCCATGTACATTGTTGCATTGCGTTTGTGTCGCACAGAAATGACGGTAAGGGACTTTCGGACCGCCGTGCTATGACGACTCCACCCACGATGAGGTGGTTCTCAATGTAATGGAAAAACAACTAAACCGAGACGAGCCGTGGCGCGCCGAGTAGATGCTAAAGGAAACGCTAAAGGAAAATTTGTCTTGCACCGCATGTATCAACATTTGGGAAAGAGGACCGAGTCTTTAGCGGTTGCTAATAAAGTTTTGTTTTATTGAGTATCCAAACCAACGTAGAGGTGAATAGCGCCACCCAGTGTATCGGAATGTGTTCACAAGCTCTGCGTCAATCCATTATCTGGAATCGATTTGCCTTGACTTGATGTGCAGGGTAACCAATCAGGTGTTAGGATCCGCCCACCGACTTTGACGGGCGAGGTTGACAGATAAAATTAATTCATGATCCACTGCAACACAAGGACCATGAAATAATTAATTAAATCGTGAAATAATGAAATATGTTTTTTACTTAAAATAATTGTTATTTTAATAAATTAATGACATATTTAATAACACATTTATGTATTTAATTCCAATTTTAATTAATTAATGACATATTTAATTCCAATTTTAACTAATTAATGACATATTTAATTATTTAATGATATATTTATTTAATAACACATTTAAGTATTTAATTCCAATTTTAATTAATTAATGACATATTTAATTCCAATTTTAATTAATTAATGAAATATTTAATTCCAATTTTAATTAATTAATGAAATATTTAATTCCAATTTTAATTAATTAATGACATATTTAATTAATTATTTAATGATGTATTTATTTATTTAATTTTGGCACTTTTAGTCCTCCATAAGCTCTTGCATTGGCCGAAGATGAGACGTACGACCCCCTTCCTCCCTCCTGCCATGGCAACTCCAAGGAAACTTAGCAGGGGGATGTGGGAGGAGCGTGGCTTTGAGGTCCAGGTGGTCCAGGCTGCGTAAAAACGCACCAAACGCACGCCAAAGTCTTACGAAACCAAATCGTGTAGCGTCATCCAGCTCCTGGCACCTTTATGAATGAGCTGTTTTTCAGAGAGAAGAGGGGGAAAAAACTTGTGGATTTGCTGCTGGAGGAAAAAATAAACAAAAGGAGTTGAACGCGCTCGGCTGGTGCGTCGCTGCGATCTCTCCAGAAGGCGAACAGTTGGACTTCAGCTTCTTTTTCTTTTCTTTTCTTTTTTCAAATTAAAGAGCCTAAATAGACAGCTTTGCTTTTCAGAAGAGTGTCTGTTTCAGCGACAAGTGGAGATATGTTTAAGAAAACCAAGAGCAAAGTGCTGGTGGATTATGCGTCAGAGGAGGACGACATGTCCTGGCACTATCATCACTCCTACAAGGTAACAGAAAGGAAACAGTGTGATCTGTGATGAAAAGACAGGAAAAAGTGGCAAAATATCTTAATGATGTCTAACTCAGCTCAGATGGATAATTTTTTATCAAGTCTGGTGGTTCAGAAATGACTAATGATGAGACAAGATGCCAAAAATTAATATCAAACACACGGAAAAGATGATTTAAAAGGCAGCATGAAACCGGTTGAAATCTCCAATATTTCTTTGGTTCCTGTTTAAAAAAGGAAAAGCAGAAAGAAGGGGGAGCAGATGGAGGAGGAGGACAAGTGCTCTAACTCATGTCAGGTCAGCTGAGGAGGAAAAAGGCCAAGAGGTCAAAGAAGAGACAATCGAATGTAATTTACACTGCAGACGTGTAAACAGGACTTTTTCTTTGCTCTAATCCACACAGGTGTGTAACAAAGTTGTGATAAGTGTCGCTTAAAGTACAATATAAGGAGTCAAATTGCTTTATTTCCAACTATAAAGGTTCTGACTGAAGAGGCGACGGCTCATGAATGTCTCTTTGCTTTCTTTGTGCTGTATGTCTGGTATCCCGGTGTGTGAGGTCTGAAGAGCCTCAGGATCAGCACTAGCAGCCAGCTGGACTCTGTCACGCTGTTTGGGGGGTGAACATGTGGGAGTAGAGGCATAACAAATAGCAAGGTGACATGTTTATCTGTGGAAATAGGTGTAGTATAGTGGGTCTGTAACTTGCAGAACCTGAGTCAGGTTGTTAATAAAGCTGAAATAGAGCAGGTTCCAGGTGTTTAGTTAAATGCAGGAATTCTTGTAGAAATAAGAGCAGGATATTGGGTAATTTCCAAATATCTGGAGAGATAAATATGCCAGATCTCACCATTTTTGTTTTTCTTTCCTTCCTCATAAATGTTGGAGTCAAAATAGTGTGCTGTCGTCATACTTGTTATCAGCTCCCTGTACGCGTGATAAAAAGCTTTATTAAACTGTGATGAATCAATGTTTTATGGAGAGATTTTGTCTTCTTTTTGCATAGTGAGGAATGAATTACACCAAGAAGAACTAGGAGGGCTGTACAGTGGCTTGGTGGTTAGCACTGTTGCCATGCAGCTAGAAGATCCCCAGTTCTTTCTGCATGGAGTTTGCATGTTCTCCCTGTACATGTGTGGATTTTCTCCGGGTTCTCCAGCTTCCTCCCACAGTCCAAAAACATGCTGAGGTTAATTGGTGATTTTAAATTGTTCATAGGTGTGAATGTGAGAGTGATTTTTTGTCTCCATATGTAGTGGAACAAGTCATTAAACTCTGATCTGCAGAGTTGCTCTCAGTCTTTAAGAAACGACTAAAAACCTCAAAAAGAACTCCTTTGCACTTGACAGACTGCCATGGAAAATAGAAAATCCTAATAAATCTGCACTGCCTGCAGAAACCATGGCTCTATCACACTTGAACTTGTTTTATGGCTCTTTTCCAGGTTGTTTTCTCCTGACTAGATCCTTGCTTGTGTTGATTCTACTCTCAGATGTGCGCTGCCTTGGATAAAAGCATCTGCTAAATGAAATTATACAATTGTAGCCCTGTGATAGACTGGTGAGCTGTCCAGGATGTCCCCTACCTTCACTGTAAGTCAGCTGGGATAGACTCCAGCCCCCTGCAACCCTAATGAGGATTGAGTGGTGTATAGATAATGGATGGATGGATGGATGGATGGAAGAACTTGGGGAACGCTGTTCATGTCCAAGAACTTGCAAAACTGATTTTTTTGGTGTTTTTTGGATAATTTGCTTTCCTAAAATGCATGTCAGAGTTTATAGTGTTTTGCCATACAGCTTAGATGCATTATAAGCATCTGGGAATATCAACCAACACCACTCTCCAACATTTTTCCTCCCTTGTTGTGATAATGTTGAGATCTGTGACCCCTGGCTGGCTTTCATTGGTCCTTCTCAGCTCCATCCTGGGAACCAGCGCATGTGGCCTTTACGTCTGCTTCAGTTTGTGTGTCCGTTTCCAGTGGTGGCCAGAATTACTCGCTCGATAAGAGCAGATCCGAGATCGGCGCTTCAGCTTCTCCTCAAGATTCCTGGGAAAATCATCAGGGAGGTCTCCTCGAGTTGCCATGGCAGTAAAGTACACCCAGGGGTTGGAGGTTAGATCATCAAATGTCGTAAACACGGCAAAGAGGCAGAGTAGCGATGCAGGATGAAGACAGGATAAAAGTTATGATAACACAGTTTGGAAATGCAGCTTTTTTTTCCTTCCTGTTATTCAAACTGAGGCAGATACACACAAGAAACAGGAGCATTTTTGCGTCAGGACCCAGCAGAAGGAGTACCTGTTTGGCTTCTGTTTGAATTCTTCTTGAGTTTTGAAGTTTTTGAAGTTCAAACATGTCAGACTGTTTCAGGAAAAAGTCTAATTAATTTTCAAGCTAGAGGAAAATCAAGGATCAACACAGGGCTGTAACTAAAAGGGAGACTGATTGTGTTTATTTTGTCGTCTTTTCATTAAATTAGTGCTTTTTTAAAATCTGACAATTTAGTAAGGATTATTCAGGATGTTTTTACCTTTACATTTTTCGTCTGCGAAAAATGTAAAGGTAAAAACACCCTTAATAATCGTTATTAAATTGTTAGATAAATAGAAAATGCTAATGTAACTAAAATGTATTTTTATCATCTATTAATGTGGCAGTTATCTGGACTAATTGAGTTGCAGCTATGAAGGTGCTACGACTACTGAGTCAAAAATCCTGTTGTTTCTTTGAGTCAGAATACATGCTAAAATCATACCACATTTTTTTTTTTAGTGATGTTGCATTTTTTGAGGATATAATTATAACAGATACATCCATGAATCCACTTGGACTGCCTAGAAACCCTCTCCTTGTGACTCTAGAACTTTAGATTTGTGGTGTTTTCCCAGCTTTATTTAGTATTACAGGAATCCAACCACAAAAACATTGTAGATATAACCCAGCTAATATCTTTAGATGTGCTTTTAATGGTGCCAATTTGTCAAAAGTGTAATCAGACACAGATAAGAGCCCACGGTTGGCTAATGACATTATGCATCCTGTTTACATCCTCTGAGGATGGTAGTCTAGATGGGGGAAGCCCTTTGTCTGAAACACTCCAGGAAATAGTGACACATGTAAGTTGCAATTGTCCAGACATATTCTTATTGTTTGTTTTGTCCAAGCAACAGTTCAAACCTCAAATACATACAGTTTACTTTCATAGAACTCAAAGAAAAGCAGCAAATGTTCACACATGAGCAGCTAGAGTGAGTGGCAGTTTCATTTCTGCTTGAAAAGTGGCTTAAACAACAATCAAAATTGCGATCATACTTCACTGACAGAACGCCAAAACATTAATGTAAAAATACTCCTTTTAAAGAAAAACATACTTGGGTAATAGTGGCAGCAAAATATATTTAAAGTATTACAGTACTAGTTTTGGGCCGTAATGTGCTGTGCTAATGTGGAATTTCAAATGTACACCGATGACACAGTCATCTCCACCAGTGCCAAAACTACTCAGGAAGCATCCTCTATTCTGACTTCAGCTATGGTTCTTGTAAATCAGGGGCATTTTAAATTGTGCCTGCTTCTGAACTGAACTAAAACGTGCTGCACGATGTTTACAAAGCAACGATCAGACATCAAACATCTCAGCAACAAAGTAGCAAAACACGTTCTTTTAAAGTGAAAACATTTCTCTGATCCTCCTCTAAGATAGCTTTTCCTCCTTCTCTCCTCTGTTGGAAATCCATTCAGCATGTCGCTCACAGAAACATCAAACTCAGCTTATTGAGTTTTCAACAAATTAAAAAAAATATATTCCAAAGTCCAGCAGCACATTAGCTTAGCATAAAGAGCTGCTAACCGAGGCTAACAGTCCGAAGGGAAAACAATCCTTGGGGACCCCAACGGGGTTTGAACAACTTTTGAACAACAAGGGGTCAAGTTTCTTCATTCTCAAATCCTCATCTTTTACTTTCTCCACCTGCATTCATTCATCCAGGTGGTCCAAACCAACAGCCTTCATAACCTCTGTTCTGTCAGGCCTCCTCTGTTATCTTTGGTTAAAACTTTCATGGCAGAACAGATGATTGTGTGTCGAAACTGTGCAAGAAAAATCAGGTACAGACAGAGAAGTGTAAAGAGATAATACATCCAGAGACATGGAGGTAAGGAGAAAGACAAAAAAAAATCCAGAACCTGGAGACAATATCATTCCCTTCCTCCCTCCACAGCTGCTTTCTCATCACTTACTGTCTGTTGAAGCTGTAATCAGCTGTGAAGGTGTGTGTCTCTGGTGGTAACACACCTGAATACTTAAATATCACCGTCGCTGTGAAGTGGGATCACGAGAGCGCAAAAAAAAACTTCAGACGGCCTCACATGTGAATCATGAAGCCATGAAGAGGATCAGAAAGTTTAAGCAGATCTGATCCCCAGCTGAAGGAGGAGAGGTTTAAGACAGTGGAAATCAAATGTTTGTTTTGTTCACTTTAAATCATCACGAGACATGATGCCAAGCACTATTCTGGGAGACTTCTGTCACATTTTGACTCACTGTGAGCTCATTTTTTATAAAGTCCAGCATCTTTAAGGAAACAGTGTAGCAGATTTAAAATGACTGCTCACACTTCACAGGATCAGCATGTTTATTTTCCTATAAAGGAGAGGCAACAGGTCACAACTCAGTAACGCACACAGGCATGTAGTCTCTCTTTCCTGTAGCAGGCCAAACACACATACAAATGAGGACGAAACTGCGGTAATTATCATTAAAAAACGTTTTAAAATGTAAGTCTTACCAATTAAAATTCAAATCTAAATTCACTTAAATATCAATATTATCATTCACTTAAGTTTGTATGAAGCCTTAAACAGCTTAAACAGTATTTTATGGCCGCTAACTCAACAATTAGAAGAGAGCATCACCACTTGTACCATATCAGAAGCTGTCCGACTCGTCACACATGTATCGTTTATCAGTTATCATACATCACTAATTAATGACCCCCTGCTACAACAGGTAAACTGGAACCATATACAAGAAAATAAAAAGTACTCGGCTGAAGTAACACAAAAACAACCCAAAAATAACAACAAAAGTAATATTCATGTTTTGAGAAAGTTCACCAAAATAAAATACACTATATTCAATTATTTACTGAGCTACAACAGCACAACCACAACTAGAGGAGGAGAGAACTCAAACTGGCCTTCTGTGCAGTTATAATGCCGTAAATCACAAAAAGAAAACTGGAACCAACGTGTGCAACATTTTGTGTCCACAGCTTTTACTGACAATGGAAAAAAACGGGATATTACTGCTATTGATATTTATCTGTTTAAGTTATTAATCTGTTTTCGTACTTGTTTCCTATTTTTGTGTTTGCAAACAAGTCCTGCAGTTCAGCTGAAAACTGACAGGTTGTGTCAATATGGTTACACAATATGGTTAATGTAGAAATGTATTAAAAATGATGCATATAGAATAAAGTAATTTTAATGAAATTCCCCTGTTCTAAGTTTATATCTATGTTAGGCACTAAAAAAATGGTAATTTTTTATAATGCTATTTTACAGAATTTCCTTGTTTTATTAAACTACAGATAATTTCAAGTAAACTTACGGAAAAAGCTTTATTTGCAGGTTTACCCAAAATACTTTTTACAGATGTTTGCCATTATTTGGGAAAAAAAAGTATTTTTAAGGGTTTAAAAAATTATTTTAAAAAATATTTTTGACTGTGATCTTACTAAGCTTCCTTGTTTTATTAAATTACAGATAATGTCTAGTAAACTTACAGAAAATAGTATAAGTTTGCATGTTCACTGAAAAAAACAACAAAAAACAGGTCAAAGCTGTACATAATGTCCACATTAAAAATCAATATTTTTACAAAAAGTCATTTATTCTTGCACAATGAGTGACCATAAATTAGAGCTCATTTCACTAAAACATATAATTTTGCCATTTATTCCACAATTGTATTTTATTTTAAATGATTTTATATTAACACTGCAATATTCTACAATTTTCTACTTTTTTTTTCTTGTAACCATGCTGCTGGATTGCCACCAGTTTTTTGGGTTTTTTTTTTTTCAGGATTTTTACTTTTTTTTAACAGTGTATACCTTTAAATATCTTGTATTGTGGTATCATGTCATGGTTAAATATTTTCGGTATGTTGTGTTTAGAGAATGTGGAGTATTGTTGGAGTATAGTAGTTGCCACTTGCTGAGTTTTGGAACACTGAACTGAAATTTACACACAGATATAAGGAAAGAAAGAGAAAGAAAAAATAACCCCCTGAAGTGCGAAATAAGAACCCTTGCTTTTTCTGTTGTCAGGAGCCTTTTTTCCCCCAAAACATCACTCTTTCTCCCTGAATCTCCTCCCCCTTCACTCTCTCCCTCTGTTCTAAAGTTGTTAATGCTTTTACGCTCTTAACAGTAGTCAACGATCACTATGTGAGAGTGAATGAGTGTCTTTGATCAGCTCCGGTGGCGGAGAACCAGCAGACTCTGCTCAGACATGTCCAACCACCATGGAGTCGCTAGATCTTCTAAGTTCTTACAGCTTTGATCATTTTGCAGGAATTCTGGCTCAGTGGTCTGAGGCTCAGCTGCACATCTGATGACTTGTAGCTGCAGTCTTTTTCCTCGTGATTTAATGCCTATAAGTCTTCTGGGGCAAACTGTAAGTCCCTGACAATGATTAATATTAGTGAAAAATGTACTTTAAGGTTTAAAACACTGAAAGTAAAATGGTCCAAACAGAAAATATGAGGTTATGATATCCTCTAGTGTAATAACTTTTGGTTGCTAGAGGCTAATTTTGCTCATATATTCAGTCCTAGAACACATCTGTATAAATTTAAGTCAGGAAGCTGCACTCAGCCAGGATAAAAAACAATATTTATTCCTAAGACAGGCATGGCACAGCCTCAGAGATGGAGAAACAAAGGCAGACAGATTTAGTTGAATAACTTTAATGAAATCTAAGAAGAGTGGCACTTATCCAGGTTGTTTTCTCCTGACTAGATCCTTGATTCTGTTGTATCTCCTCTCAGATGTACGTCGCTCTGAATAAAAGTGTCTGCTAAATAAAATTGTATAAATTGTAGAAAAACAGGCTTAGGCAGTCCAGGCAAGCAAACAAGCCCAAAGGGTTGCAGTGAGCCGCTCAGAGCAGATATTGGTAGAAGTGGAACATAAGACCGGGAACAGGTGCAGAGTCAGGCTGCAGGTACAACTGATTGGAATGCAATGGCATGAAACAATGCTGCAAGTCTGGCAGGGAACAGGTGGACATGGTTGGTGTGAATACTGAGGGGATGATTGAGGAATAGGTGAGGTTTCTGGGGAATTTAGGTGACTGGAAATGGTGAGACAGTCTGGAGTGAATCTGGTGGTCAGATGGTTAATCAGGGATCAGTAAAGACCCCCAACATTGTAAGGTGAAGTAAAACAGAAAAGTGGGTGAAAGAACAACTGAGGTGGTAACGGGGATAAAAATGATCATCCCTACAGTTTATCCTGGTTTGTAGCAGTCTGATTTACAGGATGTAGGTAGCTGATATGGTCAACAATGTTCCACCACAACAACTCCACCTGTCACTATTTTAAGTGAACACCAAAGCCACATCTTTGCTTACTACTTACTTAACCCTTTGATGCGCAATGTCGGTTAGGAGATACCTATTTTCCATTGGATTTGGATTTTTTAGTTCATCATGAAGTTCATCATTGTCTTTATTATTGAATGTGTGGCGGTTATTAAAACAAAGAGCTTCACATCAAATAATAAGAACAATAACAGAGATATTATACAAAGGATATATTCAAAATGGAAAAAAGCTTGAAGACAGAAACACAATGGAACCAAAATAGAACTGTTAAATCCAAATAGTGTTGCGCATGGTTAAGGCAGTAGGTCAGGGGTTTGTTTTCACTTTCTTTTGTTCAAATCTGCCCTCGGAGCTCGGTGGTTTCCCCTCGTCCTCCGTCCATCCATCCATCCCTCCATCTCGCTGTGTTTATGTTACAGCTCTAAAACAGTCGCCTCCTCTTTCACAGGAAGACATGCACACACTCCACACAGTAAAAATGTGGACGGTATAAGCGCTTAGGGGTCGCTATTTGTGTTAACTCGCCGCCGCTGTGTGTGTTTGTGTGTCTCAGGACAAAGACATAGAAGGAGAGGAAGAGGACGAGGAAGCCGTCACCGCAGCGTCCAAGGTAAACAGCAACTTGGACGGAACACAGACACCAATGCACTATCTGCCTCTAAACATATACTCATTTTACACTGTTTGACTTGTGACAGTTACCCCTGAAAGATATGGACTCACCCAACACGCTCTTATCTCCTCACACACGCCCATAGTGTCACCAGCTAACCTCAAAGAGACAATCTTACATCACCACTGACATCCATATGCTTCAGGTGACCTCAGTGCTCTCAGTCCGTACGCACACTTCAAGTCTCTCAGGCAGTTTCTTCCTGACACCAAAGTATTGGACAGTACAGCTGAGGTGAAGCAGGCCGGTCAGAGGACTGCCATGTTTATCAGTAAACACACCAGCCTTCAGCTATCATCCCCAGCCTTATCCTTCACCTTATCACTGGAAAACTGTCTGGTTTGTTGTTATGCCGCATATGTGTGCGCATTTGTACTGTTATCCTTATCATAAGACAGACACGAAGGAACTGAGGTCATTCTGATCTCTGGTCAGTGTGCTTTTGGTATCTGTTTTTAATTCTCGCTATTATAGTTTTGTCCTCTCTGCTGCTTTCATTTGTGCTGCAACCTTGGATCTTTTACTGGAAAAAATGTAAAATGTAAACAAAATTTGGAACGTTTCATTTAGTTTTTGACACAGAAAAGCTGGTAGTCCAAAGCCTCAGGTAGCAAACAGCTTTTCTACTCATTCACAGCTGAAGAGAGTCTACAAGGTTAAGGACTTAAAGGATAATTCAGACTTTTTTGTCTTGTGTCATATTTTTACTCTGCCAAGGAACGCAGCAGGAGTTATTTGATGATCGGCGTTGGTTTGTCTGTCTTTCTGTCTGTTAGCAACATTACTCAAAAACAGACTAACGGATTTGGATGAAATTTTCAGGGAAGGTCAGAAATGAGACAAGAACCAAGTGATTAGATTTTGGCAGTGATGTGGCTTATAGTCTGGGTCCACGGATTTGTTAAAGATTTCTGTATCATTGCAAGGTAGCGGCACGGAGTCACTGTAACCATGACAACAAATGAACACTACGTCAGCTGCCTGCTGACAATTACATGATTGCAATCCTACTACAAATCCACCGCTGCGGACTTAGCAGGACTTATCCGTCGGAAATGATACAAGGAGCAATTGATTAAATTGTTGGGGTGTTTAGTTCACAGGGTTTGGCATCCGTACGTAACGTGCACATGCATAACACACACCTGTGCTCAGTTTCTCATTTCTATAAAAAAAAAAAGCTGCATTTCTGATGATGCTATATGGGGGAATAAACAGCCTTGGTGGGGTACTGCATTCACTCTGAGTGCTTTTCTTGTTATTGTTTTCAGAATTGATTGATTTGATTGTGCAATCAGGTGTGTTTATAACTTTACTGAAGACTGACTCAAACAAGTCAGGCGTTACAAAAAACAACTAAACATTTTAGGCAAATCCACAAGTTAGTTAAACATCTTTACAAGAAAAAAACAGAGAAAAAGTAAACAGTAGATTTTTTAAACACACTAGCTGTTGTAAGCATGCATCACAGTTTGCACGCTGACTTCCTGGTTCAGTTTAACCTGCTATACTCGCTGCAGTTTTGTGCATTGACGGATTACCAACGTTGTACATGCAAAGGTCTAACCTTTTGGTTTAGATAATTTGGCTGAACTGTTGGTTGTTTACAACCTGTCTGACTTCTTATCATTGACTTTGTTCTGTCAGTAATGTATGTTAATATAACTACAACTCTAAAAGCAGTAAAATTAAAATATCCAGCTGTAATGGAGCTTTGGACTCAACCTGAACCCATTCAGTCTGATGTGTACCAAAGGATTTAACTGCAGTTCAGCTCACTGAGTCTGTGTGACGGTTCACCTGTCTGATCTAAAGAATAGAACATGTAATAAACTCAGACAAAAGACTCCTACAAACCACTGGAAGCAACAAACTAAATTTAAGCAGCTGTTTACATTTATTATTAGTGAGTTGTGTTAATCTGCTGCAGATTCTGTCTTAATAGAAGTAAAATTTTATTTTTTGGGGCATCTTAGCTTGCAATACCTGTGAAATTGTAAAGCAGTGAGGGTGTTGTTTGTGATTTTTGGCACACAAACTGCATCTTTGGTGCTCCTGGTCAAGTTTTTGGACTAATATTTGTGCTGAAATCGCTCCCATCAAGATGTTTCATCACAGGATGAAATGACAACTCTGCATCAGTTTGCAGCGGTGTCTCCCTCCCTCTAGAGAGAATCGGTGCATCCAGCCATGCCAGTAAGATAAGATAAGATAGTCCTTTATTGCTCCCCACGTCAGGGGAAATTTCCAGTGTTACAGCAGTAAAAATCTTTGAGAGCAGCACTAACCATATGTACAGTAAAGATAATAATTATAAAAACAATAATATATTCAAAATATACAAGAATGAAGAATGAAAAATTAATAAATACAGTATATATAAAATGCCCCCCACAGCATACCAGAGCTGGGGACATTTTCTGGTTGGCATCACATTATTATAATATTAAAGCAAGCTACTTTGAATTAAGTTTTAATGGTGCAACCTGCTTTAGTGGGACTGCACAGTGGCTTGGTGGTTAGCACTTTCGCCTTGCAGCTACGAGATCCCCAGTTCACGTCCCGGCCTTCCCGTGATATTCCTGCATGGAGTCTGTATGTTCTCCCTGTGCCTGCATAGGTTTTCTCTGGCTACTCCGCCTTCTTCCCACAGTCCAAAAATATGTTCAGGTTAAATGGTAACTCTAAACTGTCCATAGGTGTGATTGTCTCTATATGTAGCCCTGTGATAGAATGGTGACCTGACCCTGCCTTCACCCTAAGTCAGCTGGGATGGGTTCTGGTGTATTGGTAATGGATGGATGGAACCTGATTTAGTGACCTTAGGAAGGACTGTGCACACAGATGTAGGGATGGATTTTCAGAAAGCCGCTGCAACCCAAACCTGAATCCCCAAATCTCCCCTCATTGGACTGTCAGTGGTTTAAAACTCAGCGTTTCAAAACAAAACAAAAGGAAGATATCTTCAGAGGTTGTTTGTGGTTGATTGTAAGGTGTACAGTAAATTAGGCTAAAGTCAAAATGGAGTTTATTTCCATTGATGCTCAGCCAGATTAGCTTCGTCATCATCCCTGTAAACTCAGTAAATAATGGTTTTATGATGCAGGTTGGAGAACATGTGCCCTCTGTTTGTGGAGGTGATTTTTGCCTCATCGTTCTGTTCATGAGAGATATGCATCATCTCATAATCTGTGCTGACAGCAAGTCTTTACTCTAGGTGTATCCGTGTCTGAGCTCATTTGAGTGTACACAGCTTGAGTGCAAACCTCACACAGGCGATGTATTGTCTTTGAACGGTGGCTAGCTGCCAGCTTTATGTATAGCTACTGTATGCGACCGGGTTCACGGGACATATTTCACGACCTGTCCTGTTCGTGAGGGTAGGGGTGGCTGAGCCGGAGAAGGGGAAGGAAATGCAGCATTCTTTCGAGGAGCTGGCCTTTTTGGACTGGAACAATCACCGTGGAAGAAAAACAAGGCTGAAAATAGCCACAGACTGCTTCTACACTGTGGAAGGCTACAATTCTTCCACCCTCCGCCGTTTTATGCTCATATTAGGACACACAAAGTGCACATGAAGTCCTGGAAGAGGAGGCTACCTGTAGCTGTAAAAAGCTGATGACATACATGGGAGTTTCATTCCAGGGTGCTTTATACTGACTCTTACATAAAGAAAAAAACATTTAGCAGTACTTGCAAGACATTCATGATCCATGCAGTGATAAGTTGCTCATTCAAACTGCAGATGAATTAGGCAAACAATTCTGATGATTGAAGAAATATGGATTTTTACTACATGATTATTCTGGCCAAAAGTTTTGCATTTTGTTTTGTTCAGCAAATTAATTATTCTCCAAATATGAGTGTATTGAGGTGGAGAGAAAATCTGCAAACATAACTGTACCATCTGTTGTTCTTTTGTCATTGCCGCCGTACTTTACAGTTTTCACTCATCAGTAGAAATCAGTTGGAGAATTCTGTAATGCCAAAGTCAGTGATTATATGACACATGGCCCGGTTCTTAACTAAAAGCCAGTCGTAAGCTTTGTAACATCCAAACTGGGGAACGTCTAGTGAATTGTGTTGCCGAATTAAAGCAACATGCTTTGCAAAATTTTGCGCATGTGTGGTACAAGTATCACGTTTGGAGAAAAACTTTTAAAATGCTTTTTAATGCTTATTTTGGGGCGACATCACCAGATTTGTTGGCTAATTCTTCGCATGCAGTTATGTTATGTCCAGGTGGACTTTAAAATAGCACTTTAGGGTCTCTGCTCATCCATTTAGATCAGGAATTGGTCTTATTAGCCCAAAATAACTGCCATGGGGGCATTATAACATGAGGTGCTGAGTGGCAAGATTTGTCTATAAAGATTTTTACTATAGCTTCTATCTGAATATATTGATGTGGGAATGGTATCAGTAATTTCATGTAACTCAAATCAGGATCTCAAAATGCAACTTCTTTGAGTTTTTTTCATTTTACTGCTTTGTTGTTTTTTTGAGAAGACTATAAAATAACCCCTGATTACTACAATTTGAGCCACCACCACTGACACAAAGAGTTTTATACATCTTTCACTAGTTTGCCAGATCTAAATGAACTAGAATTAATCCCCGATAGCTTCAATTCATCCGGCATTTCAAAAATCAAGCGCCTCTTTAATCCCTCAGTTTCCATCTCAGAGGTATGGATAGAAGAATTTCGTGCAATAAGAGCGCTATTGTTCCCCCAAGCGTGGAGCTGTAGGTAAAGCTCCCCCACAAAGCGATCCAGTGAGCTGCTTGGTTTACCTTTTTGGCTGGAGAGATTACTGGTCATTGAGCTGCTTTGGATCTGGAGGCCTGGAGGTTAATGCTGAGGAGAACAGTGAATAGGCAACCCTCTGTATGTGCAGGCATGCATGCACGTACATACACAGCTGGAATTCAGCTACACACGCACGCACGCACGCACACACACACACATATATAGCTACACACTGAGAGACTCCATCTGTTTTGGCATCTCCAGTTTCTGTTCTGCAAAGCTCAAACTACTGCACATCTGATCCAGTTCACACTTGATGGCGCACAGACACACTAGATTCAAAGTTGGTGTTGAAATAGCTGAGATTAGGTTTTGAAAATGTTTTTTCGACGATAATAAACTGTCAGCAGATTTGCCCACAGGCATGTTCACGATGATGAGATGGATATTTGTGTTTTTCCACTTATCAGCAAAGTGCCTGCCTCCAAAGTCACCAAAGCAAAAGTCAAATCTATCAAATGTGACACGAGTCGGATCATGAGTGTTTGCATGTGTGTGATAAAAAAAATGTAGAGCTTGTGTTGCCAGTGGGACCAAGAGTTTTGTAAAAGTTTGTTTTATCTAAACTTTGAAATTCTGAAGCTTGACCTGGTAATAGATCTTATTACTCTGCCAAGGAACATGGTGGAGTTATGTTGGTCTGTCTGCCTGTCTGATAGCAACATCACTCAAAAACAAACTAACGGATTTGGATGAAATTTTCAGGGAAGGTCAGAAATGACTCAAGGACCAAGTGATTAGATTTTGGCAGTGATGTGGCTTATAGTCTGGATCCACGGATTTGTTAAGGATTTCTGTATCATTGCAAGATAGCGGCACGGCGTCATCGTAACTATGACAACAAGTGAAGGGTTACTACATCAGCTGCCTGCTGATGATCACATGCTTGTGATCCTACTACAAATCCATCGCTGAGGACTTATCAGGACTTATCCGTCGGAAATGATACAAGGAGCAATTGATTAAATTGTGGGGGTGTTTCCGAGTCCTTCATATCCAGCTTGTTGTTTGCTTGTTATTATTGCACTCCCTGCTCCTGAACATACAGTAGGCTACGGATGTTTGTCTCACATGAAGCTTTGAGCTGAATTCCTCCTCCCTATGTAAAATATAGAAACAAAAGAAGCAGCTCAAAGGGGTTATCAGGGTTGAACCCATTCATCAAATAATGCTGTCTGCACTGAGAATGTACTGCAAGGCGAAGGCAGGCACGGATGTGAGTGGGAGTCAACATCATGACTTTGAGAGTTGACATTGGGAATTCTTTGCAGGTGAGAAACAAAACGTTGCTCCATAGTCCCTGAGTAGAGCTGTATCTGTGCTCCGAGGAGGAATTCTGATAGACTCCCTTCAGAGGGAGTGGAAGGCCTCCCACTGGAATGTGCCAAACATTACAGCCAAGTCAGTGCCACTCAACTTTTTTGTCCAGACAGCAACAGGACATTTTCCTTTCTACTCCTACTTGTAGCATTAAATTTTCCTTAAAACAACACGTGAAGAGTTCTTGAAATACACTTCGGGGTTGGTTGGGAATAGAGATCAACCAAATACTGTCCCGGTTGATTATTGTGGCAGATATTTGCCGTTACTGACATGAACTCATGCAAACAGATGCTTAAAGTTATGTCAAGGAACATAAAATAAGGACCTCTGCTTTAACCACCAAACTACTGATGCATCTATTTGTTTACACTCACCATCATCAAATATTCTGTATTCAGCCCAAGAAACAGTAAGAGAAACATTTCATATAACTGTAAATAGCTGATGACTTACAGATGAAGCTGGTTTGTGGACTTTATGGCACGGGATTAAGAGGTTTGATGCTCTGGAAAAGAACTTCCTGAACAGTACTTCCTGTTCCTGTTAGCTCACTTCCTCTCTAGAGCTGTTAAAGTGCTGCCACCACCAGGTGCTACTAAAGAACATACAAAGGGAAACAATAAACTGATTCCAATACAGTAACGCCTTTAGACTTTAGACTAACTTGCAGACGTGAACATGGACACTACAGACATGTAGTTGTAGCAGTTAATATTTTTAGCCAGCGTTATGATTCCTGCTTCTGCAAATTACACAAATTTTGGGCCACATGGACCCTACAGGCTTTTGCAAACTCAGAAACACCAGACTTAGCTAGATGGCATTATCTTGTCTCTTTTGTATTTGAAACTTGAGCAATATTGAACTTCATATTTAGGGGAAATCCAATTATTTGTCACCAGACAGACATTCTGCATGATTATTAGTTATAGCACAAACAACAAGCTGTGAAAAATAATAAAACATGTTAATACACTTTAGAGGTGTTGGTAGGCCTTTGCTAGCAGGTTAGCCGTTGCCTGTCTGCAGTCTGTGTACCAAGCTAAGCTAAGCTAATCCCTAGTTTACCATGCATAGAATGGCAACACTCAGAAAAGAAATGAAATTCTCTACTTTAAAAATATTTTATTCCTTGTGACCTTTTGACTATTTGATAAAGAGAGGTTTGAAATTGCACATGTGGATGGAAGGATGATTTAGATTCAAAGGAGAACATACTTCATTAGTTCAGAGCCAATACAACTCGTAAGATTCCCCAAAAATGTATCATCATCATCATCATCATCATCATCATCAGTATGAACATATGGCTGCTTTTCTAAACTCCTGTGAACCTGACTTTGTGGAATCCTCCTCTTCTGGGAGTATAAATTACTCACAGATCACATCTGAGATAAAGAGCTAACATGCAACAGGTGAGAGATTTAACTCCTCAATTCAAAATCAAATGTTCTCGTTTCTGCCTGGTTTCTGTCAGGAGGCCAAGGTGAAGAAGATCATGTCCAAGAAGGAGAGGAGGGAGAAGAAGATGTTCTCCTCCAAAGATGACGAACATTTCTTGTTGACCGGAGTCAAGCTGGCTGATCGCAGAGGGTGAGGCGACGCACTTCATGACAAATTGTGACAAATTGCACACTACAGTAGAGAAAACTAAAATGATAATTAACTCGATCAGCACAGTGGCAGGTTGAGACAAATAGATTCACAAAAAATGCTCATAGCTTTTTAAGCAGAGGTGGAAAATGTGGAGTACATTAACCAAACTAAGCTTTAGTATTTCTGTTTAGCTATTTCTCTCTATATAGTTTAGTACATTATAGAATATTTATTCTATGAATGTATTAACATGTTAGCAGCAAACGTAAATAATTCATATTAGGTCAAATTGAACTACTTTATATATTATCGATAATCATAGCTCATATTTTAGCAGCTTTATTTAGGTAACAATACCTAATTAATCATAAGAATATTTTCTTCTATGGTATACTAATTGAGTAAATGTGTTTGATTAATTCTCAGAGTTGCTTCTGTCACATTTAACTCACTGCAAATTTTTCACTGCAATATAATGTCCTGCACCTTTATGGAAACAGAACAACCACGAAGAAGAGGAGAGAACTCAGAAATGTCTTTTGTGCAGTTTGCTAACAATACAATTCCATAAATCCTAAAAGAAAAAAGCAAAACTTTTCTGAATGCCCGTGGCTGTTACCAATACTGGGAAACATGTTGACTCTACACACTGTGCACATTTTACTACACTATCATTCCAAAGTTTGGGGTCACCCAGACAATTCCATGTTTTCCATGAAAACTCACACTTTTATTCATGTGCTAACATAACTGCACAAGGGTTTTATAATCATCAATGAGCCTTTCAACACCATTAGCTAACACAATGTAGCATTAGAACACAGGAGTGATGGTTGCTGGAAATGTTCCTCTGTACCTCTATGGAGATATTCCATTAAAAATCAGCTGTTTCCAGCTACAATAGTCATTTACCACATTAACAATGTCTACACTGGATTTATCATTCATTTAATGCTATCTTCATTGAAAAAACTGCTTTTCTTTCAAAAATAAGGACATTTCTAAGTGACCCCAAATCTTTGAACAGTAGTGTACTTTAAAAAAAAAATGTGTTTCCTTACTCATTTCCTATCTGCCTGCAGTTCAGCTGAAAAAGCCCCAGAATTTTTATCACTTGAGTAGATGATTGCTTTATTTTCCTGACTATCTTGGTAATGGGGCTGCACAGTGATGTGGTGGTTAGCACTTTCACCTTGTAGGTAGAAGATCCCCAGTTCACGGGGATCTTTCTGCATAGTTTGCATGTTCTCCCTGTGCATGGTAGGTTTCCTCCAGGTTCTCCGGCTTCTTCCCACAGTCCAAAAATATGCTGAGGTTAATTGGTGATTCTAAAGTGCTCATAGGTGTGAATGTGTGTGTGTGATTGTTTGTGTGTATATGTAATCCTGTGATAAATTGGTGACCTGTCCAGGTGTCTCCTGCCTTCACCCTCAGTCAGCTGGGATAGACTCCAGCCTCCCGCGACCCTCATGAGGATAAAGCGGTGTATAGATAATGGATGGATCTCGGTAATGTCTGTAGATTCTCTGTCATCCAGGTCATGGTAATCCTCGGAGCTTCAGTCCAGTTTGGTCCAGTTTTCACTGTTCACAGTAGGCAGCTGTTTCCAGCAAAAAGAGCTCTGAAGAGCCGGTACACTGAACATAGCACAACATTTATCAGCTAAAGAGACAAATATTTCCCTTAGGAGTTGGTTGAGGCCAAATAGAGACTGGATAATGGATTTATATCCACTATGTAGACAGAAGCACGACTCCAGACGGTAACTACTGGCTGTATTTGCTAACACATTCACCCTATCAGAGTAGCTGTGTCTCTACGGGATACCAAAGTCTGCCATGTAAAGATGATGACAAGCCAGTCCTGTATACACAACATGCTTTCACTGTGTTCAAGTGGCAAATATCTGCTCTAACAGCCAGCAAAATGTACTCCACAGATCCCTTCTGGTTTACATCACATCAAGAGAGGTGCACTTAGCAGCCATCACTGGTTTAAGTGTGTGAAGAAAAAACATTTACACTCCTGACTAGAAATAACTGAGTCACATCCAACCACTTGTATTTGTTTACATGTAAAGCGGAGCTCTCATTTGCCAGCAGTTATTAACATTGAGACGCCTTCAGGAAGCGGAACATGCATGAAGAGGAAAAGCTCAATTAATCTGCTGGATCTGACAAACAACCAGGAATCCCCGTATAATGGCTCATTGTATGGGGAATGTTCCAGTGTTGAGATGTCTGATACACACCCAGCCGGTGTGTTTCTGGTTAAGATACGAGTCACTTAAAGTAGAGGGAAGCTAATCAGTGCCTTTTGGGAGGAAAAACACCTGGTAATAAGTTTATATCAATTTTTATTGTAGAACAAGAAGATATCCCAGCTTTATTTTTCTGTGTGATTTTGGTTCTTCTGGCAACTGGCATTTTATAAAATACCACAATTATGCTCAAAATCGTTATTTTTCCAGAGAACGTTCAATATGCATCCTTGTATGTCTGGCACATGAAAGGCTACACTCATTCAGCCAAGACCTGATGTAAGGGAAGTTGCTCCATCGCCAAAGAAAAGTCTCTCAGTGTCACTGTAGACCTGTCTTTGGTCCAGTGGCTTGGTGGTTAGCACTGTTGCCTTGCAGCTAGGAGATCCTGGGATCTTTCTGCATGGAGTTTGCATGTTCTCCCTGTGCATGTGTGGGTTTTCTCCAGGTTCTCTGACTTCCTCCCACAGTCCAAAAACATGCTGAGGTTATGGTCTATCAAGTGGGAAGTTTTCCTTAAAATCTTATAGACATTCACCAGTCAAACGAGTAACTGATTATTCATTTGGCCACATATTGGCCAACATGATAAACTCTCAGTGTGTTGTGTAGGTGAAAATGCACATATCTGCGGTTTGAACTGAACTCATTACCAGCATTTTCTAGAATTATAGCCCTCCCCTAGTTAAAGTGTTTTCCCTTCGTCTTTGTGTTTCTTCAAAGGTCTCACAAGAAAATCAAGGACGATGAGAAGGAGAAGGAGAAGAAGGACAAGCCAGAGAAGGGCCACTGTTTCTGGGAGAGCGTCACCATGACGATGAGGCAAATCTCACCTGCCAAAAAACTGGAGAAGATGGAGGGCTGGGAGCCGCCACACTTGGAGAACTTAAACGAGACTGTGACCGATGAACCGGCGGTGCAGAAGAACCAGAGAGGAGAGTTGGCGGTGTCCCTCCCTGACTCCCTAAGCGTCCCGTTGGAACTGGCCTCGTGGGGAGGCCGGGGCCTGGAGGAGGACTCCTCCCGCTACGCTAACCTGTCAGACTCCAAGGATTCCACGGCTGCCGTCAGGTGGACGGCCCGGGCCAAAGTCAAGCTGGCCGGCTTCAGCAGGATGAGCAGAGGGATCGTGTCGGAGGGCGTGTGGGAGGGATTCAAATAGTAGTCGACTCTCCTCGTCCATGAAGATCTGAACCAAATACCTGCTTGTTCCGTCGTCGAATGTTAAAGTCGACACGGTGTTGAGAAGCTGTAGTGAAACCCTGAATATACCACATGAAGTTTTTTTGTTTTTTTTAGCTTTGATGCCAATTTTTATGAATGAACTTTTGATTCACTGGCGTAAATCTCAACAAATGAAAGCCTTAAACTACTGTACCATTTTAACTGTGATATCCACTGGCCTGGCATTTAGATATTTGATATTGCCAAGAAATAAGAAGTTTGATTCTCGTGTAATTTTTGTGGCGCTCAAAGTGAAACGATGAAGAACATGCAAACCTGCTACTGAAGACTGTTCCTGTTGGTTTTTCCCTTCTTTTCTGTCTATGCAGTTACAGCATCTGAGCGAGGAATGTCTGAAGCCTTTAATTTATATGTCAATTATGGGCTGTGCAATCAGGAAACACCTTTGGGATGTGGAAAACCAGCGTGTGTGTTCATATGTTAGTGTGTGTGTGACAGAAAAAGATTGGTCGAACCACAGCTGGCTTTGCAGAGGAGATGTCCAGTTCTCCTGTTATAGTGGGAGTATTGGGGCTCATGCTGTGCTCATGTCATGCGGAGTTATAATCGAAATTGTGACTTGCAAACTGCTTTCGACATCCAAAACGTACAGTAATTAAAATGTGGCACTTAATAATAGAGAAGTGCTTGAAAATCTGAATAAATATGGATACATCACAAGAGAAAATGATCTTCTTCGATGTGATTAAACACAAATTCAATGGATGTATTGTGAATGCATAGTATTCCAATCCTGAAAAATGAACTCTGTAATTAAGTAATCATCTTCTCTATCTCAGATAACATCAACACGGCAAAATGAATGCAAAATAATTATTATTGTCTGAATCTGATGCTGAATAAAAGCCAAACTTTGTATGTGGAGACGGTTTCCTGCTCCAAGCACCGATGAAGTGCCTTGTATCAATAAAATGACATCATGTGTTTTACACCGACAAATCAGAGAAAAGATGGTTTTACCTTAGCTGACATGTTTCAACTGCAGCTGCAGTCTTCTTCAGAGCGTCATCTGACGTGTGATGACGTGTCCTTTTTATCAGGTGACCGGTCTGACAGATCTGTCAGAATCTGTCAGATAGGCCACGCCCCCCGCCGTCCGGTGGTTTCTGGAGGATGGAGTCCCAGGTATTAGAGGGTGTAGGTCCCCTCGTCCTGCTAAGCAGGCGAGCTGCTCCATGAACCGGGACGAGGAGCTACACCCTCTAATACCTGGGACTCCATCCTCCAGAGACCACCGGACGGCAGGGGGCGTGGCCTATCTGACAGATTCTGGCTGGTCACCTGATAAAAAAGGACACGTCAGCACACGTCAGATGACGCTCTGAAGAAGACTGCATTTGCAGTTGAAACATGTCAGCTAACGTAAAACCATCTTATCTTTGATTTGTCGGTGTAAAAGAAATAACGTTGTCCTATGATAGTCAACGACAAAATGAACATCATCCAAATACATCATGTGTTTGCTGTAAATTCGACCTAGACTGACTACAAATCTGTCCACTTCTGGTGCAGGTAGTGGGTCTACCCAGCATGCACCTGTGCTGCACCGGCTTCCTGGTTTCCAGTTACAAACCAGCATCTCAGGATGACGTTAATGTCACCAGCAGGAGCGGAAGTGTTGTTTTTGTGTGTACATATCTTGTATATTAGACAGAACTGAGTCAGTGGAGAGTGATTTCGTTCCTACAATGATTTATTTTTTAGGTGAATAAGAAATTTTAAACACACCGCTGGTCATCTTTCTTCTTTATAATCCGTTTAGTGAATTTGTTTGATACTGAAGTCAGAGGTGAACACAGATGCAGCTCCACTGCCAAGGAAGGACGCCTGTATTTATTCACCGAAACTCTGACTCACATTTTCTCAAGAAGAATAAAGATCTTGTCTGACAGTCTGGCTCTGCTTCTTTCAACACTTTGTTGTTTTAGGTAGATACACAACTTGATTAACCAGACTTTGCTCTCAACACCCGCATGGATTTGACAAGTACGGTCGACCAAAATCCTTCACTAGCAAACTTTGGAAGCAGGCCGACCAATTTAAAAACAACCGTCTACACCAGGGGTTCTGTGGGAGGTACTGCAGGAGTATGAGGTACCAGAGGCTCGCTGATACGAGCCATTCGGTCCCCGTAGAACCAAAGTGAGAGCTGTGTCCGCTTACTCAGCACAAAGTCAGACACGTTTCCAGTTGGTGAAAGAGCTGGAAAGTGTTGCTGGGGGGAGGGATGTCTGGAATGACCTGCTTCATCTGCTGCCTCCATGACCTGGGCCCGGATAAGAGCAAGAAAATGTATGGATGGATGGATGCATGTTAAAAATTGAATTCCAGAGAAATATTGTTTCCTTCACTATCCATACGTTCACATTCCTACTTCAACACCTTTAGAAAACTGAGGATATTGATCAAGTTTTGACCCGACAGTGGTGACTTTCCTCGCCTGTGTGGAAAAGTGTGGAAACTACATTTAATTCCAATCTAAAATATTAAATACATACATCAAATAAAAGGAGACAAGAGTAAAAACAGGTTTTTAGAAATATTTAATCATCGTATATCTAGTTCTTGACCCATAAAATTCATGATAGTACCATCAAGAGTACTGGAACGGTAAAGGAATATTACAAAAGTTGGAAGAATACAAAAGGGTTTTTTTCTCCATCTCCTCCAACTGTCACTTTACAGTTCTGACAAAAGTAGAAAAACTTGAACAGCTAATGGAGGCTTTACATTACATTATTATTTTTTGTTGAGTGTTTCCATGTACACAGAGCCGAGCAGGAGTACACGAAGGACGACATAGAGTACGTAAACAGAGACCCAAACATGACATGCAGTTATTGCAGAAAAATGCCACTGAAACGAAACAGAGCGAGAAGCAGTTTAACGCCATTAAATAAATACTTAACACGAGTCGTCTTTTTCTGCCTCTCAGTAAAGGTTCACCTTTTTTGTTCACAACCTATAACCACTTACGTACCATAAACATGCTAACACTTGTTGTACATATAAATCCTTTCAAAATACTCCTTTTGCATTTACATAATATTTTCAAGTCCCTCTGTCTGGAGTGTCCTTTTCTTGTCACCAAGACAAATATTTGTGCAGAAGGAGGAAAACAGAGTTTCTTTTATATTTCACCAACATTCTGAAAATCACCAAACACACACACACGTAACCTTTCCTACGTCTTATGGAAAATATTTGTGCGTTCGGAAGTAAAGACATAAAAATTTCTCTCAGTTGAAGCCCTTTTGTATTTTGGGTAAACGACATCGAGGTCTTGTAAACACTCCTGGCGTGGGCGCTTCAGTTTGACGAGCAACGTGGAGGGTTTAGAACTTGAAGAGGTCGATAAAGTGCTGCGGGGAGATGGGCATCAGGCAGCTGTCTGGATCGTTGGCTGTGCAGGGGTGGCCAAAGTCCTGCCAGAGAGAGTCCACAGAGGAAGTAGTAGAAAGAAGGGAGACTGGTAACCTCCAAGGGGGGTAGAAGCAGTGGTCTAACCCACAAACAATCTGAGTTTCATATCATTTCTGTAATATTTTATGGTCTAGAGAAGGGGTGTCAAACTCATCTTAGTTCAGGGGCCACAGTCAACCCAATGTGATCTAAAGTGACCAGTAAAATCAGAGCATATTAACCTATAAATAACGACTAATAACTTTCAATTTTTCCTTTGTTTTAGTGCAAAAAGTACAATCTGAAAATGTTCATTTTATTACAAAACATCGAGAACAACCCGAAATTTCTTAAGAAAAGTAAGTTTGATTTCAACCATATTATGCCTCAGTTTATCATTTACACATTAAAACTTACAGATCCCAGAGTGTCTATAAAGGCACAAAACATTTAGTCATCTGGAACTGAACAATATAGTATTTTACTTATTGATCAAAACGACAAAAGTCAGACAAAAAAAAAAAAAACGAGACACAAAATATTACAAACGTGAGACACAAAATGACAAAAAATGAGACAAATGACAAGAAACGAGACAAAAAAATTAGACAAAAAAGTTAAGCAGCAAAAAAAATGGACAAACAAGACAAAAAATGTCAAAAGCAAGAAAAATGACAAAAAATAGATAAACGCAAGACCAAAAAACCCCACAAAACGACAAAAACAATACACAAAACAACAAATAGAGCAAAACACAAAATGACAAAAAATAAGACAAAAAACACAAGCGGGACAAAAAGGAAACACAAAACGACAAAAATGTGAGACAAACGACAAAAACATGAGACAAAAAAGACAAAACAACAAAAACAGGACAAAACATTACAAAAATAAGACACAAAATGACAAGAGAACAATGATCGATCTAGTATTTTACTTCATGATCAAAACAACTTGTCGTGGTCTAGAAATTATTTGAAATTTATAGTTTTACATTTGCAGGTAATGTCTTCTCTGAAATTTTTACACTTTGCAAAGTCGCCCTGTGGGCTGGATTGGAACCTGTGGAGGGCCAGTTTTGGCCCACGGGCTGCATGTTTGACACCCCTGGTCTAGATTTTAGTGGCAAAGCGGTCAAACCCACAACCCTAACATGGCATTACATAGTGGCACTTCAAGTGATCATTCTTGAAAACACAAAACTTTGAACCAGTTTTTCTCCAAAGCTACAGAAAGTGAGTTAGAACACTCTGCTTCTAAACCCTTCATTTATGAAAGCTATGAAGTGCAGATAACATCAGCTGTTGGGAATTTTATTTTTACCTGAAGCCACTGGGACTGAATTGGTATCATACGTTTAGTTGTTACAGCTTTTTTTTTTTTTTTTTTAAAGAATAACCCTTGTTAGCACATGAATAAAAGTGTCAGTTTCAATGGAAAACATGAAATTGTCTAGATAACCCCAAACTTCTCACTGATAGTGTAACACATCTGAAACTTGAAATGTTGGTAGTTCAGTTAAATCTAGCCTTAAACTAGATAGTAGAACTTAGGAAGGACTTTATGCACAAGTGATGGATTTACAAATAACTGGTGCAAGACACTCCTGCACATTAACATACAGAGAGAAACATTTGTCTCAATATTTGTGTTAGACAAACAGACGGCTGACAACTCAACATTTAGAAGAAGTAGGTGAAGTTAGAGGATAAGAAGTCCGTGGAAAGTATTTCACTGTTTACTAAACACCTCTGGCAACACATGACGACACCAAGTGACACAGAGATACGGTGGTACAAGACATGAACATAGATATGTCATAAATCAGACCCTCAGTGAATGAGACTAGCTGGCGAAAGAAGAAAAAAAGAGGCACGAAGGGATGGAAAGTACCTTAAATAACAAAGCCAGATGGCGATCCTTAAGGAATCAGGGAGGAGGAGGAGAAGGCAGGAAGGACGGGAGACAAGCAGGGAGAAGGCAGAAGGTTAAACAATATAGGGACCCAGCCGAGGAGGGGAACAAGTTTGTGGGTTGTAAATAAGGACACAAAGAGCGGGAACCAATACTGCAGGGGAAGAGTTTCAGGACTACATACAGGTAATACCAGTTAAACTTGCACTGACTTGACTGATACCTTCTTCTACCCTTGTAATGCACAACTTATCCATGCAGTCTGATGAATAATACCGGTTAAACTTGTGGTGTTTTGCACTTGATGTAGGTAAATGTTGCTGCATTGTTGTGTTTACCTTCCAGAAGAGGATGCTACAGTGTTTGCAGAAGTGCAGTGTGTCTCCGTACTGCTCCCTCATGGGGTAGTGTTTCTGCAGGTTGAAGTACATCAGCTTCCAGTCCACGTTGTCACTCTTGGTTAAGACCAAATTGTTACAAAACTGCAGATGCAGAGCGGACACACACACACACACACACACACACACACACACACACACACACACACACACACACACATATGAAAAGAAACGCATTTAAGAACTATTTAAAAACATGGGGGACATGGATTTAATTAAAAGTGGAACGGAGTGTAATTAGATATCATTTAGGACACTTTCTCATTAACACCAATCTTGAGTGGGTGCTGAGAGGTGTGTGTGTGTGTGTCTGTGTGTGTCTGTGTGTGTCTGAGAAAGCAGATGGGAAAAATCACTGCGAGCTACGAGCAAAGTGAGGCAACTCTGCCCTTTAGTGGTCAACAGGGGATCTACTTTCTTCAGCTACAGCTGCCATCAGAATGGATGTGTCACCATTAACTACTGTTGTAAATTGTTTTTTTTTCTTTAGCCCTTTAAGACCTATCATTGTGCAACTCCACCAGGACATATTCTTACATTTTTACATACTGTAGTGCAATTTTTGGAGTATTTTCATTTGCTTTAAATCAATAAAACCCTTACATCCCAAGTTTTAATAATATGTATTGACTTGTGTCTTAACAACTACAATAAACTGCTTAAAAGTGCAATAAACCTAAAAAAAAAAATAAAATTTTTTTTTTGCTTTTTTCACATGTATTTCAAAATACAGAAATTGCATTAGTGTATCCCTAAAACTTGTAAACAAGTTGCACAATATCCCGTGGTCTAGTTTATGAAGATTTATGTTATGTGTCCTTTATTTTGTATTTTTACAAATCCATCACTGCAATTAAAAAGTGCTCTGAGACACGGTGAATGTGTGAAATGTTAGTGTAACTCCTCAGATTTTAGATGCAAAAAGAATGATGGATCTATCTTATCTGGTTTCAAATCTACCGCTGTTCAACAATGAATATGCAATCATAGTGTTGGCGCTACGCTGGGCTCTACAGGGTTAAATTAAAGCGACTCTGAATTAAACCCATAGATTTAGCTGTGGCCTCTCACCGGTTTGTCCGAGAAGTGAAAGTGGCAGAGTTTCTTCCACAGCGTCCTGTTCTCACTGAGGATGTGCAACGTCGGCGTGGCCTGTCCCAGGTTGATGATGTCACAGGCGTCAGACAACTTCAAGAGGATCTTGTTCTGCATGTGCAGCGGCAAGTCACTGAACGACATACCGGTGCACATTTGCTGAGGAAACAAGATTACAAAAACACAGACTTAGAGCTGGAGTGTGCAGAGTAATGAGCTTAACGCAAAACAAAGAAACATTCTGGCATCATTTTTTCCACTGAGCCTGCAATAATGTACACTACTGTTCAAAAGTTTGGGGTCACCCAGACAATTCCATGTTTTCCATGAAAACTCCCACTTTTATCCATGTGCTAACATAACTGCACAAGGGTTTTCTAATCATCAATTAGCCTTTCAACACCATTAGCTAACACAATGTAGCATTAGAACACAGGAGTGATGGTTGCTGGAAATGTTCCTCTGTACCTCTATGGAGATATTCCATTAAAAATCAGCTGTTTCCAGCTAGAATAGTCATTTACCACATTAACAATGTCTAGACTGGATTTATCATTCATTTAATGTTATCTTCATTGAAAAAAAATGCTTTTCTTTCAAAAATAAGGACATTCCTAAGTGAACAGAAACTTTTCAACGGTAGTGCATGTTCAGTTGAGCAATAAGTAAGCAGCTGCAGATTATTTATCAGTACTTCTTCCATATTTCATGTTCCTCACTCATTGAATTCTGCTTTCAAACGGAGGCGGCCTGTCAAGTGAGCAGCAGTATGGAGATATAAACCTACAACACCAGAGGATGTTAGATTTTTAGCCTAGTTCCCTTTTAAAATGAAATGTTGACATACGAGCAGCTCAGATTTGACTTGGAGGCTTGTCGAGTCCTGGAGCAAGTTTCTGGATGGACTCTAAGAACACCAACGCATATGTACACAAACAACCATCTGCTTTCTACCTTGGGGATCTGCATGTTGTTGAGCTCCTGCTGCCATTTAACAATGGTCTCCAGACGACACAGCCAGATGTTGACGTTGCCCACGAGGACACATCTGCCAACGTGGATGGTCAGGCTGTGCAGCGTGGAGCTCAGGTCCTGCAGAAGCTCCTTGACAAGGCGAGGATTGTAGTGATCCTCTAGGACTGAAATAGACACACAGATGATCAGAAACGAAAATGTAAAGAAATCCATTGTGTAACAACAAATTCTTTTTTCTCAGGCTGCTACTAAAATCAACCTTCTCACATCAACCACATAAAATCAATAACCGATAACTGTGGAAGCTCTGAAAATATATAAACATTTGTTTGTTTAATATTTTAACTGTCTCCCTTATAAACAAAATAAATGAAAAGGTCACAAGAACATCTGTGGAGTAGGTCAAGTGGTATAAACATCGAGGCTTCTGACTGGATTCATCTCTGTCTTTCGCCACACACATTAACAACCTTCAGACCAAACTCAAAGCCAGACTAGCGTTCCTCTTCCACAACATGCTGTCAAACATCCCCTTGTCATAATGACAATACTCCCAATTCTGGATTATGCCAACATCATTTACAAAATGGACCCAAGTACCGTGCTCAAAATACTGGACACTCTTTATCACTCAGCCATCTGCTTTGACACTAACGCACCCTTCCACACTCACCACTGCGATCTCTATGGATTGGTGGGGTGGCCCTCTCTTCATACTTGGTGGCTTCATCACTGGTTTTATTTTGTTAATAAGTCAATTCTGCACAATACACCTCCCTACTTGTCTTCTCTTCTTCACCTCGCTCATATTTCACATCACACTAGGTCTAGTGAATACGTCAAGCTCATCATCCCCAAAACTTCTACTATTTTTGGCCATAACTTGAATTTCTCTCAGGATTAATAAACTATCTATCTATCCATCCATCTCCTTTCATTTTGTAGCAGCTAACGACTGCAACACTTTACAGAACACCCTCAAACTTGCAACTTTGACTCCACTCACCACCTTCAAGCTTGAACTCTAACACATTGTAGTTGATTGTTGCTCCTGCTGATCACTTCAGACCTTACTTACACGCATACACACACTTTCCTACACCTCATGCACGTTTTTCACTGACATGCATATGCTCTCATGCTTCTTACTTGTTTACTTTGGTTCTATGTTATGTTTACATGTCTATTTGTGTCTGTGGTTTACATGTGTATTTGTTCCTGCTGGCGCCCGTTGGCCAGGTCATGTTTGCAAATGAGAACCGGTTCTTAAACATTTTTACCTTGTAAAATAAAAAATAAAATAAAAATAATGCTAAGAAAGGATCTGCCTGTGGAATGTATCCACTGAATGAGACATCAATCTCTGTGCCAGGTCTGCTTACCCTTTCGTACAATCTTTTCCAGTATGTTGAAATAGTTTTTCTGAGCAGCTCCACTCAAAGAAGTCAGCTGAGACCTGGCTATTAACTGAAAAAGCTGTGGGTGACAAAAAGAATAAGAGTCGTTTCAACAAGTCGTGTGAAAAAGGTTTCTTAAATGTCATGTGTGATCATCATCGCTCACTTTTGCGACATAATTAAATCTTCTCAGGTCCTGGATGGCACTGGAAAAGTCCAGACGGTTCAGAGCTTCACCAAGCGTGCAGTATCCATGTCGCTGTAGGGACACATGCAAACAGAAAGAATGAATGTTCAATGAAGAATTACTTGATTAAAATACACTCTGTTTCCCAAAAAACAGCATAATTTATGTCAAAATAATAAATATAGCTTCAGTACTCACTTCTTTTGTGCTCCCTTTCTGCACGTAGATCCACTTATCCCTAAAAACAACTGAGAAAGAGAAAAAAAACATTGAACAGTTCAGGTTTGCTACAGCTGTTTAGAAGGGTTACTTTTTTAAAATCTTCAGTTTGTGATACTTTTGCACTGGACTGCATTGCATTTTATCCTGTTCTTGAAGTGGGTTCAAGAGGCAAAAACTATAATGCCTCCATCCACAGGACAACAGGGGTCACCTAATAGTTCGACAAGTATCAAAAATGATATTAGTCAAATGCTACAGCCTTCACAGTCACCAGATTTCAACCCCTTCTGGACTGAAGTGTTAAACATTGCTTCCCACTGCTGTTACCAAACACTGAACGAGGTAATGTCTTCGTGATGAATGGCTTTTGTCCCTCCAGTGCTGTTCCAGACACTTGGTGAATCAGTGCAAAGGTGCAATGAAGCTGTTTGGCAGTATGTGGTGTCCCAAAACCATACTAAGAAAACTTTGTTGGTTTTTCCTTTAATTTGTCACCCAAAGTAGTAGTTTAATGTAGAACAATGCTGCATATGTTGCAGATCGTATCTAAGTAAAATTTGAACAAGCATAGCATCTAGTGTGAAATCTACTGCTGTCAAACACATGGAAGTACTCAAACAAAATACGCTAAATACCCTAAAATGATACATAAATACAGCAGATAAGGAAATGTGCTTATTTACATTACTGCAATGATGGATTGCACCGACTCCATGATAATGTGAGATGGTGAGCACTCAAAACTATTTTAAAAAGCCACATTTACTACACAACTTTGTGCAGGAGCCTGAAAGTTTCCCTGCTGTCTCACTGAGTCTCAGTGACGTTTGTATTTGTGTTCACACGGCCTGTAATTTTCATACCACAAACACTCTTCACAGAGGCCAAAACGGTGTTTATGTGCTGCTGAGACTCACACTGGGATTTGGTGTTGTTGTTGTAGAAGTCCTTTTTCCTCTTCGTGGTGGCGAGCTCGCACACATCTCCGACAAACAGATTGTCATTGTTGTCATTGCAGAGCCTGTTAGGACAGAGGAAGCATGTTGGAATTGTGTTAATGACACGACATGGAAGCTCGACTGGTGCAGCAAAAATAACACGTAATTAAAAACCACTGAGAGGAATCTGCTCTGCTGTGGCACCCTGAAGGTGCAGGTGAAGTGCTGCCATATAACGAGGTCAGTAAATGTGAGGTAAAGTTAAAAAGTCAAGGAGTGAAACAAAGCACTAATGTTGCTTGTGATCAGAAACCTGTTGCATTAATTATTACAGTTATACTGATTATGCAGGTCAAGACAGATGTAAGAGGAGCCAGACTAAGAAAAGATGTAAAGCTATGATGATTCATATGCAGGAAACACTGCAGATGGCAGATGCATATCAGCATCTAGGAGACAGAAACATGGATGTGACTCAGAGCAGATTTTCTCAGGACAACAAGCAAAACACGTTGTCAGATATAAATCTCAAAACATTAAGAGACCTCTCTGTTATTTCTGGCAGACATTTTGGCCCTGTTACTTTTGAAATGATAAATCTTAACATGTCGACAGCTGACCTCAACTTGACACATACCAGCACTGAACCCTTGAAAAGGCTCAGATCCAACAGAAACAGAAATTACAACTTAAGACCATTTCAGTGGGATCAAATCAGCCACGATGCCAGACAACATGCTGACCTTCTGACCCATTAGCACCCAGTGAGTATTTAAAACAGCCAACTTCAAATTCGCCCTTTAATTAGACCCCATACTGTTCTGTTTGTATCTGAAGCAACGTCAACAAATCTGTCATCCTTGTGGTGCCTTGTATTGTTGCCATTGTGTCTGGATATTTGAGCTGCGCCCCACACAAAAATGAAAATTAAACACCTTCTTCAAATGCACACTTGGTAAGGAAAAACACTTCATTCTACATAAATTAAACGTGTCAGAGGAATGAAGCAAATCTGAGCTTAAAATAATGAAAATATCAAATGTGTATCTATTTAAAAATGAGCCAAAAACAAACCGTTTTCAGATGCAGATGCTGTCTGAAAACAAAAAAACTGCCGGCAGTGTTTCCACAGAACAGAGAGGGGTGTGGAAACTAATTTTAAAAATAAATATATATTTCTAAATCGAGTTTGTGAGTTCACCATTATTTTCCAGCATCTGTAACGCCTGTGGATTTCAGACATTTTCCCAACTTTTGGTAAATTTTTTAAAAATCATGAAAATGACACAATTTATGAGTCATAGACTGTAAATTTTTTTTCAAAAAATAATAATCAGCAGCTTTTCAACATTTTTTTACTCATCTATTTTGTTGGGAAATTTAACAAATTCTGAACTTAAATCAGTTCATTTTATTTCTATCTAAAAATTCTTAAATAAAAGTGTCATTTACGCCTTTTTCAAAGGTACACTTGGTAAGGAAAGGTGAAAACGTGCTAGAATGTAATTAGACAAAATAAAGCCAAGCTGAAACTGTGACCTGTATGTAGATGTACATCTCTGTCTGTAGATCTTCTCCATAGACCTCTGACTGACAGATCAAAGGGCTGAACTGTGCTGCTAATTGACTCTCCATGCATTAATAATCCATCAGCTGAAGCTGAGCACCTGACCAACACCAGCAGCATGGAGAGCATTTTGGTCAGCTGATTACACTTTGAGAATATGTTCAAAGTGAAAATTCTATGATGTGTGAATGATAAATTGTTAGTTATTTCAGGTGTGTAGTGCAGGAGCTAATATCCATCTGAGAGGAGTAGAAGAGCATCCTCACATCTTCATAAAAACCTTTTCCTCAAATCTGTGGTTCTCGTTACAAACTCCCACTGCTGGACAGAGAAAGGTGTAGTCAGGGCAAATATCAAACGTCAGCTCTTTTGAGCTCCCTGATGGGGAGATTTTGTGGTTTTCCGAATATATACAATACAGCTCAAAAGTTTCAAAAGACAATTTCATGTTTTCCATTGTTGCATCATCATGGCTTTGGAAGAGGGTTTATTGTTGAGGAACGGATGGCAGGAGCTTCTGTCACAAAAACTGTTTAGCTGGCTAGGAAGATGCCAGTAAATAGGGTTGAAATTTGTTGTTGATAGTTTGCACAAGGGTTTTCTAATTATCAATGACACTTTCAACACCATTAGCTAACCAAATGTAGCATTAGAACACAGGAGTGATGGTTGCTGGAAATGGTCCTCTGTACCCCTATGGAGATATTCCATTAAAAATCAGCTGTTTCCAGCTACAATAGTCATTTACCACATTAACAATGTCTAGACTGGATTTCTGATTAATTTGATGTTATCTTTATTGGAAGAAACTGCTTTTCTTTCAAAAATAAGGACATTTCTAAGTGACCCCAAACTTCAGAACGGTAGTGTATAACAGCATATAAGACAATAAATTGATTATCTTGTAATAAGGGTGTATTTTAGTATTTTTAGTCAGTTAATCCAGAAAAAAAGCAGCAGTCAATATAATGAAAACACTTGTTAGCTGCAGTTACAGCCAATCATGAGGCGTCACTATTGCTTCAACAGGGACATGATCCCATGCTGTTACCTCTGTCTGTAACCAACATCACACCTCTCCTCCTCCTCTATGACCAGCAACTTTTCACATTCCAGTGTCTGTTCAGTGACTAAATCACATTTGACTCTGAGAGACAAAAGCCCGACTTTTAACAGGTTTCGCTGCAAAAAAAGGGAAAGAAACTGTGTCCGTGTTTTTACAGTGGTGGTGATTTTACACCAGCTGTGTTGACTGAGGAATCCCTGGAACTCACATAAAATCACACTACTTTCATCTAAAACTGACTGATAAGAAGGCTTTGCTGTTTCAGAGAAAAACGGATAACGATTTCGCAAAAAGCTTTACAACAGACCCTAGAGTATATGCAACGGGGCACTTATTCTAATGAAAAATCAACGTACAGAAGCTTCTCCTAACCTTTCTGTCACAATCTGTAAATTCACAGAAAAGCTATGAGATAAAGGAACTAATTTACTTTTCCTCCAACATAAATGAAGACACGGTGCTGCTCGTCTGACTGCGAAGTCAACTGATCAGAGTGAATTAGCTCCCCGGTAATCCCTCGTCTCTATCCATTTATCGTATTGTGCATGCATACACACAAACACATGCAAGCACAGTAATCTGTCACAGTGAATTACATGTGAGGAATGGAATAGCCTGGCTTTTTTTTCTTTTAACAGGCTGCATGCAGAACACCTGCCTCCTCTGAGCCGACAAAGACATCACATAGCAGCTAGGAAGTTAGAAGAATTTATGGAGAGTTTAAGAAAAGGGCCATATAGAAAGTCAACATGAACACTGAAGAAAAGAAACAGAGTAGAGAGGTATGAGGCTGACTTACTCTACTGTGAATAGACTCACTGAGGCAGCATTTACTACATGCGTTATCAAATGCAAGAACAGCAAACTGAGGGTTGAAACCCTCCGCTGACACTCCAGCACCTATCAGACACTTCAGTGTTTGCAGATAATGCGTGACAAAGGTTTGTTGACTACGATCTAAACTAGCGCTGTAACACCGTGTGCCATGCCAGTGCACAGTGCCTACATGTGTTGTTCCGAACCTCCGTTGCATGAAGTCACTGGCCTTTCAGCGTGAGACTGAGTCTGGACAGCGGCCAATCTGAAGAGCTGATGTCATTAGTTATTGTCTGATGCTGTGGTCTCTGCGCCTGTTTGCTGAGAAGACGGCTGAGCAGCTAATGTGGTACTGTGAGGTACTGTTAGCTGACTGATCAATAGAAGAGGCGACCTGTGGGAGATATCACCGGCGGCAGCTGAGATTCAACCCTTAACCCTGCGAGTAGACACGGTTTGCTCACGAACCAGCATAACAGCTCTGGTTTTTATCAGCCAAATGGGCGATCACGTTCGGCTGTTGGCAGTTTGCAATTTGTGCGCACTGAAGTTTGCCTTAATGAGAAAAGAAGCTGTTCTCGAATAGCTCCCTGTGTAATTATTTTGGTTGGTTGGTCTAGATTTTAATCATTCACCAATAAAGGTTAATGACATCTTGACTTGAGTAAAACCTGAATAAAAGCCACTTTGAGCAGATGCCTTGCCAATTGTATTTGGTTTTTTGGGGTTTTTTTAAATTGTTTTTGTCATGACACTATTGTAAGCCCCAAACCCTTGCCAGTTAAACACAAAAAAACCCTCAGAGATTTCACTGATTAGACGGACTACTTTTCTCTAACAAGCTATTCCATTAAACACCTTCTGGATTCCAATAAAGTGAATTTTACGAAGGCCAAAACCAACGTTCCAGTGAAGATTGCCCATGAACCAGTATTTCAGCAGCTCTGGTCTTTACAAGCCAAGTGAGCGATTATGTTTGGTTGTTTATGGTTGGCAATTTGTGAGCACTGAAGTTTGGCTTCATGAGAAAAGAAGCTGTTTCTGAGTAGTTCCTTGTGTTATTACTTTGTTTGGTTGGTTTAGATTTTGATCCTTCGTCCCTAAAGATTAGTGACATCTTGAACCAAGAAAAACCTGAATGAAAGCTGATTTGAGTTGATGTCTCTCCATTGTATTTGAGGTTTTTTTATGTTTTTGTCATGATGCTACTGTAAACCCAAAGCTGCAGCCAGATAAACTTAATAAAAACTCAGAGATTTCACTGATTAGACAGACTATTTTTCTATACCAAGCCATGCCATTTAACACCTTCTTGATTCCAATAAAGTGAATTTTACGAGGGTCAAAACCAACGTTTCAGTGAGGATTGCTCATGAATCATCATATCAACAGCTTTGATGTACGTCGCTTTGGATAAAAGCGTCTGCGGAATGAAATTGTAGAATTGTAGAAGCGAAGTGAGCGATTATGTTTGGTTGTTGACACCCTTCAAGTTTGGCTTAATGAGGAAAGAGGCTGTTACTGAATAGTTGCTGGTGTTATTATTATTTTTTGGTTGGTCTAGATTTTGATCCTTCGGCCTTAAAGGCTAGTGACTGAATAAAAGCTGCTTAGAGGAGATGTCTGTCTGTTGTATTTGATCATTTTTTTCAGATTTTTGTCATGGTGCTGTTGTCAGTTACATAAAACAATCTAGATGGATTACTTCTCTGTAACAAACACTATCCCATTTAAGACCATCTGAATTCCAATTTTACAAGAGACATTTTCTAAGTACACTGAAAACATGGAGTAGCAATATAAAGTGCTGCAACTCTATGGAAAAAACTCATCTATGGTCAGCAGCAGACTTGAGGAAAACCTGATTTAAGCTGCTTTGAGTAGATTTCTGTCTATTGTATTTCAATTCCATGATGCTGTTGTGAACCCAAAGTTGCAACCAGTAAGAACAGTAAAACCTCAGCAGTTTCAGTGATTACGCAGATTCTTTTCCTGCAACAAGCTGTCCCATTTAACACCTTCCGAATTTCAATAAAATGCATTTTACAACAGACATTTTCTTGGTACACCTAAGAGACGGTGGAGTCAGACAAAGACAGGCAGCTGGAAGACATACCGGGTTAAGAATGCTCAGGGTGTGTTAAGTACAGAGGGTGCAAATAACAAGCCTCACTGCACCGCACAACCCCAAAACACAGATACTACAAGAGACAAACAGAACAAAAAGAACGGATAAAGAAAGACAGAACAGCCTCTCATCTCTGTTTATGTGACCACTCCTCGTCAGTTGGCATATGTCAAAACAGTACATGTTTCCTGCAGATGACAAGGCGAGTTCTCCTGCTGGGAGACAACACAGAAGGGCAGCATGTAATACAAACCTAGAAGACTGAAAACATACAAGAAGGACTAAAATAGCTACTCTCAACAAACAGTAGCCATTAAAGTGATCCAAAGCACCAACCGCCTTTAGGAAAAGGAGGTATTCTACTACAGGTGTTGTTCAAACGTAGAAGTTCTTCTTCTGTTCTGTCAGAAACACTGGTACGTTGACCTTCATCACACAACTTCAAACACCACAGAGTCATGACATTATGTGCTGATCTGGAACTACGTATGATTCACAGGCATCTGAAAACATGATTTCTCCACCGAAGTGATTGTTTTATCTAAAGGTTTACTGTCCTGTGACCTGGTGTGTTGTGAGGAAGTACACTCTACTCTCACTGGGGAAGTGAACCAGTGAGCTGAGCATTGTGTTTACTGGAAACATTAGGTAAATTAAGAAGTGAGATACAACTTGTTCCACTGTATTCAGCTTATTCTATTACAATATTAACATAATTTATGGTTTGTCATTCAACCATATGAATATACATGAAAAAATACCCACTTCCAGAGGATCTTAGATTTGAACCATCACACAGAACTGCTGATTAAATGACTGTTACATAGTATGTTAAAAGTTATATATTTACCACCAGTTGATTCATTTCCAAATGTGTATCTGCTTTTAGTAGATAGTTTGCAGAAAAAAAAATCAATGTAGGATACACAGAGAAACACTTAATCTAAATACTTCAGATTGTGATCTATGAGGAACTAACAATCTGACGTGACTTGTCAGCTCAAAACTTAACTTCTTCTTGTTGGAGGTAGTGAGATGGACATAATCACGGCAGTTTCTTGCTCCTGTCAAGTTTTTACTCACTGTGGGCTCATTTTTCACTGCAGTATAAAGTCCTGCAACTGTATGGAAGAAGCACAACCTTGTCTAGAAGCAGACAATGCTTTTTGTTCGGTACATCCATCCATTATCTATACAGTGGGCACTCGGTTTACGACGTCCTCGACCTGCAGGGTTTCATGGTTACATCGCCATCTTCCACAAATTTTTTAAGTAAGTCTTGTTCCATCATTCTGACGTACGGCATTTGCGATGAATTTGTCATCACTGCGCTGTACGAGGAAGACGGCTTTGTTTACATTCACTAGTTGTGCACCACACTGGATTGTGCAACATTCGCGTTCTTTTGTTTGTGTTGTTTTTTTTGAAACTGGAAACTGTACAGTGTTTTTATGTCCTAGATTATGATTTTAGCCCTGTGTTAGCATAGGTGAGTGACATAGGTACTTATATGGGGGTCCATTATCTATACAGCTTAATCTAATCTTCATTAGGGTTGTGGGGGGTTGGAGTCTATTCCAGCTGACAGCGTGAAGGCATGGGACACCTGGACATGTCACCAGTCTATCACAGGCTACGTATAGAGACAAACACTCGCATTCACACCTACAGACAATTTAGAATCACCAGTTAACCTCTATGTTTTTGGACTGTGGGAGGAAGCCGGAGAACCCGGAGAAAACCCACACATGCACAGGGAGAACATGCAAACTCCATGCAGAAAGATCCCAGGAATGCGGAGATGCGAACCGGGGATCTTCTAGCAGCAAGGCGACAAAGTGCTAACCACCAAGCCACCGTGCAGCTCTTGTTCAGTACGTTCCCACAGGTGTCACTATTAATTAGGAAAAAAATGGTAGCTCTGCAATGATAAACATTTTATAATTTACATTTTAAAACTTGTTTCCATACTTGGCATCTATCTGCCCTGTGTGAACACAGCATGCAGTTCAGACAAAAATTTGCTGAATATTTGCACATAATTGCTGCACGAGGAATGCAGAATCTTTGTTTTGTTACAGAATATGATTATTGCAAATAGTTCATTTTTGGAGTTATGTAAAAGGGAAAAAAAGATTTTAAAGAAGCATCTTTATTTTAGATTTAGATTTGGTTAACTGTCCAAACAGAACAACACATCACAGATTAGTTCATGGGCCACTGGTGGGTTAAAAAATCCACGGATTCCTTCTGTGTTGACAGTTTCTGACTCTGGTAAAAGGTGTAACTTTAGCGATTTATTTTAGAAAGCTAACAAGCTGAATGGTTTGGGGGTTTAGAGGGTTAATGCTTTCTGTAATTTAAATTACCAAGTACATTTATCTCACTTCATTTGTCATCTCTGCTACTTGTGTCTCAGCTATTTGTAATCTCTCCTCTAACAGGATACACTGGAGACAACTTTGTCTCATGTAAAATTCCCCTCAAGTCTCTCAACTCAACCCTTTATACTCAACTCTGTCTGTTGCCATGACAGCCCTCTGGCAACAAGAGGCTGCGACTGTGGGATGCAGATCACCTCATCAAAGGCTCTCTGCTGTGGCCCTGATAAGAGCTGGCTGAATTATTTTCTCCCCGGCAGTGAGCAGCTATGGACTTATCGGTGCACTTTGGTCCAGAACCACTGTTTTCTCCTAAAAATTTCAACCAAACGTCACTGGAACAGGTTGCACTTGTTTAGGTTTAACTTCATTATTATCCTGAAGGAGATCTGATTTTCAGTCAGGCACGAACGCACACTGTAGCTCAGATAAATGCATCAATAACAGCAAACTACTACAATCCATAATGTGTCATAACTAATCAAAACACAACAGATGGGGCATCCTGGTGGCCCGAAGGTCTGAGACACAGATCATGTAATCGTAACATAATGTCTTTGGTGCATGTCCTACTCCGTCTCTATCCCTTAATTTCCTGTCAACTCTCCGCTGTCTTGGGCTCAATAATGGGAAAAGGCCTCTAAAAATAAGCTACTCTTGGATACTTTAATTAGACAGAGAAGCCCAAAATACTCAAACACTGTGTAATTTTACCTTGTCATTAGCCATTTCTAATACTAATGTAGAATATGAGCACATGTCTGCGTATATATAAAGACGCAATCAAGTTTAACTAAAAAAAGTCATCCGCCTTTAATTACATTTACTGTTAGAGTTCTTTTCACGGCAAATTTATTACTGACATATAAAACCATAAAGAGATGCATATCTAATGCAATGAACTGTGCTCTAACATTATTTAAATCAGACAAAAACTCGTAAGAACTCATTTTGTTAGTCTTTAATTACATCTATCTCTAAATTAATATTTTGGAGATTAAAAAATATCACACTTCATGATCAAATCATCCAGATAAATTAGCCCCAAGAGTCTGTAAGGACTGTTGTCCAGCCCTAACGTAATTTAGGACTGCAGAAATTAATCAAGGCACTGCATAAGAAAAGGCATATAACTGAGGACTGTAGTGAAAATACTAGTTTTATACAACAGTGAGCAGAGAACCTCATATATGTGAAGATTTTGAATGTATTCAGTTAAGCCTAATTTAATCTGCTACATCGCTAAGTGAGAAAATGTACAGATTGACACAGACTGTACCGGTCTAACAGCGTCATTACAGGCAGATGTACACTACTGTTCAAAAGTTTGGGGTCACTTAGAAATGTCCTTATTTTTGAAAGAAAGGCAGTTTTTTTCCAATGAAGATAACATTAAATGAATCATAAATCTAGTGTAGAAATTGTTAATGTGGTAAATGACTATTCTAGCTGGAAACGGCTGATTTTTAATGGAATATCTACATGGTGTTGAAAGGCTAACTGATGATTAGAAAACCTTTGTGCAATTATGTTAGCACATGGATAAAAGTGGGAGTTTTCATGGAAAACGTGGACCCCAAACTTTTGGACGGTAGTGTAGGAGACAGAAGTTCTGATCTTACTCTTTCAAGACTATCTCTCTGTTGTTGTCCTCCAACTCGTGTCCAAAGAAGACCATCCTCTTCCAGCCGTGCTCTGTCTTTGTCCAGCTCCATCCTGGCGACCTCCAGTCCTTTCCCAAGAAAGGCATCTTAGCAGAGAGGGTCGCTGCCGTTCCAAACACCTGAAGAAAAAGATTTATGTCATTCTTAAATAGTAGTAGCAGTGATAACATTAAGGTAGCTGTTCTCCCTGAACCTGGTTCTGCTTGTTTTTTGTTTTTTTTTCTGACCTTCTTGGTAAAGGGAAGGTTTTTTGTTCCTTTCCTCTGTCGCCAGGGGTCTGCTTAAAAGAAATCCAAAAGAAAACATCAGATTATTGGGTCTGCTCTGTCTAAAATTTGTAAAATCTTCACCTTACTATGTGAAGTGCTTAGTGAAAATATATCTTGTGAATTGGTGCCATATAAATAAAACTGAATTGAATTAAGCACTGCTACTGAATACTTTTTTAAATTTTTATTTAAAGGGCTCTTTTTTTCAGGGCTTGAAAGTCAAAAAGAGAAGGTTTCCGGTATTCAAAAACTATACTAATTGGAAATATTCCGGTCAAAAATGGTCTTTAAAAGTGGATAAGTGACGATCAAATACACAATGAAAATTACTCTCACTCAGTCATTCGAGCCTAAAAAGACAAGAACAAATGCACAACTATAAATCAGTCACACTTGTATCTGAACAAGTAGACAAGTTTTTTATACTATTATTTTTTTTAAAATCTCAGATGAGAGTCTGAAAAGCACATGATTTAAAATTATTTTTGAACACATATCTATGCTACAAATTCAGTATAAGTTCAATTTTAACGTTTAATATTCAGTAGTGGTTAAATAATGGGAATAATAAATAATTATCATGGCTTATATTTGCTTCCATAGCCACTGTGGCTGCTTCCAAACAAACATGGGGGCCATAACATTTACAAACCTTCTCTGTATTGAGCCTTATTTGTAGAGCTCTTAACACTGACATACAAAATGACACAAAGAGATTAACAGTTTGCTTGTATACATACACACACACACACACACACACACACACCACACCACACACACACACACACACACACACACACACACACACATATATATATAATGGCAAAGCCTGTGACGCATTTATCTACTTTTAGCTTTTTCGGACAATGACAGCAAATTATGTTCAGGTGGTTTAACGGTTAAAAATGGCATAAAACAAAGATGTCAGTCGGTTCGACGCACAGAACAACGCCAGTAAGGACGCGTAGAATCTAAATTAGGCCCGAATAAGGTTGGAGGTTTGTGAATAAAGATGAACAAACCTCAAAAGGCAAGCGACTCCTTTGTTGTGTGCTCCGTCTCTGCCTGTTTCTCTCGTCTCCGCCGCCTGCCGCGCTGGAAATATTGACGGAAGTAAATACAGTGCGGACACAGGCATTCGTCCCCGCCCCCTGCCCTGCTGTGATTGGACGACGCGTCTGTACTTATCCTGTTGCTACCCGGATTCGCGTCGCTGATTGGCTAAACTGCACCGTCAGTCACTTTTCTCTTGTACTTTTTTTTTAATCCTCTGTTTTGTTGAGGCTTTCTTCTACACGTGACAGACTGCTGCGCACATGTACTTGTGTTTTGATTTTGAAATAGTGGGGATGGGAACCTGACCAGTGGACAGATGAGTGACTAATAATGTGGTCAGGGAGCATTTCTGAGACGTTTTAAAGCGTTCAAGTGAATTCATACGTTTTTGTAGCAACCAGAAGCTTTAAATTTAAACCGCGCAATTCATGTTTTTTAATCTAGGTCACAATTTTATAGATGTGGGGGGGCGCTCTCTCTGATCCATTCTTAACTTTACCATGACAACTAAGGTCACCATGTCATATCTTACCTAATTTTCAAATCTAACATCAATCTTAAGTGCTCATTCTTGTCCTTAGGTTCCAGTTTAATGCCTGCACATACAAGAAATAATGCAAATATATCAGATCCCTGAATGCTAAAATGACACAGCATCTGAACATTTTCCTTTCAAAGCTGTTTTTTTTTTTTAAAGTCTTTTATTATCAAGAGTACAAAAATAGATTTTTTTTCCCCTTATACATCTTTACATAGACATTAACAGATTAAAACAGAAACAAATAAAAATAACAGTTTGGTAATGACACCTAATAACATTAATAATCCTGTATAAAGATAAATGATTAACAGTACTTAAGCATATTTGTTTATTTTTATATATGCAGTACAAAACATACCCCAGCCAGCATGATTACAGAACAACAAAAAAAACTACATAAAAAAACTACTTAATCTACATTTAAAAATCAAATATTGTTTGATTTTTCCTTCTTCCATTCTTAAGTACCTTTTTAACAAGTGAAGAAACAACTTCCATCAATCAATCATTTTGTTTTCATACAGTGTAAAGTTCCCAGCAGGAAAAGCTGTATATCTGACTAGTATGTGTACAATATTGATCAAATAATAGTTAAATTTCTTTCCTTTTTTTTGGAGAACCTCAGAAAACCAGACCTACTTCCAGTCATCACCTGAACCCATATGTTAATATAGACACATTTGGAGCAGGTTTGTCAACCAACAGTGAGGAGACTGAGCACAAATATGCTACATTTTTCAAATCCTTGACCTACTCTGCACAGCACACTCCCTTCTGTACCAGTTTTCATTGATTTGGTGTTCAGTGTCTACGTACACTACCGTTCAGTTGAGGTCACTTAGAAATGTCCTTATTTTTGAAAGAAAAGCATTTTTTTCCCAATGACGATGACATTAAATGAATCAGAAATCCAGTGTAGACATTGTTAATGTGGTAAATGACTATTCTAGGTGGAAACAGCTGATTTTTAATGGAATATCTCCATAGAGGTACAGAGGAACATTTCCAGCAACCATCACTCCTGTGTTCTAATGCTACATTGTGTTAGCTAATGGTGTTGAAAGGCTCATTGATGATTAGAAAATCCTTGTGCAGTTATGTTAGCACATGGATAAAAGTGTGAGTTTTCATGGAAAACATGAAATTGTCTGAATGACCCCAAGGTTCTGAACAGTAGTGTGTGTGTGTGTGTATATATATATATATATATATATATATATATATATATATATATATATATATATATATATATATATATATATATATATATATATATATATATATATATATATATATATATATATATATCATGAATAACTGTGCAGGGTCTTAACCTCAATATTTCTACACACACTAACTCCAATCTTGTTTTTCTACTTAAAATCACTTTGGCTTCATGGTTGTTGCTTTAATTATGTTTTATAAATAACTGACTTGATTTAACTTCACTTGACCTTTTCAGGGGACAAAGATGTACATGCAGAGTTTGATGTATGTGCTCAGAGGGAAAGGTCTCTTTGTAGTCACTTTGTATTTGAGATTAACATGGAGGATTTTTTGACAGCGCAACAATTTTGAGAGCTGAAAGCAGTTCATTAATTCCACTTAATTATGATGTGGGAACTTGAAACATCCTAATCACACATAATGAGATCAGTGCAGTGGAAGCTGATTGAACATTTTTGTGGGGGAAAAAACAAAACAAGAAACATAGCACATACAAATTGTTGTTCAATGCATAAGAGAGAATATATATAGGGAGAGAATCTTTCAAATGGTCAAATCCTAAGTGAAGCCTTTGGGATTCAGGTCACAGGAAAGTTAAACACACAGTCAAGTCTGGAAATTAGGAGTCAAGTTTTTCCATCAAAAACTTTACATTTGTCTTACAGTCATAGATAACCTTCAGTTACAGGAGAGATGAGGTTTAAATAGGTCCTGCTGTTGTCTGTCTCAGATTGACTCTGTGAAGCATTAACTTAGACTGATGTATGAGAAGTTCCTTTAGACTGATTGGAACACAGTCAAGGGCTGCACAGTGGTGTAGTGGTTAGCACTTTCGCCTTGCAGCTAGAAGATCCCTGGTTCGCGTCCCGGCTTTCCCGGGATCTTTCTGCATGGAGTTTGCATGTTCTCCCTGTGCATGCGTGGGTTTTCTCCGGGTACTCCGGCTTCCTCCCACAGTCCAAAAATATGCTGAGGTTAATTGATCATTCTAAATTGCCCGTAGGTGTGAATGTGAGAGTGATTGTTTGTCTCTGTATGTAGCCCTGTGACAGACTGGTGACCTGTCTAGGGTGTCCCCTGCCTTCACCTGAGTCAGCTGGGATAGACTCCAGCCCCCCCCGCGACCCTAGTGAGGATTAAGCGGTGTATAGATAATGGATGGATGGAACACAGTCAGGAATCAGTCTTGCTGTTGGACACTGCCCCCCTTAGGCTCCATTCAGTAAATTCAAGCAGCGTTCTCTTCTGTATTCCCACACTTATTTACTGCTTGACTGCTGCATATACAGACAGTTGACAAATTACAGGAAACAAATGGAATAAATTAGTTGATCACAATCACAAAAGTGCACTACATGGTACAATTAAACATCCAATCATGCTCTGTAGCATGCATAAAAATGTTGAGCAGGCCCAGTTGATGCAGATTTTTTGCATCAAGATAGCAGGAGGAAAACATCTATGTTGCTTTGAAAGAGGGTTTATTGTTGAGGGACGGATGGCAGGAGCTTCAGTCACACAGACTGCCCAGCTGGCTAGGAAGACGTCAGTAAATAGGGTTGAAATTTGTTGTTGATAGTATGCATTTAATGACTGTGATACTTGTGCAGTAGTGTGATAAGTAAAGAAAAATAGAAGATCAACTCTTCTTCGTGTGAACATATCAATGCTAGATGTCATGAGACTGTACCAGCATTAGTAGTGTGTCAACAACAGCACTACCGCTCAAAAGTCTGGGGTCATCCCAGTTGATATTATTAGCTAAAGTTGATAGTATTAGTTAAAGCTGACATTATTGGTTAAATTGGCTCTATATTAAAGTTGCTATATATTAGTTCAAGTTGATCTAAATGAGTTAAAGTTGACCTACACTATCGTTCAAAAGCTCGGGGTCACCCAGGCAATTTCATATTTTCCACGAAAACTCACATTTTTATTCATGTGCTAACATAACTACACAAGGGTTTTCTATCCATCAATGAGCCTTTCAACAGCATTAGCTAACAAAATGTAGCATTAGAACACAGGAGTGATGGTTGCTGGAAATGTTCCTCTGTACCCCTATGGAGATATTCCATTAAAAATCAGCTGTTTCCAGCTAGAATAGTCATTTACCACATTAACAATATCTACACTGGATTTCTGATTCATTTAATGTTATCTTCATTTAAAAAATGCCTTTCTTTCAACAATAAGGACATGTCCAAGTGACCAATGTTCCCTCTAATTTTCCATGAGTCTGAGCAAACACACAAACTCCCTGAGCGTCCCTTGGACCACTGTGAGCAACATCAGACGTGTGCACTGTGGTCACACCAGCATCACATCCATTCAAGTTACATGGTTCATTAAAAGAATCAAATTATAGCATTTACATTTCTGTTAAAACACTTTGTCAACAGGAGCCAGTTGAAGGCTGCAGTGATTTTAGTGACACTACAATGTATAAGAGTGAAGTTACTGAATATTTGTCTCTCTTTACTGTTGCAGCGGTTTTGCAAATTGCAGACGGACCCTGTTCACTCCATAGACACCAATGTTATTCCTGTAGCTTGAAAGACAGCTGCTTTTGATAAAACTGGGCTTGTAGCACATTGTCTGCCTTGCAACAATGGGAAAGAGTGAATGTCTTTCCAACTTTACTGAACTTGGGGCCACTACCACCTAAGGAGTGATATATTTAATTTTGAAAAAAGCATTTAGCCATACTTAAAGCTTTAAGTGCTTTATTAACATGGAACTAAAAATTTTGTATTGTTTTATTATCACAGGTTCTGTCTGAAAAGAGGTGGCATCATTTTAAACAGTGAAATCAAACTAACAAAATGTAATGACCAACCAGTGAGCAATACTGGATTCTGCAAAAACAAACAACTTTTTTTAAAATTTAAATCTTATCTTAACACAGTTAATGTATTAACTTATTTTTGTGTGTATGCATTTATTTATTGATTTATTTAGTACTGTTAACATATCAGAGTTCTGAGTGTATTTTTTCTTAAGATAGGCAAAGGCCATTTATTGATTACATATAGGCTATTAGATGTTTATTAAAAACTAAAAAGCATTTAAAAAAAAACAACTTAGGCATTTATTGAGTCACTAAAATACTGTAGAGTACAGACCACATCAGCATGATTATAAGCATCCTCTGGTAAATTAACAACCAGATACTGATGTCTCTTACCATATGGACTTCAGGAGATGATTAGATGATGATAAACTGTGACCTGCTGGTTGGGTTCTCTCTGTTCTCATGTTTCTTACATGTTTGTCCCCTGACAGCCGGGTCCTAATGTTTTTTGAGCAACACACCATACTATGATGTTTTTACAATGATGGTTCTACTATGGAACCAGTTTGACATGTTCAGGTGTTCTTTGTGTGAAAACTCAGAGATTTCAGGTATCAGAAGGTGGTTTTCAGCTTTCTTTGTCAACTTTCTGCTTCAACCTTAAACTAAATTTCCTTCACTAACCCAGCCCTCTGGACTTCCAGGAAGCTGTGTTCCTATTGGCTGTCCAGGTGGCTGATTGGTGTTATCAGGAACACCTGAGCAGCTCAGTGTCTTCCTGCTTTATTTAGCTGCAGACAAACATTTCCTCTGCTTCTGTTCACCACTGAGCCGGGTTTGGCTCCATTGATTTAGTTTGTTCTTTAGGCGTTGGCTTGCAGCTTCCAGCAGTAAAATCATCTTTAATGTGTTTCTTGGTGTGTTTTAGGGCTTTGTACTGGATAGTTGTCTTGGTAAATGTGGTTCTTTAGCCACAGTTAGTACATGGTGCTAATGTGTGCAGTGATTAGTGGATTTGGTACAGCTGAGTTGTGTCTTTATCTTGGCTGTAGTGAGTCTCTAGAGGTTTCTGGTCAGACACATTCTGTATTCTTGTTTATGAACCAATGTTGGTTGTCCAGAAGGTAAGAGTTCCTGTCCTGATTCTCTGTTCTCAGAGGTTCTCTGGTAGGCTGCAGGAGACTTTAGCGTTTGGGTTGTGCTAGTTTGGTTTTTGTATGGTTTCATTTGGACGACTATCTTGAGGCCCCTCCATGTGGTTTAGTGAGGTTTTCTGCAACAGTTCTACAAAGCAACCTGCAGCAGAGGAGACTTTGAGAGTTTTTAGGAAGTTCTGGAGACCAGACTTTAGAGCAGCAGAAACATTTGTCAGCAGTTTGAGCAGGAGAAGGTGAGCTTCAGAGTAGAAATGAGACAGAAACCTTCTTGACCCATGTGGTGAGGTCCTGTACCAAGAGTTTGAGCAGGTTGTGAAGAGTCTGTAGTTCTTTGGTCTGGAAGCACAAGAAGAGTCGACTCATTAAAGGAGAAAACAGGAGATATTGTTGCTTCTTCTGTCGCTCTGCAGTTTCCTTAGACTGAAAATCAAGTTTATATTTTAAATGATTTCCCATGTGAGCCCAAGAAGACTTCAATAAACTCCCTCCATCCCCTGGACACAACAGATTTTATTACCATGTTAAATTTTTTTTTTTTTTTTTTTAAAATAAATGTTTTTGAGTTTTAATCATAGTTTTAGCATAGTTTTTTTCTCTTTGCTTGTTTAGTTTTGTCATCTGTGTAAAAGGTGCTCAACAAATAAAGTTGAATTGATAAACTGAATAACTGACTAACTCATGATTGTGACAACAGAAGTATTTTCATTGTGATTTAAGGGTTTGTTTCATTTTTAAGGTTGGGATTAAAATCTTGAGAGAAAGAGAAGATTAAAGAAATAAACTACAGAACAAAAAGCAATTAAATCAAAGGAAAAAAAATAATACAATAAAACTTTTTAAAAGTTTTATTATTAAAAATATTTAAGAAATTTAAGATGTAATTTTCTAATTAAACATTTAATTTTTTAATTAAATGTTTTGTCTTTTTAAAGGTTTAATAATCTAATTAAATGTTTTGTCTTTTTAAATGTTTAATGATCTAATTAAATGTTTTGCATTTTTTTAAATGTTTAATAGTCTTCTTGTTTAATTATATTTTTTAAATGTTTAATGATGGAAAATATTTTATCTGTAATTTGTAATATTTGTATTTTTAAAATTTTGTTTAATTTCAGAAAGACATGTATTGTATCTCGTTGAATTATCTAATTCAATATTTTGTCTCTTTAATAGAGTTAAACATTAAATACAATTAAATTATATATACAAATACCATCTTTTAATGTTTAATTTTCTTTTTAAATGCTCCCTTGTATTTTCTGTTTAATTCCTATTTGAAGTTTTATTGTCTTTAAGATGTAATTTTCTAATTAAACATTTAATTTTATAATTAAATGTTTCGTCTTTTTAAAGGTTTAATAATCTAATTAAATGCCTTGTCTTTTTAAAGGTTTAATAATCCAATTAAATGTTTTGCGTTTTTTGAACTGTTTGACGTTCTTCTTGTTGAATTGTATTCTTTAAATGTTTAATTCTGGGAAATATTTTATCTGTAATTTTGAATATTTGTATTTTAAAAATTGTGTTTAATTTCATAATGACGTGTATTGTACCTTGTTGAATGATCTCATTCAATATTTTTGTCTGTTTAATATAATTTAATGTAATTTAATGTTTAACTCTATTAAACAGACAAAATATTGAATGAGATCATTCAACAAGGTACAATACACGTCATTATGAAATTAAACACAATTTTTAAAATACAAATATTCAAAATTACAGATAAAATATTTCCCAGAATTAAACATTTAAAGAATACAATTCAACAAGAAGAACGTCAAACAGTTCAAAAAACGCAAAACATTTAATTGGATTATTAAACCTTTAAAAAGACAAGGCATAGGTGCCCGTATAGCTCAACGGGTTAAGCGGGTGATTCATGTACAGGGCTGGTCCCTGACGCAGTGGTCCGGGTTCGATTCCCGTGTGCGGCCCTTTGCTGCATGTCTTACCCCCGACTCTTCTCCCCTTTTTCATGTCTGTCTCCCACTACGCCTATCCAATAAAAAGACAGAAACACTTAATTAAAGAATTAAATGTTTAATTAGAAAATTACATCTTTAAGACAATAAGACTTCAAATAGGAATTACACAGAAAATACAATGAAGCATTTAAAAAGAAAATTAAACATTAAAAGGTGGTAAAACATTTAAAAAGAAAAACCTTAAAGATTTAAGCGAAACATTAAATATTGGGAAAGAAAAAGAACTCAAACAAGCCGATAAAACATTTGAAAAAACAATTAAATATTAAAAAGACAAAACATTTGGAAATCAAATCAGACATTAGAAAAGAATAAAAGGTGAGAAAAGAGCAAAACTAAACATTTAAGAAGAATCAAACTAAAGACGAAACATTTCAGAAGTCACCAGTTAGACTTTAGAAGATCAAATTAAACAGAAGAGACAATAAAACAATCAAAAACAGCAAAAACAGATAAAGGTCTTAGAGCGTTTTCTAGTCTGAAATGAAAACATCAAGTTGTTTCTTCAAACATTTCCTCTTTCTATGTTCTTGGTTTGATTGTGTATAGATTTACTAAGAACTCATTTCAGAAAACTGCTTTCCAGATAAAGTCTACAAGTAGTTGAAGGCATTTATCAAACTAATGTTACCTTCTGATCTCCACAAACTTTACTGTTCAGTGAAGAGAATCAAAGTTTGTTGAGGATTTCTAAAAAACCCACAGGTGAAGGTCTGGAAAGAACTCAGATGGATGATCTAAATGTGAAATCAAGACTCATGGTCACAAGTTTTAAGGCTTCTGTTAACCAGAAATTTCAAACTAACAGAGAAGTACTGAGAAACTTTTAAGATTTCAGTCCTCAGACTGTCTGACGGTTCAAACTAACAGAGAACTACTCAAGAACTTTTAAGATTTCAGTCCTCAAACTCTCTGAAGGTTCAAACTAACAGAGAACTACTCAGGAACTTAGAAGATATCAGTCCTTGGACTGTCTGGAAGTTCAATCTAACAGAGAACTACTGTGGGACTTAGAAAACTTCAGCCCTCAGACTGTGAAAGCTCAGGTCCTGAGGACTCGGGAGGTGTGGAGGCTTTGAAAGTCTTGGAACTGAGGGTTCAACCCTCCAGCACAAAGGTTGAAGTCCAACCTCCTGAGAAAAACGGTCGAGTTGAGACTCAAGTTAAAAAAAAAACTCGGAAACGACAAAAAATAGATGATAAATGCGCAAAAAAAAGAAGAATGAGTATCTGAGTGAGTAGCTCAGAGGGCAAGAAAGGGACTACCAAGTGGAAGGCTGCAGGTTCAAGACCCACCACTAGCATTTTTCTTTGTTTGTCTTTGTCAGGATTTTGAGAAAATTTTAGAAGGGTCTGGTCTTGAACCAGCGACCTGCAGCTCCACAGGCAAATCCTTAACTCACTGAGCTACAGATCCGACGAAAAGAAGTAATTTCGTCGTCCCTTTGGCATCGTAGTTAAAAAAGTGACCACATGGGTGGAGCCAAGGCGGAGTCTGGGTGGAGTCAGGGCAGAGAGTAGGCGGGGAGGTGGGTGGCGGCCTCCCCCCTCTACTCCCCCACCTACCCCCACCACCCACCACACCTTCCCCCGCCCCACGAGTTCTTCGAGTCTCCACAGGTTTTCCTGAGTTTCTGGAGTTTCCAGGTCGGAGGCAGAACAAGTTGTCATGAAGAGGTGTTGAAGTCGGCCAGGATGAACTGACTTTTTACAGCGACTAGAAGGACGACGACTAGAAGAGCAGGTCTTTAACCACCATCCATAAAATCCATGGAGTCGGTTCCAGAGAAATGAAGGAAGGTCAACTTTTATCAACCTCCATCCAGATGTTCAACATGAAGTTGAACATCTGAAGTTATTTTAGTTGTCAATTCGTCTCTTAAAGACCATATAATAAATTGGATTAGTCAAGAGGTTTAAATTTCTTACTTTGTCATATTTTAAATATGACAAAAAATATAAAAATAAAGTGTCTTGAGACAATTTGACCTGTATTTGGTGTTATATGAATAAAATTGAATTCAAATTGTATGTATCTTGCAATGTTGGAGTAATTCAGCCATATATGTTGGAAAACACATTTTCTTTGTCCATTAATCTGTTGATTGTTTTCTCCAGTAATTCATTTCTTCTTTTGGTTTAGAAAATGTCAAACCCAAAAATATTCAGTTTACTGCCATAAAAACCAAAAAGATTTACATTCATGATGCAGGAATCAGGCAGTTTTTCACTTTTTATCTTAGTTTAGTCAGAAAGATAGTTGATAATGTGTGAATTGTTGCAGCTTGTGAGCCGTAAAAGGTTTTAATCTTTGGGGCCAAGTGTCAGAAAACATTTAGAAACCAGCATCAACAAAACACTCAACAAAGATTTGAACATCATTAAAGGGAAATCCAACTTTTGCATGACAATGTCTCATTAAAGGACATTTATTTCCAACGGAAATGTGATATTCATCCTCTGGAGCTTTCTCTTCACATCGTCTTCCACCTGGACTGGTTCGGTTGGGAGCATGTGCAACAAACATTTGAAAAACTGCACTTTAACATCAATGAATGACACTGAAGTTTAATCTCTACATAAATGAGACTGAGTCTGGATGTGCTGCTCTGTCATTAACTCCTAAGTTTAGGGAAAGTTCAAACAAAAGAGGACAGTTCAGATAAGACTTGAGAATGAGCTTATTTTGAACAAACATCTCAGACTTTGTGAGCTTCAGCACCTACAGCAAGATATTTTAACAACAAGCAACTCAAGAGATCCACAAGTTGGAGAGAGTTAGCTTTAGCTGAGCCAAAGAACATGTGGGACGCTAACCTAGCAAACATTTCAGACTTTTCTCTATGAATTCTGAGAAATACTTTCCTATTTAATGACAGAGCTACACATCTTAACTCAGTCTCATTAAAACAGACTCTAATTCAGTGTCATCCATCCATATTAAAGTGTAGTTACCCAAAATGTTTGCTGCATGACCGCCAACAAAACCTGTCCAGGTAGAAGGCCACTTTGACAAACAGGAAGTGGAAGATTCCAAGGAGATTTATAGAAGGGGGAACCGGACTGTACTAAATGTGGTCGAGTATAGAGGGGTGTTTTGTGGGCTTTTAAGGCTGATAATGATTATTAGTGAGACATTTGGAGTAGATATTCATTTGCAGTAAATGAAAGTATTTAAAATCTTGGAGTTAAACTTAGGAGAACACAAACTCTAAGAGAAAACTTTGTTGATACGTTTTTGTTTTGTTTACAGATGTTAACTTAAAGGAGTTTTATTCGTGACATATAACCAATCAAATCACTCCAGAAGACAGAGCGACCACAGGTAGATTAAGGTTCAGAGCCAAAGTAGCGCCATTTTTAAATTTATTTATTACCGTAAATCAGTAAAAAAATCAAATACTGATAATCAGTAAATCAGTCAGCCCACAATTACTACAATTCTACAATGTATGTCTCTTCCTTTGACTTGTTATTTGTACAATCTGCGATGTATATGAGGGTGTTTTTTCATACCAAAGGCTATACTATGATGTTTTCTAACAGACATACCATGCTACTCTGGTTATTCTTCAAAAACTATTCTTACCTATGAAAAGTCATTCCAAGTTTTCTTATCTCAATTGTACAACGCAGTGTGTAATTGTATGCAGCACAGTGAGACGGCATACTTGTTGCTTCCGTTTTCACGCCGTCTACATCAACGGAATGCACTGAAACTTTGCCCCCACTAGCTTAGCCTCGCTGTAGCACGCAGCTCAAAGGGGCGTGTCCTATCTACTGATTCATATCTATGAGAACAATGGTGGCTGCACATAAGGACGCCTGACGTTGATTAGCTGCGTAAATACCATTATATACAGTCTATGGTAAATACGTATGTGAATCGCATCATTGGCTGCAGCAGCCAGTCACCAGTCAGTCACTGACTCACACTGAAAAATAGCACAGAATGAATTGTTACGTGTTTATTTTATTTACAATTTAGGTTGGATTATTTTTTTTTGTGCGCAGCGCAGATTTTCTGTGCACGGAGACCGTGTCAGCAGTGCGCAATTGCGCACGCGTGCAGCTTAGAGGGAACAGTGCAAGTGACCCCAGATTTTTGAACGGTAGTGTACATAGAGAGGAATCTTCTGGTAGGGTTGAAGTACATAAACCCTCATTCCAAACATAAATGTTCATTTTAGAGTTCAGGGGTACAAAAACCATTGACACTAGTCCACAGAGCTGTGGAAATAAGCGATACAGAGATGAATCATCTTACACTACTCCTAACATCTGGATCTATCATGCTGTCGGGGGCATTTTGCTGCCACGGTTTGGGTCAATAACCAATCAATCAATACAAAGTTGTTCCAAGTGATCCTCTTTATCCTGTGGTGAAACCTTTCTGTCCTGATGAAGTGGTCTTACGTGCGACATAGCAGTCTCCATTAACATAAACAAGTAGACAAGAGTAAAACTTTATCTTCCCCTTGGGGCTAAATTCCTTTACGGACAGTGTAAAGGAAGTGTAGTCCAACATAAATACATACATCATTCACACACAGTGTCTCCCACATGGTCACCATGAATCATGGGAAGAGAGAGAAATATGGGTTATTTTTGTTTAAAAAAACAAGAGCAGCTGTGGCAAAGGGCAATCTGTTTCTATCGGCGCTACCTGAGATTCTGCTGTGATGAAAGCATCTGGAACTGAGTGTGTAAATGGATGCTGTCAGTCCAAAACAATGTTCTGTGCCCTTGACATGACCCTGAAGGGTAGCAACAGTAATCTTACAGCACCGCTTTGACAAATTGTCTACAGTTTGGTCCTGCTTTTAAGTGTAAGCATCAAAATTACCCCCCTCATCAAGGACAATGGCCTATACTTATAATGCTGTACTGTTTGCCCCAGGGAGAAGGGGCCTCCTCTGAGCAGCAATAAACAACTTCTACGGAATTAGCCACATTTATTTTTAAAGAAAAACTGGTGTGATAAAGAGGGTGAGAACTCTCATTTTTCCTCCCCACTTGTCCTTTGACACTTTCATTCTACACATTACATAATACTGTTTTCCTTACGTTTATTTTGCTTTAATTTAACCTCGCTGGCGTAACATTGCAGCACATACTCTCCCAGGCTTGTTTGTGTTAATATTATGCTACAGTTTGCATCCATCATGTGGTGGGATGAAAGCAAAACACACAACTGATAATTAGTTTCAGTCATCCTGTATTAAGTTACAGCCCAAATGTGGTTTTGTTATTTGTTCCCTTGCTCTGATTCACCATGTAGGATCAGTGTTCGGAAGGCAGCCATCTAACACTTCCTGAATTTATGGTATTGTCAGCGTGACGTCATTGGGCCAGACCAAGTGGAGGGTTTATTCTTTTGATGAATCTATCTTTTGCGTTAAAAGGTATCATTCAGTAATGGCTTCAAATGTTTAGCTCTAATGTAATGATTCAGAAATGCTAGCAGTTTGTAGTGTGTGCAGTGATGTTTGTAGTTTTGTTAGCATCAAGGTTTTAGAGTTGGTCGCCATGTTGTTTGATGGTAGCGCTGAAGAGATGGAGGTGTGAATTCATCACTGTGTATAAGGATTGGACTGAGTTGCCAAAATGTCCCCTTTTTGAGTAGCCATGGGTTAAATTTGAAATTATTTTTCCTTGTTTTGCACTGTAAAATATCACCTTCACCTCAAGAACTCTGTTGAGTCTCCCTACCTCCATCTTTCTTGTAGTGATGGCCAGATGAAGCCTCATGAAGCCTTGAAGCTTTCCATGCAATCGGTTCACAAAAATGTTCATTTCATGAGAATTTATGTGCACACTAACCCCCCTGCTGGTTATAACCTTTTTTGTCGTTCAGCTATGCGATGGACTCTTTGCTGTCTTGCAACAGTGTCAGCATAGGAATAATCATGTCCTGAATAGAAATAAAAATGCCTTCATTAGATTTTGTGTGGTTCATTCATTCATGTAATCTGTTTTTTAATTAATGTGTGGGTAATAGTAATAGAGTTCTGTTAATGTCAAAAAACTTGCCAGTATCATTTCAGTCAATGTTTAAATAAACCCGCTAGGACATGAGATGTTTGCTAAAACTGTTGCAGTGTTTTCAAAAGATGGAGGTAGGGATTGTGCTTGTGAATACTGGGGTGATATTGACTTTAATCATTTTAATTTAGAAATTTTTCCACTGTGCTTGGACTCAGTCGGTTTCTCATTTTGGAAATGACCTAAATAAATCATAAATCCCATCAAAACTTGAACCACTTCTTGAACCAGCGAGGCTTCAGACGTCATCAGTGATGTCACTCTCCCTCAAAGAAGCAAGCCTTGATGCGAACTTCATGTAAGACTTCCAGGATTTCTGGACACACACGCCTCGGCACAACACGGCCCATCACTACTTCCTTGACCTTTTGGCCGAACTACTCTACAACTGGTCCCAATTACAGAGTCAGCAGCATACTTAAAGGTAGAGTAAGCCATTCTCATTTTGTCAAGTCATTTTGTCAAATCCAGAGAATACCTCCTCTCAGTCCACTAGTTGTCATAGCATAGCTTTAGTTCTGGGGAAAAAACATCCCTCCATCCATCCATCCATTATCTATACAGCTTAATCCTCATTAGGGTCACAGGGGGCTGGAGTCTATCCCAGCTGATGTAGGATGAAGAAAGGGGACACCCTGGACAGGTCACCAGTCTATCACAGGGCTACATATACAGACAAACAATCACCCTTGCATTCAAACCTACAGACAATTTAGAGTTACCAGTTAACCTCAGCATGTTTTTGGACTGTGGGAGGAAGCTGGAGTATCTGGAGAAAACCCATTCATGCACAGGGAGAACATGCAAACTCCATGCAGAAAGATCCCAGGAAGGCCGGGACGCAAACGTAGCTGCAAGGTAAAAGTGCTAATCACCAAGCCACTGCGCATTCCGGGGAAAAAATAAACAAAAGAAAACAGCTAAATTGATAACTAAGTCATCCACAGACTGTTCCAGCTATAGGGGGTGTTTGTGCACCGAACAGGACAGCTGTATAAATACTTGCACATGTTTTGGAGGATACATCTGCCTTCTTCCTTACAGCGGGTGTTTTTTTTTGGTGCTGCAGCCTTTTCTAGAGTGAGACAGCGCCTACCACCCCTCTCCTCCCTGATTCCAAGGGGAAATTTGAAGTGAGAAGCAGCTTTCAACACCACAAACTTTCCTCTGCTCTCAGCACGGCAACCACAGCAGCAGCTCGCCATGCCTGCTTGGCCTGACACTCTTTTGTGTATAAAACGAATTAAAGTGGTGAAAACATACATCACAAGAGGGGATTAAGCGTAAAAGGATAGTTGACAGGTTTCCATTAACCAAAACCCCTTTCAGATCTGTTTGCTTTGAAGTCAGAGTGGAAATATACCGTGCTAAAAATCCATATAGAAATTAAATAAGAGCCTTTGTGCAAGAACATGTGGCTGGATACAATTAAATGTAGAAGAGACAATAAAAAGCAAATGTTCATGGTTCTTATTTCATAAATTTCACAGAAAAAGTGTCGCATCCATTGGTTCCCTCTTTGCTCTGCAGGAAAACTCGAAATGGTCCAACACATGCCATGGGCTGCCTGTACAATTTCAGATGTAGCAATGTTCAAACATTTTCTTAATTGGGATGACAGGCTGATAATCATTCAGTGCCTATGGAGGCTGAACACTTGGTACTGGCACCACTGAAAGATTTCTTGCACATGCTGGGAATTTTCTGCTGTTTGATGGAGGGCTGAGAAATCTATGAGAAACAATCCATTTGTGTGACACAACACTGAAATGATTTCCCCCATGTGCTGTGTTGTCACGAGCAAGAGTTTGGATTTACACGCATTTCAATGTAAAGCCAGCAAACACATTTCTGTCATTTGAAAACACATCATTTATGTCTAACATAGGGTGGAATTTGCTTCATTCTTCTGCCAATTCAACATGAGGGCTTGTCAGGATAAAATACTCTCTTGTACTTGTTTTGCATCCCAACCTCAGACTTGATTCCTTTCCAAGCCAACCTTGAATAGCCTTTGTTCAGCTTTCACTCTACTTTCATAGCTTAGATTCGCTAATTTAATCTCTCTTTTCAACAAGTTTCTTGTACAACTCTTCATTAGCATCTCCCCTCTAATAAGACAACATGATTTAATAATCCAGGGCTTATTGTTGAGCAAAACCATGCGTGTTTTACAAGGAATTACGATGTAACCAGAGGCAGTGTTTATGAAATCAAATCTTAAATTAAAGCTGCAAGCAGCGTTGGACGGGTCCTCGCATCCATGCTGGTCGGCGAATCCACGCACGTCCACCAGGTGGCGCTGCGACCGAGAGTGCATGTCGGCCTATGGATGTGATCACGTCCGCACTCTGATGACACATATAACATTTCAGGCAGATCGGACCATGTACAGGCTAGTTATAGAGCTTTTCCTTCTATCCACCAGGTGGCGCTATGGCTGTGGCTGTATTTCAGCATGTGAATGTCATCAGGGCGGGACTCTGATCATACATGTAAAGTTTGAGGCAGATTAGAGTATGTTTAGGGCAGTTACACAGCAGTTGATGTGTCATGTCGAAGCATCAAAGTTCAGGAGCCTGCCATGGCCACGCCCTCAGACTTTTGTGGAGCATTTTGATAACTTTTGATCACCCATGCCTGGAGTACATCCTGGCTGAATTTCATATCTGTCGGTGTTACCCTGTTTGAGTTGATAGCTTTTCAAAATGTCAAAAAATGACTCAAAATTTAAGGTTGGTGTAAAATTCTAGAAAGAAGAAGAAGATTAAAGAAAGAAAATACATAAAAAGAAGCAATTAAATAAATGGGAAAAAGTTAAGACAATTAAACTTTTATAAAGTATGGGGGGAAAAAGATGTAAGAAATTAAAGAATTGTATTTAATAAAGAAACAGGAAATTTGTAAATAAGTGTTGTAGTCTTTTGCAGTTAATTGATGGATAGGCGTAGTGAGAGACAGCCAGACAATGGGGTAGAAATAAGAATGAGAACAACTAATATAGCACGGGGTTGCGAGCGGGAATCGAACCAGGGCCTCAGCGTTGAGGACCTACTACATGCGTCAGTGGCTTAACCCGCAGAGCTATATGATCACACATGTTGGTTGTCAGCAAAGGTGCATCAACCCAATAGAAAGACAAAGGGTAGAGATCGAGATGGAGAGGAAGGTCCTGACAGTAGCAATGTATCAAAAAAAATTCATATAAAAATTTTCATTTTTTCATAATGTAATATTAAGCCACTCAACCCAAAAAATTTATAAAATAAAGTTGGGGTTTTCCCTTCAGCATTGTGGTTGCACGTCTCCGTTAGGGAGTATTTAGACCCACAATGCTGAAGGGAAAACCGCGGATTAATTTCTCGGATTATTCTGTTGCTTAGTATTAATATTAAAAATATTTATGTGTCATATTAAATTTACCTTATTTTTCATTACTGCTGTAAGGACCTTGCTCTGTAACCCTAACTCTAGCCCTAGACTTTCTATTGGATTTATACACGTTTTCAAGACCAGAACATGTGTGCTCATGTAGCTCTACGGGTTACGCCTCTGACGTATGTACTTGGTCCCCGCCGCTGAGGCCCGGGTTCGACTCCCGCTTGTACACCCCATGCTGTATGAGCTGGCCTACTTCTTATTTCTAACCCCGTTGTCTGGCTGTCTCTCACTACGCCTATCCAAACAAAAAGTGAAAGAGACTAGTACACTTATTTAAATAGTTAAATGTTTATTTACAAAATAACACCTTAAAGACAATAACACTTTTACTAGGAATTAAACACAATTTTACTATGAAAACTTTAAATATACAATTACACATTAAAATCTACTACAAGTTCTTAAAATTACAAACTACAAGAGTTTAAACATTTAATATTGAAAATAATATTTTTACTCATCACATCCAATAATACTTTTCACTCAACAATTACACATTAAAAAGACAAAACATTTGGACATCTAATCTAATATTATAAAATCATACAGAATGACAAAAGACCAAGACTAAACTTTTAAGATGAATCTAAATACAGACAAAAAATTTGAAAAACACCAGTGACACTTTTGAATATCTAATTACACAGAAGACACAATAACAAAATCCAAAAAAACAAATAAATTTACATATCTTAAAACGTTTTCTATTCTGAAACAAAAACATCTGGTTGTTTCTTCAAACAGTTCCTCTTTCAATGTTCTGGGTTGCACTATGAATTGATTTACTAATAACTCTTTTCTCAAAACTGCTTCCCTCATAAAGTCTACTAATAGTTGAAATCATTGATCAAACTAATGTTACCTTCTGATCACCACTAACTATACTTTTCAGTGAATACAATCAAAGTTTCTGGACCATTTCTAAATAGCACACAGATGAACGTCTCACCAAAACTCAAATGGATACTCTAAATGTGAAATCAAGACTCATGTTCACAACTTTTAAGGCTTCGATTAAACAGAAATTTCTAACTAACAGAGAAGTACTAAGACACTTTGCACATTTCAGTCCTCAGACTATCTGACATTTCAAACTAACAGACAACTACACATGGACATAGAAGACACGAGTCCTTGGACTATCTGAAGGTTCTAGTTTACAGACAACTACTGTGAAACTTCGAAAATTTCAGCCCTCAGACTGTGTGAAAGCTCATCTCCTCAGGACTCAAGAGGTCTGTACACTTTGAAAATCTTGGAAATCAGGGTTCAACCCTCCAGCACAAAGCCTAAAGTCCAACCTCCTGACAAAAACTGTCGAGTCCAAACTCAAGTTAAAAATTAAAGCTGCAAGCAGCATTGGACAGGTCATCGCATCCTTGCTGGTCGGCGAATCCACGCACGTCCACCAGGTGGCACTGCGACCGAGAGTTTATGTCGGCCTACGGATGTGATCAGGGTCGGACTCTGATCACGCATATAAAATTTCAGGCAGATCGGATCATGTACAGGCTAGTTATAGAGCATTTCCTGTCCATCCAACAGGTGGCGCTATGGCTGTGGCTGTATTTCAGCATGTGAATGTCATCAGGGCGGGACTCTGATCATACATGTAAAGTTTGAGGCAGATTGGAGCATGTTTAGGGCAGTTACACAGCAGTTGATGTTTCATGTCGAAGCATCAAAATTCAGGAGGCCGCCATGGCCACGCCCTCAGACTTAAGGTGAGCATTTTGATAACTTTTGATCACCCATGCCTGCACTACATCCTGGCCAAATTTCAGCTCTCTCGGTGTTACCATGTTTGAGTTGATAGCTTTTCAAAATGTCAAAAAATGACCCAAAATCATCAAAACATATGACATATAATTCAAAATGGCCGACTTCCTGTTGGGTTTTGGGCATGGGTGTCAATTACATTTTTGTGTGTCTTGACGAGTTACATATGCCTACCAAGTTTCATAATTCTAGCTGAAACATACTGGCCGTGGTAACTGTTTGAAATTTTCCAGGTGGCGCTATGGAGCCATTTTGCCACACACATGTGCAGTTTCCCTAAAATATCAAATGGGTTGCCGGTCCAGATATGTGTGGTAATTTTGGCGAGCATTTGAGCATTTTTAACCTGTGAAAAAGTACTTTGTTTATTACGGCAACGATGCGTTGCCACGGCAACAGAATTTCATCAATTGTCAAAATCTTCACACTGTGGCATCCTCAAGGGGGGACCACTGCACTGACCAATTTTCAGGATGACATGGCAAAGTTTCTGGCAATGGCACGTGCAAATGTAATGACAATTTCTTCCTGTTGCCAATAGGTGGCGCTATGAGTATTTCTAAATTTATGAATGTGGATGTGTTCAGAACCTGACTGGTGTCCATCACATCAAGTTTGGTCCAGATTGGATCATTTCCAGCTGAGATATTAATAATTCAATTTTCATGGCGAGAAATCGAAATTCGCTGCGACGCCACAGACACGGCCCTTGACGACGAGTCGCCATTTTCTCTGGGGATCATCATCAATGTGTTCAGGCTTATGTCAGCACATTTGAAGTGATTCTGGTCAACGTGCTAAGAATAGTACATCAAAATGTAAAAAATGTCTATTTCTTGGTACCACAAGGTGGCGCCAGGGCTGGACTGGGATCAAAATATGGCCCTGGCATTTTTGGTCATGGTGGCCCACCATGATTATTTATACAATATGCCAAGCCATACGACATACCAGAGGATATATATGCACATTGTATTGTTTAAAAAAAAAAAAAAAAAAAATGCAGCAGCCTACGTGGAAGAGAGTAACCATGTAAAAAAAAAAAAAGATACACTCTGTCACTTCTCACAGGGACTTTATTTAAAATTTTATTACAAACTGTCAAAATTAGCAACTTGAATTTAAAGTGGAGCTTTTCACCAAAATGGAACCTTAAAGTATGAAGAGAGAGATTGAGAGAGAGAAAGATAGAGAGAGAGATGCATAGATGATCAAGAAAAGAAAAAGAGCTGGAATCAGTTAAGGTATAGTTTTAAAGCTAATGTGACCTCGTCGATCTGTCCCTGCTGTGTCACGTCTCTCCCTCCGTCCTCCTCCTCCTTCTCCTCCGACTCCCCCTGAACTTCGGCTTCTTTTTCTATCATGGCAGCAGCAGTCGCTGCCGCAGGTGAAGTAGTGGAAGCAACGGCAAACATGTCACTTATTTAGCAGCATTTTGCTGCATCGACTTGCAGGCTTTTAAGCGTTTATTCGCGCAATTTTTCAGCGCCCCCCTTTCGTTTGGGCCGTTTCTCCATGTTTGCTCCTCTCCACTTCCGGCCAACTCAAAGGGCAAAATTTGATGACTTTGGTCAAGAGGCCGGGGAGGGGCGGTCCGAGGAGGGCTGAGAGATTTCATTGGATTAGTCCAATGTCCTTCAAGAAAATCAACCAATGGGCCGTCGCGATCGACAAAAAGGATGTATATTAATATATGATGGTTAAATTATGACACCCCCTGTGCCGGCCCAAAAATGTGCTTCGGCCCACCGGGCATCGCCCGGTACGCCAGATGGCCAATACACCCATGGTTGGGGTTAAAAATGTTGTCACTCCTTTGGAGTGTGCAGGACTCTGCTCAGGACATTCTACGACTCTGTGGTAGCGTCTGCTATCTTCTATGCAGTGGTCTGCTGGGGAGCAGGGAGCACTGAAAGGGACAGAAAGAGACTAAACAGAAGGTCAGGAGGAGGTTCTGTCCTGGACTGTTCCCTGGACTCCATAGAGGAGGTGGGTGAGAGGAGGATGTTGTCAAAGCTCACATCCATCATGGACAATCCCTCTCACCCACTGCATGACACTGTGGGGTCTTTAAGCAGCTCCTTCAGCAGCAGACTGAGACATCCACCCTGCAAGAAAGAGCGCTATCGCAGGTCCTTCATCCCATCTGCTATAAGACTTTACAACATCAGCATCACTGGCTGATTTTAACATAAACTGGACTATATCATTACCACCCCAAACCATAAAATTTGCACTGACATTCTTGCACTGCACATCTTTGCACTTTTAAACTTTATTTTTATTTTTTCTGTTAAAAAATTTTGCCACCCTTGTATATATTGTAAATAAAACTGCTGTAACAATGTAAATTTCCCCTGGAGTGGGGAGAAATAAAGAACTTTATCTTATCTTATCTTATCTTAGAAGAAGAAGAATCAAGAAAGAAACGACATAACAAAATGCCATTAAATCAAAGGGAAAAATTTGAGACAAACATTTATAAAGTAGGAAAATATAAAAGTCGAAGTAATTTAAGAAGTTTATTTGTTAAGTAAAGATGTAACTTTGTAAATAAGTGTTCTAGTCTATTTCACTTATTTGATCGATAGGTGTAGTGAGAGACAGGCAGATAACGGGGTAGAAATAAGAATGAGGGCAAGTCATACAGCACGGGGTTGCGGACGGGAATCGAACCCGGGCCTCAGCGTTGGGGACCTAGTATATGCGAGAGTGACTTAACCCGTAGAGCTATATGGTCACACATGTTATGTGCTTTTAAACGTGTATTCATCCAATAGAAAGTCTAGGGGTAGGGTTACAGAGGAAGGTCCTGACAGTAGCAATGTAGCAAAAATGGATATTAAATTTTACATATTTTCATAATTTAATATTAAGTCAAACTAGCCAAAAAATTCTTAGAATAAAGTTGAGGTTTTCCCGGTGGATGTTGGCCGTGCTATATGATATGATATAGAGCGGCCAAAAACCACCGGGAAAACCGGGGATTAATTTCTCTTAATATTCGGTTGCTTCGTTTGGACATTAAAAATAAAATTGTATAATTATTTTTTAACCCCATTTTTGTTATACAACTGTAAGGACCCGCCTTCATAACCCTAACCCTACCCCTAGACATTCTATTGCATTTATACATGTTTTAAAGCACATCGCATGTGTATCCATATAGCTCTACGGGTTAAAGCCACTGACATATGTACTAGATCTCCGCTGCTGACGCCCGGGTTCGATTCCCGCTCGTAACCCCGTGCGGTATGATTTGCACTCATTCTTATTTCTACCCCGTTGTCTAGCTGTCTCTCACTACGCCTATACAAACAAAAAGTGAAAGACACTACTACACCTATTTAAATAGTTAAATGTTTATTTACAAAATAACATCTTAAAGACAATAACACTTTTACTAAGAATTAAACACAATTTACTATGAAACCTTTAAATATACAATTACACATTAAAATCTACTACAAGTTCTTCACATTACAAACTACAACAGTTTATCTAAACATTTAATATTGAAAATAATATTTTTACTCATCACATCCAATAATACTTTTCACTCAACAATTACACATTAAAAAGACTAAACAGTTGTACATCTAATCTAATATTATAAAATCATGAAGAATGTAGAGAGGTTGTGAGTGTGAACCTACCAGAAGATGTGTGAGAAGCTCTTGTCCCTCCAGATGCCGGAGAAGACCTCAAAGTGGACGGACTATGTTTGCTGGAAGCGGCTCGGCAGCAGCTCATGTCTAGGGTTTAGTGCGTCATCAGCGGCCAATATTTTTCCATTGTTAGCTGAGATATGATGCAGCCGTTACTGGTTTCTCATAGGGAGGATGCAGGTGTCCCGTAGGGAGGATTATTATGGTTTTCTCCCTCAAACAACCTTGAGTTAGCAGTTTCAGTAAAATTAGTTGTTACATTATAAGGAAATAGGAATGTGCTGTTTATCAAGGCCAGAACTCTATCTTTATTAGTGTGTCCATGTGGAGAAGAAGAAGCTTTTTTTGTAAGTGGCTGTAACTTTCCAGCCTGACCTGTCTGTGTCCATCAGAGCTTGGAGTTAGAGCTTAGCTCCATCTCTTCCCTGGTAAAGGTCAAGCACAACTCATGGATTCACTGTGCATTAAATGGTTATTATTATCAATATTAGAACACTCATATGTAATATCAATTTCAGTATTCAGTTAATTGTCCTTTGTGAGATAAAAAAAATCCTAACAATATTCGAATATTAATTTTGATTTCCGAATATTCGGAGAATGTTACTGCAAACAGTGCTTTCTCTCTGTGGCTGTATCATCACTTGATGTTTCTCTGTGTGTCTCTGCAGGACGGACTGATGCATTGCTAAGGGAGCTACGATCGGAGTTCTGCTGGACTTCCTGGATCCTCATCCTCCTGATCAACGATGAGCAGCAGGGTCCGGTGGCGTTTGAAGGTTTGGAGGGATCGTGCTACCCCGCTATCAGCCTCAACCCAAACGTCCAGGTACAACATTATACTGTTTATACATACATACACGGGCTGCACACTTAATTCAAACTAGTTTTAGTTGTGAACTGCAAAATATTGGATTATTTTGAGTGTTTACACAGAATTTTAACACGTATCCTGATATTTTAGGCAGGTGTGGAATTGGTTTTAGTCTTTTGAGTCATATGAAACAATATTCTGCATGTCCACAATCTCCAAGTCTCCAACTATAGCTACTGTAGGTACTTTTTTTCTGTGAATTTACCAAATATCATCTGTAACTTAACAAGCAAGAAAAATTTGTAAAATTACAGTTAAAAATTATCTAGCATTTGTCTTCAGTCTTTCAGTCAGCAGTAACATATTCGACAGTTAAGACACATTCCTGTAGGCTAAACTACGTATCGTACTTCCAGTGAAATGTTGTGTCGTTTTTTCTAACTGAATCATCAACTGAACATTAAAATGTCACTTTCGGTGGCAAACAACACAGAGGGCAGGACATGACTTGCCTCGATTCTAAACAGTCAGTGAAGCATTTAAAGCAGAAAGGAGTGTCTGCAATAGCGGAGTTATGTGTATCTGCTCACATATATAAATATTGTACACCTGTGTGAAATGGAACAAGTAGGTGGTAATATGGTTATACAAATTGCATCACTTTTTTTTTTCTAACTGAGCTTCAAAGAATCAGCAAAGAAACTAGGCGGTGAGGTGAAGAGACAAAGCAGAGGGAGGGAAGTGGAGATACAGTTGCAGCGGATCACTGGACATAAGCCTATCAGATTATAAGGAACATTCCACTCACACGGGCTGCACAGTGGATCAGTGGTTACCACTGTCGCCTTGCAGCTAGAACATATCGTCCACAGCCCGGCCTTCCCAGGATCTTTCTGCATGGAGTTCGCATGTTCTCCCTGTGCAGCTTCCTCCCACAGGAAAAACAATTAAAAACCAAGACAAATTCAGCAAAACATTATGAAAGAACATCCACATTGGCTCATGTTGCTTTCAATTGTTCCTGTACAACAGATTTCAGTATAATATCTCTTTGTATTGTCTTTGATTTGTGCTTAAACTAAGATTGACTTGATCTGCATGTAACAGGTCAGATTAACCCCCTGGAAAAAGTATACTTTAGCTTGGCCCAAGTTATACCCTGGGGCTGAAATAGCCTGGCCCAGAATATACTCTTCCAGGCTAAAATACATCCCATGTAATATGAGATTACACCAATCAAATGAATTTCATCTTAATCTAAGCACAAATCAATGAAATTAAATCAAACATTTTAGGGCAAAATAGAACTGCACAGTGGCTCGGTGGTTAGCACTGTCGCTTTGCAGCTAGAAGATCCCCGGTTCGGGTCCTGGCCTTCCCAGGATCTTTCTGCATGGAGTTTTCCATGTTCTCCCTGTGCATGTGTGGGTTTTCTCCGGTTTCATCGCACAGTCCAAAAACATGCTGAGGTTAACTGGTAACTCTAAATTGTTCGTCGGTGTGAATTCAAGTGTGATTGTTTGTCTCTGTGTAACCCTGTGATAGACTGGTGACCTGTCCAGGTGTCCCCTGCCTTCCCCCTAAGTCAACTTTGATAGGCTCTAGCCCCCCATGACCCTAATGAGGATTAATTGGTGTATAGATGATGGATGGATGCACAGCTCAGCTAGAAAATAATCACATCTGTCAGGCTTTTTAGTCTACAATGAACCTCTTTACCAGCTTCATTACTGTCACTTCAACATCTAAGGATCTCTTTATACGGACTTTTCTTCATATCAGTAACCGTGATGTGTGTGTAAGAAGTAGTACTTATGGTTCATGTCAGATTAAGCCTTCAGAAAATGAATGTAGGTCAGTGTAATGTCCCCTGAAATCATGGACTGTCTGTGTTTGCCTATGGGATGGAATGCATACCTTTCACCTGGAGACAAATGGGGCAGTGCACTCATTGGATTAGGAACTTAAAAGGCAGTTAACATAAATTGTGATTTCACGGTGCTTTCATGCTTGCGGTGGTCCGAAGATCCTGCCGAGGAGGGGAATTAATGAGCATCGGCATGGGACGCCCTCAAACGTTCCTGGCAAGAATCATAAGGCCGTGAGCTCCCAGCCTTTGATCTGGAATTATTGCTACTTGGCATTTGATCTGATGATAATTACACCTTGTGTAAATTACACTGTAAAGTAATAGCCTTTTAATGGATTATAAAGAACAAATGAGGGCCAGATTTGAGTAAACGATCACGCATTTACAAGTATTCTACTTTAAGTCCCCCCATGTATTATTTATAAGCAGCATATAAACATTTAAATATGTGTTTATGACCAACTGCAGTGTAGCTGTGAGCAGACATGCCTCTCATTCACAAATACTGTCCATTAATTCTCCAAAATAGCGCAACCGTTATATAGCAAAACATTTATTAAATGCTTGTATACAGCTTGATGTAAAGCATTCTCTAGTGGAGAGACGTTCTTGACATACAGGCAAATGGGGCTCTTTTCATTAGAATCATGAAATTAACCAAACTGATTTTACACATGCTGAAATATTGTAATGAGCACAACTGTAATATCTATAACAACAAATGTAAATGCAAGTATAAAATGTCAGTGAGGCCCCAGCATAACTCTAGAAGATAAGTCCCTTTAGGCTCTCCTGATTCTAAGAGAGTAGGAACCTTACAAAGTCACCCTATCACCTGGTAAACATTTATGAATGTGTAACTGTCATCTAAACTGCATTATTACAAATGAGGAAAGGAGACAATTCAAAATGAACTCTTCTGAGCAGCTTTGTATGCTGTATATTGGACTTTTTTTGGATATGTGCGACATTGTGTGCATCTTCAAGTACACATACATGCAGATTTGACCATTCTGACTTGCAGCTCTTGTTTGAATGATGTAGAAATCGTAGATAAAGCTGCAATTACATCAATTTCCGTGTCCGTGTGGTTTGTGAGGGTGTATTCGGCCCCAGCGTGACACAAAACACCTCCAGGTAGTCTTAAACATGCTTGAACAGAAGCAAAAACAGTAAGTTTGCACAAAGATAACAACAAACATGTCAGTACACTTGCACTTGTAGCCTGTAACACAGACGTGCACCACAGTAGAGAGCACATACAGTAAAATGTCAGACCAAAAGTGAATGCTTGTCACAACATAGGTGTACAAAATGTAAAAAAATATGTTATATGTGCATGGTAAACATTTGTTCAGTAGAAAAAAAGGAGTCAATCGAGGTCTCGTAGCTTTTTTCCAGTCTCTAAAGCATTCTTGCAGCTGTACAGCCACTTGATAATCCGTGCATTGCGCTCGATAACTGAGGTACGTTGGCGTATCTTTTTATGCAACTCGTCCTGCAGCAGCCCGATGCTGTCGCCGCTGTTGCTGGAGAAGCCGTCCTCCGACGTGGACACACTGACGCTCCGGATGTTTATCGCAAGTTCATCGGAGCGTGCGGAGAAGTTCTCCCTCCCCAAAGACTCGATGACCTCCCCGTCCAGCCCACAGTACTTGAAAAAAGCGTCAAAGTCTGCAAAGTTCTTGGAGTACCTGGAGCTGATGTCAGAGTGAGAACGACTGATGCCTTTGCCAGGCCTCCTCTCAATCTCAGGAACTTTGAGAAGACCACTAGACCCCTTCACAGCATTAGCTGTCAGCTTCCTCCCAGAATCACTGCTCTTGGTGCTTCCATTCAACCTTCCCCCTGACTGAGGGGTGTCGACACGTGAGCTGCATTCCTTTCCCATTCTCTCAGGTGTGCAGTTTTTTTCCCCGTTGCCCTGAGACTCACATTCTGTATCTGTTCCCTCAGGGAGTGGAACATTTTTATTAACAGAATTCAGCAGCAGCTTACGAGTTATGTGGTGTTTCCGATCATGTGTTGACCCTCTCAGTAACTCGCATTTCTGTCTGTAAAGTAGAAGAGAATCTGGACGCTTTTTGGAGCTGGAACGACGTGCCTGCCCTGGTGAGGACGTTTGTGCAGCACCTGTGTGTTCTGTTGAGTTACTGTCTTGGGCACGAGTGGAGCTGTGGTTAGAAAACCCAGCACTACTCACAGAAGCAGCTCCAACGCTGATGGCTGGCTCCTGATTCGTGTTGACCACCTGCTGGCTTTTGACGTACTTCAGTTTGCTGGCGGCGAGCCTCTCCACGGCACTCATGCGTCCCTTCGTCTCACTCTCCAGTTCCATCTGCTTTCGAAGGTATTCAGGACCCTTCTCCAGGATTTTTGACGTATCGCTAGTCGCCTCCATTGTTGCTGTAATGAACATTCAGATCCTTCACCTCTAAACAGTGTGTAATCCTTCAGCGTGTGGTCTCTAAAGAGCTAGAGGTGCACAGATTCCATTCAAGCCCGCTCTTTGCCTGAGCAAGTATCACAACAAGAGACTTCACCTTGTCTGTTCCGACACACATCACGTTACCCCACCCATTCCACGCAAGGAGAGTTTTAACCAAACACAAGCCTGTTCAAAGTACACCTGATACCATCACAAGTGAGAGCAGTGAAAGCCGACACTGCTGCAGACCTTTTTGTCCCCCCTGTTCTTTTTGGTGGAACTGTAGATTTTTAGTCTTGTTAGTCTTGTTTAGTACCAGGAAACTTTTCTCTTTCTAAGAAAGTAGTTCTGAAACTTTACCAAGTACACAATGTTAGCTGTTATTGAGTTACTCACCACTTAACCTGACTCATCAAACAGGCTTGGCGCTCATTAAGGTGTAAATGTTGTGCAGTAAAGGTTTACCCCCTACACATTCACCCTTCAGTTATGGACGGTGTGTGATGTTTCAGACTGGGGTTGTTAAAAACGGGTGGTCATTATTGGTGAGAAGCATTTTTAGAACCGCATTGCGTAATTCTACAAACACAAATGTTTTAGTCACATTGTGCACTCGCTCAACTTCCTGGATGAGTCTACCGACCCTAAAAAGTTGTTCAAGTTGTTGCTCAGAGTGGTTTGATTATAAATGGAATCAGTTCTCATGCCTTGTCAAAAACACTGAGAGTGACTTTGTATTAGCAATGCTATTAACTGGATCAAGGCAACAAGAAGACAACACCCTGCTTGTTAAAATAACCCCATAAAAACTAACCAAGGGGCAGAAAAGTAAAAGAAAAATGTTAAATAAAACGCATAAAAGTAAAAGAAAAAAATTAGATAAAGGGCAGGACAGTAAAAAAAAAAAAAAAACCCAAACAAACAAAAAATATGAATGTGCAATCGCGCTGTCTACGTATTTATGACATGTCTGCATGCCTGCATTTAACTGCACTGCATGTGTTCTGTCAATAATGCTTTAATCTAGCGTTCATTTAGTAATTTGTCATCACCACACTGATGACTTCCACCTGTGCTGCTTTCCCTCCAGCACTGCTATTTCATCTTTCCCACCTGTCTGCTCACCTGCATCCACTTCCCCAGTCAGTCCCCTCAGTGAGCAAGGAATTTATTTGTCACACACTAGTGCAGTTTGTGCAGTTAAATGAAAAGTGGCAGGTCTAAAAGGCTGTACAATAACAAGACACAGTGAAAAACATTCCGGAAATCAGCGCTCTCCATCCTTTTTTGCATACACTACCGTTCAAAAATTTGGGGTCACTTGTTATTATTGTTGAAAGAAAAGCATTTTTTTCAATGAAGATAACATTAAATGAATCATAAATCCAGTGTAGACATTGTTAATGTGGTAAATGACTATTCTAGCTGGAAACAGCTGATTTTTAATGGAATATCTCCATAGAGGTACAGAGGAACATTTCCAGCAACCATCACTCCTGTGTTCTAATGCTACATTGTGTTAGCTAATGGTCTTGAAAGGCTAATTGATGATTAGAAAACCCTTGTGCAGTTATGTTAGCACATGGATAAAACTGGGAGTTTTCATGGAGAACATGAAATTGTCTGGATGACCCCAAACTTTTGAACGGTAGTGCAGGTCAACTTTATATGATTTAGAGTAACTTTAACTAAAATGGAGCAACTTTAACTAATGTAGAGCAACTTTAACTCATTAAGATCAACTTTAAATAATATAGAGCAACTTTAACTAATATAGAACAACTTTAATATTGAGCAACTTTAGCCATTGTCTTCCAAGTTACTGAAATAAATGAAAAGAATGTGCATGTGAATTTATTATTTTTGATTCATGGTGAACCAAAACTAGAACTTTGTGTAACCAGTTGTTGGTGAGTGAGCGATTCAGTGTGACAATTCAGTGATGCTCTGAACTGAACTACAGGACTGATCACTTGGGTGGCATCCACAGAGCTCTCCTCACGGGTTTGAAAGTGTGTTCTGGCTTTATCTCGCAAACATGGGTAATTAAAGTATCAGAACACAAGCTGAACACTGGCACAATACTCAAGAAGCGTGTCGAAACCTTCTTGGCTCATGACAGCCTATACATGTGGCTCCCTGTTTTCCTCTTCCTCATCTATGTGGAAACATTCACTCAAGTAAGATATGAAACATGTGTCCATAAACTGAATGTGAAATATGCCAGATCACCAGGTTTAACTTGTTCAAAAGGCAGAGGGCAGCACTGGAGTGGTTAGTGTCGAAGCCATCACAATAAAGTCTCCCTACTGCACTGTATCAGATTGAAATCCTCACTTTTATGCTCTCCTTTAATGGCAAACACACGTTGCATCTCCTATTGAATTTGTTTGACATCAAGAAGAATGCATTATCATTATCTCTCTGCATGTGAGATTAATCGAAACCAAAAATCTCCATCAAATCATTTCAACCGACTCTTAATTTTTTTCAGTGTTTGCACACAATTATCATACCGCATCTGTTTCTCGTGTTGATTGTGTTTATTCGGGTACGTGATTTCTTTTGATTGGCTTCCCAGCAGTTTCTGCTTTTATTTTATCCCTCTCTTGGCCTCAGCTGAAAATGAAGCACATCTCCCTGAGATAAATTCTGAGATTTTGAAGTCTGGAAGTATGCACAATGTGCCACTGTGATTGATGATATTTTCCAGTGACGATAAGGGTGGAAGGTAATTGATATGAGAGGAATTAGGCATATGAGGCAGACAGGCTTGTTGAATAAATACCAAGCAATGAAAATAAAATATTTTCATGTTTGTATATTAGCTTTCACTGACATGCAATCCCTACCTCCTAACTATAAACATGCTGTAATAAATATCTTTTTAGATCAGCAATGGCTGAAATTACAAACTAAGTTTCTGCAGTTCTTGGAAAGAGGCATAAAAGGTTGCATGTTTATTACCACATTAACCAGAGTTGAGACAAAAAACAGACACAAGGAGAGTGAAAATTGGCCAAAACATGAATCCAAATGGATGACTTTGTTGCTTAGCATTTGCTGGATGAACACCTGTTGCTAATATGGGATCAAAAGGCTTCCAACTTGTAAAAGCAATAGGTAATTGGACATTATTTGACTTCCAGAATTTTATCCTAAATTATTCCATCCATCCATACATCCATCCATCCATCCATCCATTTTCATCTGCTAAACCGGGGCCGGGTCGTGGAGTCAGCAGATGTGCAGGTCATTCCAGATATCCCTCCCCCCAGCAACGCTTTCCAGCTCTTCTTGAGGGGATCCCAAGGCGTTCCCAGGCCAGACGAGATATATAATCCCTCCAGCGAGTTCTGGGTCTACCCTAGGGTCTCCTCCCAGGTGGATGTGTTCGGAAAACCTCTAAAGGAATCAAATGTCCAAACCACCTCAACTGGCTCTTTTCGAAGTGAAGGAGCTTCTCCCCCTATCTCTAAGGCTGAGCCCAGCCACCCTATGGAGGAAGCTCATTTCAGCCGCTTGTATCCGCAATCTTGTTCTTTGGGTCACTACCCAGAGCTCATGACCATAGGTGAGGGCTGGAATGTAGATGGATGGTAAATTGAGAGCTTTGCCTTGCGGCTCAGCTCCCTCTTCACCACGACAGTTTCAGTACAATGCCTGGATTACTGCAGCCACACCAATCCGCCTGTCCATCACTCGCTCCATATTTCCATCACTTGTGAACAAGATCCCGAGATACTTGAACTCCTCACTTGCAGAAGCAACTTCCCCCAACCTGGAGGGAGCAATCCATTGGTTGGAGAACCATGGCCTCGGATTTGGAAGTGCTGAGCCTAAATCATCCATCCATCCATCCATTGACCACTTAATCCTCATTAGGGTCATGGGGGGGGGCTGGAGTCTATCCCAGCTGACTCAGGTGAAGGCAGGAGACACCCTGGACAGGTCACCAGTCTGTCGCAGGGCTAAATATAGAGACAACCAATCACACTCACATTCACACCTACAGGCAATTTAGAATAATCAATTAACCTCAGAATATTTTGGGACTGTGGGAGGAAGTACTCGGAGAAAACCCACGCATGCATAGGGAGAACATGCAAACTCCATGCAGAAAGATCATAGGCTGGAATGCGAACCGGGGATCTTCTAGCTGCAAGGTGAAAGTGCTAACCACCACGCCACTGTGCAGCCCCTAAGTTAAACATCATATTCTAATTAGAATCCTAAAACCAAGTCTTAAACTTAAACAGCATTTCTAGGAAAGCCTTGTGGCCAACTGGGAGCCTTTGTTTCTCCATTTTCTCCTCTGATTTCCTGTCATCTGTCTACTACTTTCTCCCTGATAAGGGCAAAAACAAATGACTAAAATAAGTACTTAAAGCGGCCCTTAGAAGATTCAGCCAATATGACCACAGGCCAAGATGTGTCACTGAGACAGATGCACGACAGCACACAGCCCTCCATGTGTGCTTTGGCTCGAGGTTTGTGAGTTGACGCATGACTTCAAAACTTCCTGTGTCGCATCACAGTGAGAGGGTTGAAACCCAGTGCAGCAGCGTCGGCATTGACAACTATTTAGCATCTTTTCTGCGGGATCGGCAAAAGTCTGCTTCTGATTAATTCGAAAAATCCAGACTCAGGGTGGGAGCAGAGTAAACACCGACGCTGATGCCATTAGCCACTTCTCCCCCGAGCCCCGTCACTTTTTTGTAATTCTAAACTTACGCCCGGCGGTCGAAAACACATATTCTACTCTTTAATGTGACAACATATCATCTGCTAATTGTGTTTTTATTGAGTCATTCACAATAATTACAGTCCATGAATGAAACTGGCCGAGTCAATTAAAAATGGCTTGCAAATTACGAGATATAATTGCTGCGGCCATCTTTTGCTTACAGTTATTGTTTGAGTGTTATGTAAAGTAACCCCATAATTGGTAATTATGCATGCAGCGTTAATTGGCAGGAGTATAAGGTCACCTCCCACTCAATTAGTCTGTGTCTATTTATCCCAGGCTACTGTATTTCAGAAAACAACTGTGTTGGGAGGGATTGCTGATGCTCGTGTTACATTAAAGGTTTTAATTTCCTCATCTTTTGTCCAAGGCCTGTGACCAATAAGACACTCTTCTCCCAAAGCTGGGGAAACTTTATTCACAAAATCTGGGATCAAAAGTTGCTGAAATGGGCTGCACTCTCTAATCAGTTCTTTTATGTTAACAATCGATCAAATAAGTGAATAAATATCGTTTCATCTGGGAAAAATGACTTATTTGGGCTTCTATGGTTTGCTTTGTGTCAGCTCCAGTTTCAGTAAGACTTTGGACAGAGTTACTTTAAGCCTCTTTTCAGTTCTGTCCTTTCATCCACCTGCTCAGCTGTTGCTTGTCCACAGTCTCTTCTGTTCTGCACATGGGGACTTGCAACAGTCATATTAGAAACATGGCTGTTACCTATACATGGCCATGATTCGGTTTACAGTTATGAAAACAGCTTTCTTAAGAAATCAGGTGGTTACTTAAAGGCACATAAATACAAACTAATAATGTGTGGCTTTAGAAAGTGAGCACTTTTGCTCCTGTGAATACGTCAGAGGTCAGCAGAAAACTGTAAAAGGAGCCAAATCAGATGTGAATGAAGACAAGTGACATTTATTTGAACATCCAGTAATCAGATTGTTGTGTGCAACCGGAAAACTTGTCAACGCAAAACACACTTTAAATCCTAATAAACTTGTCACACTTGAAGTCATGTATACATTTTTAGCATGGTAAGTGGATTTTCTCTTTGAAATTGTCTAGTTTACTTTTTGCTGTATTCACATTGAATTGCTTATAAGCGTCACTACTGCAAAATAAAACATGAAACACAACGGATATAAACCACTGACAATAATATATCAGAGCCAGGCTTTGAAATTAATGAGTGCCATGCATAAACCAAATGTTTTGTGAGCGTTCTTTTTGACTGACAACATTATTATGGCTTTTTTATAAACTGCAATACCCCACATATTAAATTATCACGTTAACAAGAACTTGAAGTGGAAGCAGCAGTAATTCCCTCTTGGTTCAGCTCCATAAAACGCGCATCCCGTATATATGCCAGCGGGATTTATACGACGCCATATATTTAGACCATCATCATGGCTTTGCAGAAGAAGCAGTGTTGTTGCTAGAGCCCTGCTTGCTCTTCTGTTTACATCTGTATGAACATACTCAAACACGTTAACTGAACACACATGTCGTTGAGACTTCAATGACAAAACCAAAAATTTGAATCCCTCCTAATGTGGACCAGCCCACAGACCTCCGCACAGTTTTTAACTATAAACAAGTATAGCATTTAAGCATTTAAAGTATTTTGCACAACATAGAAATCCCTCATTTGGGACTCATAAAATTTATTATGCCATTAAAAAAATGTACAGATCAAACTAAGTACTGCATACTACAACATTAAAAATCATGTTTCCAATGAAATCCGTGCATGTCCTTTATATTTCTTATGGCTTGTGTAATTTAAATTTTGTTTACTTGTCTGTAGTTGCACTACCGTTCAAAAGTTTGGGGTCACTTAAAAATGTCCTTATTGTTGAAAGAAAAGCAGTTTTTTCAGTGAAGACAACATTTAATGGATCAGAAATCCAGTCTAGACATTGTTAATGTGGTAAATGACTACTGTAGCTGGAAACATCTGATTTTTAATGGAATATCTCCATAGAGGTACAGAGGAACATTTCCAGCAACCATCACTCCTGTGTTCTAATGCTACATTGTGTTAGCTAATGGTGTTGAAAGGCTCATTGATGATTAGAAAACCCTTGTGTAGTTATGTTAGTACATGGATAAAAGTGGGAGTTCAACTTCCATTGTTAGCCTTCTGCTTATCTGTTATTTCAATGCTATCCATGTATTGTGTAGTATGCCGTTCATGTAATGTATAACGTCACGGTGACAGAACTGTGCCAACTGTGAACTGCTTGTTCATATCTGACCCCATGAGGCTGCATAAGAAGAAAGGCCTCTAACTCTCCTTGTCACCATCTGATGTGCATGCATGAAATAAATCTCTCTTTTCTAGAAGGTTATTCACCAAAGAATACCACACATTCCAGATGCTGCTGACAAAGAGCGCATCAATTACCATGTTGAACTAATTGAAGGCCATGTTCCCCACTATATTCTAGTTAGAAGATCACTTAAGGTTTATGAGAATACTCCCTGCAGCCCATTCAGAATACCTACCCTTGCTATTTAACGTCTTAAGACCCTAGCTTTGGCTGGGCTTGCATTTTAGATTTCATCCAGTTATTTGAGGTAAGGAGTAACCAATAAATATAGTGAGGAGATTTCTTTTTGGATTCTGTAGACAATGAAGTTCCAGGCTGAAAAAGTGAGAGAACTATGTTCTTTCTCTCTCTCTCTCAACCACATGTTCACTTAATTCCAACTATCTGAGTTCAAGGAATACGTTAGCAGTTTGTCTGCTGGTGTTCCAGCTGCAACAAAGGTTTGGAGAATTTGGTAATGAGAACTTATGGCTAATAATGACAAGCCACTTTTCATGGGTTTTCACAGTCGATTTAGAAGAGTTTTCCTTTGGGAAGCAGACACCTTCTCTACTTTTAAGATTATAGTTGTCCCTTGTCTATCGAGGGGGTTCTGTTCCAGACCATAAAGCTCTAGAGTTCGATCATCCCTTATATTTCCTACTGTATGAATGGACTGCAGAGGAGCTTCCCATAATGCACTGAGCACCTCTCCTCTGCTCTCTTTCACAATCCATTTTTGGACACTGATCAGCCACAACATTAAAACAAAAGCAGTTTTTGCAGTGCTGCTGGAGGATGTTGCTGTTGTCATGGGACGGATGCCACGTTTTCCCAGCACAGTGTTACATTGTAGTGAGATAATCAGTGTCATTCCCTTCATCTGTCTGTGGTTTTAATGCTGTTGCTGAGTGGCGTATTTTCTCCTGTTGCGTGATATCTGCTTTGTGTTTTTTTTTTCTCTCCCATTGTTTCTGCAGTTCTGAGTTGCATCCTGATTATCAGTTATTGGCCTCACCAACCTGCCCATAATTCATTGCTTACGGCTGTCTTTTTCTCAACAAACTGTTACGTACAATCTTCTACTCTGCTTCTGATGCTTCTTATTTTCATACTTACCGGCCTACTCACCCGTAACATAAGTGACTATCGTCTTTGACCTAGATTTCTGCCTCATTACTCTGCTTATTCTGAGAACAGTAACCTTACAAGCATACTGTAAACCCACTGAGCTGCTCTATAATTAATAATTTGACTGCTGCCTCTCTCATTTTATCCACGGTCAGTCTTGCATGTACAGTATCATGGTTATTTGCTGCATTGTCCTGGTGTGTATCTGCCTTCTTCAGACCTTCAACTCAGATGTGTCCCTTCATGTGAGCTAAAGGCTTCTTTTTGCCAACTGGGAGTTTGCTTGCTGTAGGCAGTGCAGGCTTTGGGTTCCATAAAGCCTTTGGAAACAATTTTGGTTATTTTTTCCACTATACAAATAAATTTTTGTTGAACTGAATTAAAAGCCCCATACTTTTCTACTTGTAGCAAACCACTTTCACTGTCTGGCTGCATTTCTGCTCAGTCCAACAGGCAATTAAGGCTCCCTCATATAGTGCAAAAAACATAAGTCTTCAAGGAACATCATGTCAGATATAGGTTAATAGATAACACATTTACATAAGGTGCATAAGGTGAGCTATAAAGTGATTTTGCTGGAAGCAAAATGTGGTCTAACCCACAACCCAAATATAGTGTTACAGCGGCGCTTCCAATGTTAGACCATTCTTGAAAGCACAAAAGTGAACCCATTTTTCTCAAAAAACTACATAAGGTGGGTTAGACCCTTCACGTGATACGGTCTTTACAAGCATAACGAAGGTTTTGTTCACATCTATAGGCAAATGAATGATACATTTACCCAAGAGATGGTGGAAAACTGGGAAAACGCAACTGCCTAGTGATTATGCTGGAAGCCCACTTGTAAAAAATCAACAAGATATTCAATGCTTCCCACGTCGTGTCATGTCTGGCTTTTTGGCTGGATTCAGTTATTTCGTCCAGTTGATAGAACTACTGAGCCAGAGACTTTAGTTTTACGAGTTTGCTCATTTACTTTCACATACATGAGGAAAGCTGAAAGAGGCGACTCCAGGATAAAACCAGCGCTGGATGCAGTTACTTCTTTTGCATCTGCGTGTCATTGTCAAATGTTAGACACTTTACTCTCTTTTCCACCCATACAAATACATTTTACTGAAACAAACATCCTCAGACATCCCTCAGAAGTTATTCCTAGGCATAAACCTCCGTCAAAGAAAGAGTGAAGACCTTTTTGTAAAAAGCAGCATGAAAACACCCCAACTAGAAAGCTAATTTTCTTTTTTTTTTCTGCCCTTAAAGAGCCTTTCTGACACAGAACAGTACCTGCTCCATCTCCTTTTAGTCGGTGTGCCTTTGACCACTTCCAGCATCTTTTTACAGCTGACGTGTCTCCTCCAGGCTGCCTGTCATCTATTCCTCATTAGCTTTAATCAACAATAGTCATCGTCACCGGCTATGCTGAGGGCTCTGGTTAAATACACCAGGGATAATGGCTTAATTATTTACAGGAAGCAACAAGAGTGACTAAGAAACAGGTGCAGCTGCTTATGCAGTCGTGACACTGTTTAATTTCACATCTTAGTGCATTAAAGCTGAAATTGGTGCCATGTTTTTCTTTGGTGTGTGCTTCTCAAGAGTTACCCTTCAATCTTTCTACCGCTAGTGGAAGCTTTTGTCTGGGCTTTAAGGGTCAGATTTAAGGATATCCTTTTGTTCTTGGCCATTACATGTCTTACAAAGCTCTTCCCATTACGTCTTTATCTTCACTTTTTGTCTAATTCAAGGGTTTGTCTCTGGCTTCGATCTTCAGATTTATAAATGAGCCTAATTGAGATGCTCCAGTCGAGTTTCTTCTCAATTCACTTTAAAGGTAGTGACACTAAAGTTCCGCATTATTCTTTGACTTGTTTTTTTTTTTCCAGTTTCCATGATAAAATAAAAAAAATTAGTTAAGTTTTTAAATTAATTAAGATGTGCCCTACAAGGAGATTTGGTTTAATGAAAGCTTCTCTAATGGATGCTGGTTGAAACTGCAACATCTCCTGGACAGATAAGTTGGTTGTAATTTCTAACAGACTTCCTTTGAGGTTTTTGTCAAACATATAATTTAAAAGACATTTTTGCCTTAAGTTAGGACTTTGAGCCAGTCTGTTGCACTAAGCTGCCATAGATGCTTGTGGTCTTTCATTACCTGTTGGTCCCACAATAAAACTTTCCTTTATATTCTGAACGTTGGTGGAGTTTTGAGCTCTTCAGACTATTTCCATTGTGACTGCAAGCTATAGGTGAGTTGGCTGGTTAATGCGAGAAATAACTGCTCCTTTAAATGCTGATGCGGTCACCCTTTAATTGACCGGCCCTGCAGAGTGACACCAGTACACTACCATTCAAAAGTTTGGGGTCATGAAGACAATTTCATATTTTCCATGAAAACTCACACTCATACAAATGCTAATACAAATGCACAAGGGCTTTCTAATCATCATAATCTGACAGAGGGTTTATTGTTCAGGGACGGATGGCAGGAGCTTCAGTCACAAAGACTGCTCAGCTGACTAAGAAGACATCAGTAAATATGGTTGAAATTTGTTGCTGATAGTATGCATTTAATGACTGTTGTACTTGGCATTAGTGCAATAATAATAATAATAATAATAATAATAATAATAATAATAATAATAATAATAATAATAATAATAATAATAATAATAATAATAATAATACATTTATTTTGTCTAGCGCGTTTCAAAATAAAATCAGCAAGCATTAAAACAGGAACATTGTGAAACAAGTGTGATTGTCCTGTTTTAAGTTACTGTAGTGTTTTTAAGTTATTTTCTTGTTTTTTACTGTCAAGCACTTTGGTCACCCTTTGGGCTGTTGTAAAGGGCTATACAAATAAATTTTGATTGACTGACTGGTTGATTGATTGATTGATTGATTGATTGATTGATTGATTGATTGATTGATTGATTGATTGATTGATTGATTGATTGATTGATTTATAAAACAGAGGAACATCATGAAATAAGTGATAAAACACTTCATGAAATACATTAGTATTACATATTAAAAGCAGTGGGTCTTGATGAGTGATTTGAAAGACAGGTGATGTGTTCACGGGAGCGTGAGTAGGTGAAGAGGTGGGAAGCAGAATTTTGGATATAGTGTTTATTGAGGACTTTTCAAGATAAACCATAGGAAATGCTGTTGCAGTACTCAATTCAGAATGAGATGATAAGAAAAACAGAAGATTGACTCTTCTTCATGTGAACATGTCAGTGCTAGATGTCATCAGGCTGTATCAGCATTAATAGTCTGTCAACAACTACACTAGCGTTCAAAAGTTTGGAGTCACCCAGACGATGTCATATTTTCCATGAAAACTCACACTTTTATTCATGTGCTAACATAATTACACAAAGATTTTCTAATTATCAGCTGGCCTTTCAACATCATTAACTAACACAATGTAGCCTTAGAACACAGGAGTGATGGTTGCTGGAAATGTTCCTCTGTACCTCTATGGAGATATTCCATTAAAAATCAGCTGTTTCCAGCTACAATAGTCATTTACCACATTATCAATGTCTACACTGGATTTCTGATTAATTTAATGTTATCTTCATTGGGAAAAAATGGCTTTTCTTTCAAAAATAAGGACATTTCTAAGTGACACCAAACTTTTGAACTGTATACCGTAAGAGGGTGCTACACATTATAGCAGACTGGCCAAGTCATTATTGACTCTGTATATTAAACCTACGTCATAATCACACCAAAGTCACTGAGCCTGATTTTCATTTTGCAACTGGATTTTTTTTCACAGAAATGTGAGAAAAAACTCAAGTCACAGCAGAGAAAGAATGCAGTACAATACCATATAATTGGTCATTATAAATGTCTAATGCTGTCTAAGGCCAGGATTTTCTCCCTTGACCTGCAAATTGGAGTCCTGGGAACATTATGTCTTTGTGTGGACTCTGTGGGGCTCTGATAATTTAAAATGATTTGAAGCCCAGATTTAACAGTGTTGTACTCTGAAGTCATAAAATGTGTGGATTTAACTAGTCAAAGTAGACCAACACCAGCCAGTGACTCAACTATAACCAGATATCTCTAAGCAATTTTATTTTTATCAGGTGATAATGGATTGTTTTCTCATTATAGGTACTATTTATACTCAACACCAATAAAATAAAACAGACTGTTAAAGGCTCAAGAGACACATGTTTAAAATCAATACAAATCTGTAACTGCCTCTCTGGCAAAAACATGAAAGTGTTATTTACTCATTCCCAAAGGGTTAGTTTGAAGAACCAGTCATTGTGATAGACAGATGGGACATTCAAAGTATCCAGTAGCTCACACATGTTATATTCAAGAAAGATAAGGAAACTTATGTACAAAAGAAGGTGCCAAAATTGCTCAAATTTACAATAAAGGTGCAAAATTTGTAGTTGATATTACAGTTGTACAGTTTTATTGTAAAGTTGGTGTTTGCAATAAAAAAGGATAATAAGAACTCTAAATGGCCGTTAGAAACACTGACACTTTTAAATGTAGGCTTAAAACCCACCTCTTTAGCCTGGCTTTTATGAGTGTCCTACCATAGTTTGGGTTTTTAATAATTGATTATTTTATTTCACTTTGAATTTGTTTTGATTTGATGAGTACAACGTAAAAACAGAACTAATAATGAGTATACTGATGGGGTGCAGGGGGCCTGGTGATTATTAGTTTTATTGTTGATTGTTGATATTGAAAATTACCTTAATGCTATATGCTCTATATGCAAGACATCAGATGTAATCTATATTAATTGCATGGTCCCTGATTTTAATGCTGTAGTTGGCCCAAGGTTAAAAACCATCAAGTCGTACACACAGTGACAATGGCAGTTTGTTTAAAACTATTTACAAGGTAACTACTGACAAAAAAGTGTCTGTTAAAGTAAGAACCACAATACTGTAAAAAAGGCAAAACAAACAAACAAACTGCACAAACTACTGCCATCACAACCTCCAGTATGTTCATGTATTACACAGGAGTTTTGTTCAGGCATCGCTACGGAGCCACTGACCGGCGGCGTCGTTAAGGACCCCACAGAACAACATGGCGGCCCCTGCTTCTAAGTCGGTCCTGTTCGTTTGTTTGGGTGAGATATGTCTTTTTTTTAAACATAGAAGCTCCTACAGACAGGTGTGACTGATTAAAACAAACGTAACTCATCAGCAGCTCAACAATTTATAGCGTTTATTTGTCGTTGGGTTTTCCAGAGAGCGTTAGCCGGACAGCTAACTGCTGAGCCGCTCTCTGTCAATGGATGTGACAGCGCTGCTAACTTCCACGCTAAGTTTTTATTCACTAAAACCACTTTATTTTTAATGCTACACCGCACTTATGTATAGCAGGTGTCGGGTCAGCTGTTTAACGGAAATATGACTCATAATGCGAAAACGCTGAGTAACGTTTCCTTGATTCATTTCAGAGATGAGTTCTTGTGACAGAATGGCGGAAAAGAAATCAGATAAAGGCAGGGCGAAGTCCATCGTATGGACTCACGAATGACAATAAAATAAATAAATAAAAAAAACTGTTAAAAAAATGTGTACATATAAAGAGGAATAAAAATAAATCTGTTAGAAAAATAAGGAAATAAATCAAAAAATAAATCTGTTTTAAAAATAAGGATATAAATGTGTACACATAAAGAGGAATAACTAACAGAATACATAAAATATAAATCTGTTAACAAATAAAGAAATATATCAAAAAATAAATCTATTAAAAAATAAGGAAATAAATGTGTACATATAAAGAGGAATAAATAAAAAATAAATCTTAAAAAAATAAATGAATCAATAAATAAATCTGTTGAAAAATAAGAAAATTAATGTGTACATATGAAGAGGAATTAAAAGAATAAATAAAAAAATAAGGAAATAAATCAAAAAATAAATCTATTTAAAAATAAGGACATAAATGTGTACATATAAAGAGGAATAAATAAAAGAATGAATACAAAATAAATCTTACAAAATAAAGAAATGAATCTGTTTAAAAATAAGGAAATAAATCTGTACATATAAAGAGGAATAAATTAAAAAAAATAAATCTGTTAAAAAATAAAGAAATAAACCAAAAAATAAATCTGTTTAAAAAAATAAGGAAATAAATGTGTACATATAAAGAGGAATAAATAAAGAATAAATATAAAATAAATCTGTTAAAAATAAAGAAGTAAATCGAGAAATAAATCTGTTTTTAAAAATGGGAATAAATGTGTACATATAAAGAGGAATAAATAAAAACAATAAATCTGTTAAAAAATAAAGAAATAAATAAAAAGAATCTGTTTAAAAAATAAGTAAATAAATGTGTACATGTAAAGAGGAATAAATAAAAGAATAAATAAACAGTAAACCTGTTAAATAAGGAAATAAATGTGTACATATAAAGAGGAATAAATAAAAGAATAAATAAAAAATAAATCTGTTAAAAAATAAGGAAATAAATATGTGCGGTTAAAGAGGAATAAATAAAACAAATCTGGTAAAAAAAAATAAGGAAATAAATGTTTAAATGTAAAGAAGAATAAATAAAAAATAATTTTAGAAATATAAAGGTAAATTTTGTCTTTGCTTTGGCCTCTGTTTTTTCTTTTTGTTTTTCCATTTTGCCTTTGCTTTTACTTGATGGACTGAGCTGTCAATCAAATGGCTTTGGGTGGGACTTTCTGTCCAGGCTGAGTAGTCAATACCTGATCACAGGATTCCTGGTTGGTGCTACCTCATAGCTATGGATGGCTCACTTTACCACGGCGATATAACTTCTAGTTTTAACCCTGTTTTAAAGAGTCTGGTACAGTTGTCTTTAACAACTGCTGAGCTGCTGCTGTTCACATCATGTTCAGGAATAAAACTCTCTCTGCATAGGTGGTTGACCTCACAGTTGACAAATGGGACCTCCACAAATATTTCATGGTGATGGGAAAAGCAAAATTAAGATCAGGGCTATTTGTCCTACAATATACCGACTGTTGTAGCAAGTTGTCATGTAATTAAAAAGTTAATATTCCTTCAAAAAAAGCAAAATCGCCATTTCATTTAGGTTCATTTTTATTATTGACAAACTATATGTCATTGCATAATACAGGACAGTATGATATATAGATAAAAGTTTACTTATTATTGTGCAAACCTGCAGGGTTAAACTTGAATTTCCCAACATGATTAAATTAAATAAGAATTAGGGATTCATTTTTACGTCTGTAGTGCAACTCCAAGAGAAATGCATGTTTCTACATTAGGTCTGTATATTAAACAAAGTGCAACATTTACACAGTGGATGTTTTACAAGCAGAGAGCAGCTAAAGCAGTTTGTTTTTCATTATTGTGCGTTTGTTCTCAGATTTTTTTTGTGAGAATGTAGTCAAAACCGCAGCACAGCAGTCCTCTTTAACTCATGCGTGGTGAGTTTGTCAGACATTGGTGCTGTTATAAAAACAGGATTTTAGCGGTGCAACTTGGAAGTGACTGCTGGTTAATATTTAGTCTTACTGAGCCCTGGTTCAGTCACTATTTCCTCTTCTTTCTGTTGTCTGACAGCAGAAACACATAGATGTGGAAATGAGAACAGTTTTATTGGGAATTTGTGCAGTGTGTGTGAGCACAGTGAGGGAAGGTAAACGTGTGTGAAGTTCCTTTGTGCTTGATAGTTATTGTGTGTTCTCCCTCAGGTGGTTGTGTTGTGCTGCTGTGGTATGGCATTGAAACAGTTTGAGGCGCTCCCTTTTTTTTTCAGAACCTTTGGAAACTTTTACAGCGATTCAAGTTGGAATTTGCCGGAAACTGTAGCACTGCACCGGTGACCGGTGACTGGAAGCAAAAACTGATGTCATGATGTAACAATTATGCAGTGTTCCAACCCAGCTGCCCAGGGCGAGCTAGGAAGATAACTATAACCAGGCGCTCTTGGTTTAGTAGAGCAATTTATGTCTTAGGGACATAATTAACAAAACAGGGTGATAATACTACAACTTAACATGGTTTTACTAAATCTAAGAACCAAATTAAACCCAACAAAGTCTAACAGAAAACTTACTCAGACAAAAGAAAACAACTAAACTTCTTAGCCAAACTTAAAGACACTATAGCAGCACCCATGTGACTAACAAAAGTAACTTACAAATGAGTGCAAGTGAAAAACTAAACAAACAAGTGAGTAACTATTTCTAAATTGCTACAGTAAGCACAGAAAATGACTTCTAGCTAAGCTACACAGCTGCTAACAGAAGTTACATCTACAGCTTTCTGAGTGACGTGCAGACAGGATAAAACATTATCTTGCCTTACCTATGGTGGACTTTGCTTGCTTGAAAATAGACGGAGAGATCATTTACTCTCTTTCCCACGTTAACCAATCCCTTCCTCTTCTTCTTCTGCAGCCCTCAAGTTACTATATTTTGGGATGCTTTTGATTTACTTTTGTTTGAAGCAAATCGGTATCAGTTGCACGTGTTAAAGTGTTGCATAATTAATGCACCTTCCTACATGAAACACAAAGACAAGAGGCACCAAGATGAGCTGCTCACGTTAAATCACAGCTGCCTTCACTGTGAGTTTGGTTGCAGATTTATACCTCAGGTGTGGTAGTTGCTGCAGTTGGATTGACGGAGGGAACTGGGTGGTGGTCCAGTCATGCAGGTCGGTAGGTGTGGAGAGGAACCAGGGCTGGAGTGCAGTTCTGGAGCTCCAGGCCAGTCATCCATGGCTGGAGAAGGGTGGCGTCTGGAGCCAGGCATATTCAAAAGTCTGTACAAACCATCTCCATACACAGAGGCTGTAAAGGTCTGCCATAAAAAGGAAAACACACGGCCACACGCAGTACTACTGGGAAAAAATATATTTGTTATAATAAATTAACGCAACATGTTGGGTAATTATATTTATGTCAACATACCACTGACTTCATTGATTATGTCCTCAAACCAAAAGTCAAAACCGACTTTTAGGAGTTCTGTTATGCCTATTATTTCAGTATGAGAGTTAAGGCTTTGCATGCTGTTATTATTATCTGATGTGCATAAAACAATGCAGGTACAGTTGGCGTGACTGATTGTTCAAATTAGCCCAGGACCAGAGATGCTGCAGGGTATCTGAGGGGAAAGTTCACTCATAGGCAAGACATCTATAGTTTATTTATGATTTTTACATTGAAAATTCTGTCCACGTGTGGCAATAATAACTCATCAAAGTTAGTTATGGTGCGACAAAGCCTATTATCATTGTTAGCAGGCTACCTGTTATCGTGGTTTGGTAGTTACCTTAACGATTACAGGGGTCACGTTCTAAAATGAATCTAGATGCTGTGTTTTTCTGCTGTGAACCATAAAAGTCTCCTTAAAATATTGTAACGTTAGGATCAGAGTTTTACAGTTTCATATTCTAGCTGTGATCAGCTGTCAGGAATTATTTAACTGCAGCTGATAAACTCTGTGTGACAGCTCACCTGTCAGAGGTTTAGAAGATTCCACAGTTTCATTTAGCATTCAACCATGTTTCAGTGTTGGGGAGCAACCATCACTCCTGTGTTCTAATGCTACATTGTGTTAGCTAATGGTGTTGAAAGGCTCATTGATGATTAGAAAACCCTTGTGCAATTATGTTAGCACATGGAGAAAAGTGAGGAAAACATGAAATTCCGTGGGTGACCCCAAACTTTTGAACAGCAGTGTATATGCAGGAAAAATTCTGAACAGTTGACTTCACTTTATATCACTCTATATTGAGTGTGATGGAAAAATTACTCTTCCCCCTTTCTCAGGTCGTAATGGCCTTTAGACAGGCAGACGCTGCAGATTAGATATTGTCGATTCTGACGTGACTGAGCAGACTAGCTGTCTGTAATCTAAATCTGACCTTCTCCCAACTACAATATAGACCCAAAGATCAGAGAGAATCCTCAGAAGTGATGCTGGCATGAACTGCTGCTCTGTCGGTGTCACTTCTCCTGACATCAGTGAACATTAGATGCAACTAAGTCATCTGATTCTCCACTGTGTCCCTCTGTGTGTCTGCCTCGACATCGCTGAACTTTCACAACATTGAGGTGTATTACAGGAAATCGAGCTTAGAAACAGTGGATTGGATTGGGACAGTTTTTGAACAAATTTTTGCTATTTTGGACAAGTTTCAAGATGTTTTAGACAATTTCTGTGTGAAAAGTGGTGACAAATGTTTTGATATTCAGTTTCCTCCTGTCATAGAGGAGGAAAGAAACCAGAAAATATTTACATTTGAGAAGCTGCAATCAGAGGATTGAGACTTTTTTCCCCCCATAAAAGGTTATTCAAACTGATTCATTAATTTGCAGAATAAGTGGTAATTTCAGATTTACTTAAATTTGCTACGTCTGTCATTTTGGACAATTTTTAAAAGTCGTTTTGAGTTTTGTTTTTTTCCATTTTGGACAAGTTTCCAGACATTTTGGACAATTTCTGAGTCATTTTTGACAACCTTTAAGACTTGGGGAAAAATGTTTAGTACGAATTAATACATCTACCCAGTAAATCCATTCACTATCTATTAAAGAGCCGCCTATAGCAGCCTGATAGGTAGAAATGGCAACGGAAAATCTGATGCTTAACAAATTTCGTATCATGTTATTGCCTGCAGTTCCCTTACTTGCTCATTTGTGTAATATATAATTCTAGAAAGCGCTCACAGGGCATGCAAAACACATACCGAATGAGAATTTGTTAACCTTGAAATGCTAACAACTGTGAACTGCCTTGAAACATTTTTTGTCTCACTTTTCCTGACAAGTGCTCTGCTGAATTTAAGACAATTTTCCATGTCAATGGCACAATACATTTTGTTTTATTGTATAATTTAACCCTTAAACTGCCTGATATTATCAGTATTTTTGTTTATTATATAGTAATTGAAGTGTTGAATTTGCTGTAAAGCTATGAGTAAAGTAATCCTTAAATGTTTTGACGGATGGCGTTAACATTTGTTTTGTTGTTTTTTAAACAGGGAATATTTGCAGATCCCCCATCGCTGAAGCTGTCTTCAGGAAGATGGCAACGGATGCTGGCGTTGCTGATAAGGTAAAGTTATTATAAGTTTACTGTTGCATTGTCACAATAATGTACAGATCACGTAATAATTTAAAAAAAGCTTTTGAACGGTAACGGTTTATATTTAATTTCAAACATCTCTAAAAATAGCAACAGTAATAGTGTCTAGTGTTGGCCACATAGAGCCACTTTGTTCAAACCAGTTTTGCATGCCTCACTATATTTGATATATATTATGTGAAATGCTATCAGGGTTGGGTGTCGTTTGCTTTTAACAACTTTGATTCTGCTCATTGATTCCACTTCTTTCAGTTCTTTGAGAGGCCCATGGTTCAGGTTACTACAACATTAAATCCTGCGTTTACATTAATGCGTACGTAATAATACCCTACTGATACCACCTGCTGCATTATAGCATAACAATCACCAGAGACATTTGTCTGCACTGAGTAATTTTACTTTTAATTCCAGAGTAAATTTACAGATTTTTTACTTTCATAACGTTTTCAATGCAGGACTTTCACAGCGTGGTATTAGTGCTTTTATTTCAGTGAAAGAACGGAGTAATTCAACAAACTCTAGTAATTACATCAACATATATAGATGCAGTTTTTCTTAGGGAGAGAGGTTGAGACAGCCTGACCGCACATCCCCTTTAAGGAAGGTATTAATGTAGACTAATGGGTTTATTGTGAAGTGAGCCTCTCCAGGTGTCTGAGACAAGGAGCAGCAGGTTGCCTCATTCATAAAAAAGTCACATTAGTCAGTGCTAATACACCTAATAATCAGAATAATCTCTGAAAGTCTGTGTGTTGGGTTCGCTGTCACAGAGGAGAGTGTTACTACGACTTCCTCCTGAGTTCCTCACATGTGAAATACTAAATATTAGCAGCAGAAACAGAATTAGAATGAGCAATTATAACAGTGCCGATGGTGGCCTGTTTTCTGGTTTGTGTTTTCATGTTTACAAGAGCCACATCCTTGTAAAGAGTTTTATAGCAGTATTTGCTTAATTAAGGCGATTGTTGTCAGTCACACAACTTGTGACGTTTATCAGCAGTTGAAGTAACTCTGCAACAGCTAAGTGGGATGGTGACTTATTAAGAGAAATGCATCAGGAGACAGACACACAGACTCTCAGATCACATGATTAATGGCACAGACAAATCAGAGCCGCAGATCTTAGGTAGTTGTGTACAGATCAGGAACTAGCGTGAGTGGAATGTGTTTCGGAAACAATACGCAGAATCAAAATGAAACTTTGAAGTTTGGAATTGCGATGCCCAACCTTACATTAATAATAACTTATCAAGAAACATTTTCAAAGAGTGTTTCCCCTGATAATTATTAAATATTATGAGTGTTAAATTAAGATTTTTGTGGTAGATTTGAAAAGCCTCAGTAGCTGTTTATTTACAGTCTGGTAGATGATATGATCTCTTCTCAGATGATACTCTGCTTGATAAAGGGTGAATACAGTACTGTGATATAAGATGAGTAAACTATTATGAAATAACTGGAGTGAAATTGCTCATCATTACGCGACCTAATAATCACTTGCCTGCTATTTCTAAATAAGATTCATTAGTAACATTTGTCATTAATTTGACCTGTGGAGGCCCTTCAGGTTCCTGTAAGTCTTCTATGAACCACCTACAACTTCTTTGCATGTGAGAGTATGAATCAGTTTTGCTAAGCTGTTGTTGCTCTGCTCTGCCTAGTGGAGGATAGACAGTGCTGCCACCTCCACCTATGAGATAGGAAGCTCTCCAGACCATCGCGGTCAAGCCTGCATGAAGAAGCATGACGTGCCCATGAGTCATGTGGCCCGGCAGGTACGACCACCCGCCTCTACACCTGTAGCAGCAGTAGCTAGCGCCCCCTTTTTTGTTCTCTGTTGTTGCAGTGGGTCATAGACAGTGGCGCCACATCTGACTGGAATATAGGCAGCTCACCGGACGACCGCGGTCTGGCCTGCCTCAGGAATCATGGCATTGAGACGAGCCACAGGGCCCGACAGGTACCGCCAGATGTCCCGTGGGTCCTCACAGATGTGTGTCTGCGCGAGTGTGATGTTGCTGTCACATACATTATGTCATATGACTGGTTGTGTGTAACTTTCTTTAGAGCGGGTTCAGTTAAATTGATATTTTATGGGGTTTATTCAGGTTAACATGTATGATGTACAAGAACAAGCACAGGTGAACTGAAGACCAAGAATTGACCTAAAATTCAATCGCAGGTACTTGAAAGGAACACTAAATTTCAGTAGTTGTGGTCAGTTTTTTAATTATTTTTGTTTTATTAAACATAAATCATTACCATTTTCCACAAGTTAACATAGTTTCCTATGGTTTGCTTGGGTCAGAATTTCAAATGATTAAGTACCACAACACCTTTCTTATAAGATATCATGAGTAGTATTTTTCTAGTTGTTGTTGTTGTATATAAAGTTAAATGTAAACTGATCAGACATAACATTATGACCACCTGCCTAGTATTGTGCTGGTCCCCCTTATGTGGTCTGAAACATTAGGTCTGGACCAGAGGACTTCTCAGGCTGTCCTATGGGGTCTGGACCAGGACTTTGGCAGCGGATCTTTTGGGTTGATCAGAATGGGGTCTAGGAAGTTTGGAGGTCAAGTCAACATCTTGGGTGATTGTCATGTTCCCCAAGATGTTCCTGATTGTTTCCTGTTTTTGTGATGTGGTGGGGTGTATTTTCCTTCAGTGAAATTTAGGATTTCCATTAGCATGAAGGAGTGTGTTTGTCCTGGGTTTTGATGGTGTCTAAGTCACATCAACATGGACGCCAAAATCCAAGGTTTTCCAGCAGAACACCACGTAGGACCAATATGTTCAATGTTATTCACTTCACCTGTCAGTGGTCATAGTGTTGTGGCTGATCGGTGTATAAAATCAATGAATAATCTGTTTGAGGATAGAAATAAGGGAAATGCTATGATAAAGTCTTTATCCATTATCATCATGGAGAAAGCACTGTGTGGTCAAAGCCTCCACAAAACAACTGTACTGGTGTCATCGACCAACATAAACTCATAGACTTCACACGTGAACAGGGTTTCTCTTAGCCTGATGTTCTCTCACCCTTTAACATAAACACTGAGTATAATACCCTTTTCCATGAGCCACACATTCTACAAATGTGTGAAGCTGGCCTCCCTCAGGAATTTCTGGATTTGAGGTTGATGATCAGAAACACATCATGTGTTTCTCAGAGAGCATGACTCCTCTTCACACCCTCCTCCTCCATGTGGTCGCTTCCAACCGGAGGTCTGTCTCACAGACTTCTGGTTGTGTGGCTGTAAAAGTAACTGCCGAGGTGCCAATGTCAACATCATTACAGGAAAATACTTTCTGCATGGCTTTGATGGATAAAAACAGCCGCTCCATATCCTATTAGTTATGCCGAATTTCAAAACGAGAAGCAGTCGCAGCTTAATATAACTACAGAAACATGATGAATTGCAGCACTCCACCAAGGCTGCTCAGTCGTTGTATCATTTCTGATGGCTGAAATCTTGAAAAAAATTGTGGCTGAAATCACGGCACAGTAGATTGTGGCCATTTAATATAGATGTACCCACAAACAAAATGCGCTGCACTGCTTATGATCCATTTTAGTATTTCTCTAAAATAAGATATATTCACATGTCTGTGACCATAACTCAAAGTTTTCCCATCTTGAAGCCTGAATTTAAACTCAAACAGGGGACATAGCAGTTGAGATGTGTCTCTGGATCTGAATTAAATGAATGATCACAACTGCAGCTACACTACCACTCACAAGTTTGAGGTCACTTAGAAATGTCCTTATTTTTGAAAGAAAAACACCTTTTTTTCAATGAAGATAACATTAAATGAATCAGAAATCCAGTCTAGACATTGTTAATGTGGTAAATGACTATTGTAGCTGGAAACAGCTGATTTTTAATGGAATATCTCCATAGAGGTACAGAGGAACATTTCCAGCAACCATCACTACTGTGTTCTAATGCTACATTGTGTTAGCTGATGGTGTTGAAAGACTCATTGATGATTAGAAAACCCTTGTGCAGTTATGTTAGCACATGAATAAAAGTGGGAGTTTTCATGGGAAACATGTAATTGTCTGAATGACCCCAAACTTTTGAACAGTAGTGTATGCAGCACTGATTTTCTCTGAGGTGAGAGTTCCGTCCATTGCAGCAACAAACACCACTTATTATTGCACAAGTAAATCATGTCGGTTTTCCAAAATACAGATGGACATAAAATACATTTTCTGCTAGCATCACATGCTAACCCCAGATCCATTGGGGGATGATTCATGACAACTCATACATTCCTTGTGAATCTCTGTCAGCAACACGTATCACACAGTGTTGACATTCGCACTCTAGTTTCATGTTATATAACAGTGCTGATGAGATGGAGTCCATCTGACAGACAAGCAAACGCCAGTAAAATGACATCTACATATTAACTGAGCTGTTAGCCTCAGCTAAACAGCCAAACAAACACAGAATACAATTATTTTTTAAATACTTCATTGTTCCCTCGTCTCTAGTTTTATTGCCACACACAGTTTGTTTTGAGATTTATTGAGGAACAGTTCAATTTCCAGTCCTGTGCTGTACTGACCAGGTTTGGAAAAGTGTGTGTGTTTTTAGCTGGAACATTGCATCAAAAATAAACCATCTACTCAGCTTCTCTACCCTCTAAGGCTGTGAGCTAATTTGTCCCGGTCTGTCCAGACAACAACAGAGCAATTGTTTAGCTCTTAATGCCAACGTAATGCTAGGGTTCCGGTGCTCGCGAGGAAAAGAATACCAGATCTTTATGAAGTTATGTCTCAGACTGTGGGTGGAGATACTCAGATGGCTGGGCGGTGCTATTCAACCAGCTCAAATGTACTAGAATGCTTATATTTTTGTGCTTTAAATGTATTTAAACATTGCAATAACCTATTTGCAAGTGCCGACTACATACTGTCCTGTTGAGAATATTGTCGTCAGGTTTTCTGAACATTGAGACAGTAGTCTTGTTAACTTAAAACATGTCTCTGTTTGATTGTCTGTGAAAGTTACAAAGGACCTGCTCGCCAGGTCTGCCTGTAGTGTATGAAATATTGATGAATTCAGTGTAGCAGTCATCATATCACACATGTTTCAAATCCTGAAATGGGCCTGAAATTACATCAAGATGTTTCGTCCTTGTAGGGCCTTCAGGTCTTATGCTGTGCTGGCTTATGTTCAGAGCAACTTCTATTCCCCAGTGCCCTTAAAACACTCCTTTCCCTGAGAGAACTCCAGGGTTTTCACCCCGTGCTTGAGATCTGCCCTCTCCTTACTTTGTCTCACCGCAAACCTGTTCCATCAGACCCTCATCTAATCTCCTCAAAGCAGGGATGGGGAGGCTCAACCTTTGGCTTAAATCCAGCCAAATCCACACAATGAGCTTTGACAAGCTTTTGCTTTTTCCTCTTTTCCTTTATCACCGTGTTTTGTTTTTACTCCCACCCTCTCACTTTGCCGAGCTTTTTGTATGGCCAGCATCCAGGAAAACCGGCCAAGTGGGACATCGTTCGGAGACCGACGTTCTCAAATTAACAAATGTGTGTTGTGTAATAGAGCAGGCATGCTCCGAAGTGATCCATAACGTGCAACATGTAGTGTTTATCTCTTATCAGAGCTTGCCAACCAGACATGAGGGAACTGAAGTTTGGATTTCCTCGCTGTCAATATGTTATCATTGAATCAACATTTGAGGAATGACTGTCAGTCTCTGCCAAATACCTTCTGCCATTACATTCATGTCATCTGTCATGGTTTTAGTTTTGATGGTGCACAGATAAGTTTTACAAGCTGAGATCTTGGTCTTTCCCACAATTGCTATTACTAAAAGAAATGCAAAAACAAGCTAGCATGAGACAGTGTTTTGGTAACGCAATGCATTAGAGAATATATAAGCATTTACTGAATGTTTTCTAGCACATTATTTTGGAATTTTAGGTCAGTATGAGCATTTATTTATATATTTGTCAGCAACTAACACTCGTTCTATGGGCACCCTGAAATGGAGGCTGGTATATAAACAGAAAATGAACCGCAAATGTGCTTTTATGTGCATACAGCTGCATTATAGTGTTTTACAAAGATTTTTACATTTAATTGTGTTTTTCCTATTATTAAATGTGTTAGTGGGTGACACAAAGGCATTACATATATATGGATTTTTTTTTTTATTTATGTAGAGGTCTAAAAAATAGATTCAATTTTAACTCTTTAAATCCCACGGGAGCAGAAAATCCAGACGGCCTGTATGACTCTTGGGTGTTAATAATAGATTTAAATGTTTTTTAAAAAAATATATGATACGTGTGACTGACTTTGTACTCATCTACTACCGTTCAAAAGTTTAGTCACCCAGACAATTTCATGTTTTCCATGAAAACTCACACTTTTATTCATGTGCTAACATAATTGCACAACAGTTTTCTAATCATCAGTGAGCCTTTCAACACCATTAGCTAACATAATGTAGCATTAGAACACAGGAGTGATGGTTGCTGGAAATGTTCCTCTGTACCTCTATGGAGATATTCCATTAAAAATCAGCCGTTTCCAGCTAGAATAGTCATTTACCACGTTAATAATGTCTAGATTGGACTTACGATTTATTTAATGTTATCTACATTGCAAAAAAACTGCTTTTCTTTCAAAAATAAGGACATTTCTAAGTGACCCCAAACTTTTGAGCAAATTACTGTCTCTGTTTTAGTTTGTATTGTTTCCCTTTCATTGTTGCTTATGTTGACTTTTGTCTTTCCCCATGTTAAGATTACTTTTCTCTTTTATAAGTTGTATTTTATTCATTATTTCTTCCTATTTTTGCTTAACAGCTGTATTTTGTTCAGTACGGGGACTTTGGAACTGAATTTTATTGTTCACACCTGTGCTTTTCCCATGTTCCCTCATCGGAATGTATTTCACAAAACAGGCCCGTTGGTTTATTTTAATAGAATTTTCCGGTGCCATTCCTTCATGACTTCCTTTTGAGTTTTATCTAAACTCTGCCATGTGCATCTCCCCGCTTATTCCTCATTTGCAATGAAACCCTCCCAGCTCACTGTCAGCCAGATATTTCAGAAATCGCACCAAGGTCTCTGTCAGGCTTGTGAGGAGGGCATGCACGAGGCTTTTCTGATTCTCACTCCCCTCAGATTTTTCTTGGCATTCCCATGAATTGACTCTCCAAACACTTGTACTCTGTCCCGGGTGCTGCCTGATTTCTTTATTGCTTCTCGTATCATTAAACCATCACCAAGCACATTGAACACTCCTCTAGACCCTCACAGATGTGCAGCTTAAATGTCTCCTTTAACCCAGTTTTCTTGTAATTATTGCTCTAAGATTACCTGAGCCAACAGTAATTGGAAGCCCAGTTACATTTTTATACAGCATTTACCACAGGTAGTTTTCAACACCGTAAGAAAGCTAGTGAGACGCGCAGTCTGTTGCCTGTAAATTACACTACCATTCAAAAGTTTGGGATCATTTAGAAATGTCCTTATATTTGAAAGAAAAGCAGCTTTTTTCAATGTAGATAACATTAAATGAATGATAAATCCAGTCTAGGCATTGTTAATGTGGTAAATGACTATTGTAGCTGGAAACAGCTGATTTTTAATGGAATATCTCCATAGAGGTACAGAGGAACATTTCCAGCAACCATCACTCCTGTGTTCTAATGCTACATTGTGTTAGTTAATGGTGTTGAAAGGCTCATTGATGATTAGAAAACCCTTGTGCAGTTATGTTAGCACATGAATAAAAGTGTGAGTTTTCATGGAAAACATGGAATTGTCTGGGTGACCCCAAACTTTTGAACGGTCGTGTATATTATGTGACTAAGTGTGGCTGTTGCTTAAAATCAGTACCTTGTGAAATATTAAATTGGAAAAAATGTTCAAAATGACCATTGTCTTGGTGTGTAGGTGACGTTTTCATGAACGACTGATGTCAGATCTAGTTTCAGTGGCAAATAGAGCGAGCTTCCTGGGACTGCCTCCCCGTAAAAGGCTTCTTGCTGTTTGCTAGAATATTAAAAGCAGTTAACTGTCTGGCAGTCGGAAATGTTTGTTTTGCATTAGCAGTATGTCAGAACAGCTGTGATACAATAGGAACGGGAAATAAAATTAAAAAACGGTGAGATTAGATTCCATGCATGCATTATTTTTGCTTTAGTCCAGCAGAGGGATGATGGCATCCGCTGCTGTGGCGAAACTAAAAATAAATGAGATATAATGTAGAATAAATACAGGTAATGACTGTTGCTGAAAATGCAGACCATGATTTCTGGTATTTCTGTCATCTTTGTGATAATAACTTTGAATGTGTATGTGAACAACATAATGAATGCATAAGATTCATCCTGCTTTTGAAGCACCAGAGGGATTCTCTGCTGTCCATACTGTGTTTCCTCATAGAGCCAAAGGTAATATTTGTCTTGTTCTGCGTTTCTGCCCCACTCCAGGTGACCAAGGCAGATTTCACGAGCTTCGAATACATTCTCTGCATGGATGAGAACAACTTGAGGTACGTTTGTTTTGGCCCTCAGCTGCATGGTTTATTTTCCTGATCAGAGTGGGACACACAGATGCTGAAAACACCGGTGCTTTACTTGTCATTAGCTGCCTGGGATCAGAAACCACATTTGCCTTGAAAGGCATCGAGCAGAGTTGTCCTGCTAACATCTTGACAGCAGTCTGGGCTGTTCCTTCACATGGAAATGGTGGTAACATTGAGCTATAACTAACTTTTAGGTGAATGCCTCCCTTTAATGAGCAATATCCTTTCTTAAGCTCTTTCCAAAGGTCAGGGGGAGGGATATTTTTTGCTACTTTGAACGTTTAGGGATCATTTTGAGATCACATGCCTATGGCAGTTCTGATCTGTAAGCAGCTTACTGAGTTCTTTGGATGCCTCGTCTTTGCTCTTTGGGCAGGTTTTTCTCCCCCACAGTTTTTTTTTTTTTTTTTTAACCTCTACGAGTGTTAAGCTGAGCAGACTGAGAAAGTTCATTAATTGTTTGACCTCCTGTTTTGCTGTTTTAGTTTGAGACCAACTTCAGCAGCTTTTTAAAATGTTGTCATAACGAATCCTAGGTGCTAAGGTCATCAGATGGATGTTATTAATTTTGGGATGACATTTCTGCACATAGAACAAGATAGAAGATCCACCTCATATCTAAATGACAGCTGAAAAAATGCTCTATAACCTGACACATATTTATGTTAAAAGACATTCCGATTCTGATTCAGAGGTCACATGCTAAGACCTTCAAGTGTTTTTCTTGTTTCCTGCTCTGTTCTTCAGTTCTGTGTTTTCTCTGGTCTTCACAGTGACCTGAACAGGAAAGCGAACTCGGTGAAAAATTACACTGCAAAGATTGAGCTTCTTGGTTCATATGACCCTCAGAAGCAGCTGATCATCAAAGACCCATATTATGTAAGTATACAAACAGCTGCACTCAGTATTTCCTTGAATAACTCTGACAATTTCTCGGGGTTTAGCCTCAACAGTAGTTGCTATTTTTCTAACAAGTGAAATGAAAAGTCCTTTGGTTACTTATCTACCGTCTAACGCCCTAAATGAGGACCTTGTGGTACTTTTGCTGGTGAAAACAAGTGCTCGACTTGCAGTTATGACACCGTATTCTGCAATGTGGTGGTTTATGGAGCCAAGAATTTCACTTTTAGGTAATGTTAAAAGCATCATGAATGTAAAACATCAATTTACATAAATGATAAACAAGAGTTCATATTATTTTCACTGCGTTGTTTTGCTTCACCTTATACCGAGTGAGGACCAAACAAAGGATTTCCTCGCAGGTTTGTCAATTTAGTGTTGATAAATTTCACATAGCACTGATAAAAGATGTGGTGAGTTTGGTTTAATTGTTAGTTACGGTAGTATTCTTAGCATCGCTGTTATACTCACTGTAAATTAAGTGCTAAATCATATTTAAAATGACAAATTGTGTTATGAACATGATTAGATAAACCTGGATTAGTAAATATTGACTTGAACAATTCACTGCTGGTCAGAAGTTTTAGAGCACCAGAATTTTTAATTTTTTTAAATGAAAATTATGCATGTTGATGTCTCATTATATTCTGAAATGAACACATAGAACAAATAAACAAATTAAGTGAAAATAAATACATTTAGAAACCAAAATGTATTCTAAACTTTTGACTCAAAGTAGCCACCTTTGGCAGATATAACAGCTGAACACAGTTTCCACAATAGAAATCAAATATTCTTCAGAAAGTTCTTCCCAACTCTGTTGCAGAAGTTCCCATGAATGTGTGGTTCTTGTAGGTTGCTTTGCTTTCACTCTTGTGTCCAGCTTATCCCAAACCAGCTCCATGGGGTTTAAGTCTGGAGACTGTGCTGCCACTCCATGTTTTCAAGCTCACCGTCTGGTTCTTTTTTCCTGAGATAGTTCTGGCATAGCTTGGACTTATGTTTTGGGTCATTATCTTGCTGTAGGATGAACTCCTGACCTACTAGAACATACCAGAGGGTTCTGCATGGAGCTGCAGAATGCTGTGGTAGTCGTTTAGGTTCAGGGTTCCTCTCACTCTGTACAAGAACCGACCCTGGATCCAGCAAAACAGCCCCAGACCATCACACTTCCTCCATGTTTGACAGTTGATGTCACACACTGAGGAACAAAAATCCAGCATGATGAACCAAAGATTTCAGATTTTGATTCATTAGTCCATAATACCTTCCAGCAGTCTTCAGTAGTCCATTGATGGCATTTCATGGTCCAGACAAGCCTCTTTTTCTTATTCTGACGTCTTAGCAATGGCTTTCTTGCTGCAACTCCACCTGTCAAACCTGCAACTCCAAGTCTTCTCTTCACAGTTGAAACTGAGACTTGCTTACTACGACCACTATTAAGCTTCACTTGAAGCTGTTGTCCTGTGAGCTCCTATCACCAAGCTGTTGACTCTCAGAAACTTGTCTTCTGATTCTGTTGTGGCTTTGGGTCTTCCAGACCTCTTCCTGTCAGAGTTTCCCCCAGTATTCGAGTGCCTTTTGTTGGAGAAGAAAACTACTCCCTGACTTGACTTTCTTCACAATTTCTCTGTAAGAAAGACCTACATTATTAAGTGTAATGATGGTCTGTCTCTCTTCTATTGTTAATTGCCTTTTCCTCTCCATTTTTATAGCAACACACTACTTTCTGCAGTACAGTCCTGTACTAATAATGCTCTGGAGGGTTTGGTGCCACAGTGTGTTCCAACAATGCTTTATTCAGACAGAAGGGGTTGGAAGTAATCAAAAAAAGTTGGGAACACTGTAGGATTTGGTAGCACCAACTTTAAAGGCTTGATCAACCTCCATTGCCGCAGAACAGCTTTAAGTTGTTCACCCATTTTTTTCCCCCTGAAAAAGTCCTTTTTGTATAATTCTTAGATGTACATTATTTTTCAGTTTTGGGTAACCTCACCTTTTTATTTTAAACCTCTGGCAGTTCACCACTTACCTTTGTACCATTTCAAGCTATTCATTGGAATTGAACTACTTGAAATACAATAAATAACTGGAAAATTGGGGCGTTCTAAAACTTTTGACCAGTAATGTATATTTAAATGTCTTAATTCCCCACAAAATAAACCACTTGTCGTTGAGTTGTTGTCGTTGTTACCCGATGTGCAGCCGGCTACATCCCTACCGTTACACTGGCTCCCCTCCACATCTCTTGTAAACTGCTGGTTAATTGAAAACATCGCTACTGGTGTGCAAGCGCAGGAATGTTGCTACAGACGCAGATTTAAAATTCCAGTATACTGTGAAATACACTTCTCAAGACTGAGTAAGGCTTGGATGTAACAGATGTTCTTATGTATGCAAGTTTTGCACTTCACCTTCAACACTTAACAAGCTCAGTCAAACAGCCCCCTCGAATACCATCACTTTGTGATTCGGATGTTGAAATGACCTTGTTCTAAGCATATCCCATCCACAGACAAAGCATCACTCATAAAAACAAACCGAGTAGAATGGTTTTCAGGGAATTTAGAGCTAAACTTAAAACATGTTGCATGGTGAATTATGAATTCAAAACTATCATTCTTCTTGAGGGTTATGAAAAAAAGGATGAGCTGGAAAAAGTGCAGGGGGAAAAAGGGAGGGCTTGAGTTTGAGTAGTGATTGGAGATGTATCAGCGCCTTAGGGCCATGCAAAAGTTTTATAGTTTCATAATTTATTTAAATAGTAATCCATCTTGTAGAAAATACAAATTTTCATGTGTGGTTGTGATATGCTGTTAGAGCTCTGCTGGACTCATCCCGTCTTCCTGTTTTCAAAGTCTAAAAACTGCTATCCCAAATAAAACAATCATGAAGTTATTAGTGGTGCGGCTGACAGAAGAGCTTGTGGTTGACCACAGGTTTATTGAATGTAAGTCGCTGTATTAGGTTCTCTAAATTTTTACTCTAGACACGAACTTTCTTTGTGTACTGATCAGCAGGGTGATGTCTTCATGTAGTTATTTCTTACCAGGGCTCACGAATCATGTAGTTCGGTTCTACATTGTGGTGAATCGCCAGCGACCGCATGGTGTGACTGTAAAGTGAGCAAAGAGGAGCTAAACGATCACCGTCAGGATAAATGAAGAGTGGATATAATGATGAATTTGCTGCTTGCTTGAAGCGTTGGTTCTACCGCTTAGATTTTTCTTCATTATCAGAACTGACACACTAATTACACATTTTAATTCACCCATAAAGAGTTCAAATTTGAAAAATACCTTTTTTTTAAAACAGAATTTGGTCACTTATGGCTGTCAGTTAACTACAAGTTGTTGTATTTCCCATCTTAATACCACTGCCACTTTAGGAAACTCACCATGTCAGTCTTGGCAGCTATCAGATGGACTGTTATTCAACTTCTGCATATATTGAGGATGAAAGAGTGAAATCCTTGTCTTTGGTAGTGAGAATGTTTGCTTATTTAGCTAAATGTCTTTATGTCTACCTGATGGATTGGCACTAAATTTGGTCCAGACATTCATGGCCTCTATAAATAGTCTTGTCTGTTTGGGTTAACGTCCAAGCACTTGGACAACTAATCACTTTCCCTTCAACCTCAGCTGTACTTTATGTTTAGTGCTAATTAATGATGTCCTGATTTAAATGATAGCTTTTTTTAGTTTTGCTGTAGCAACCAAGGAGGCTTGTTGGCAGATGGGAAGCATTTTAGGAGTTTAGTGAGTAAAGGAGCACCATGATGAAGACTTCCATAAATCTAACTAACCCCAGTAACGTTAAATGAAGCTAGGATAATCTGGGACAATGTTTTTATATCGCAGTTGGCTTTTTCCATTTTTTCATGTGACAATAGATGTAAACAAAGAATTAGGCACAGATTTTCTTTCCTTTCAATCTCAGCCGTACTTAATGTTTGGTGCTAATCAGTGATACCTCGATTTAAGTGTTATCTTTTTAGTTTTTGGCTTCTGATCCGATCTAATGTGAGTCACTTAATATTTAATATCCGTCAAAACAATTTTAGTACATAATCAAGTATTGTAGATTAGCTGTAGTGCCCGGCTTTACCACCAGGTGGAGCCTCTTAGTGTTTGTTACTGTAGCAACCAAGGAGGCTTGTTGGCAGATTAAAAGCAATTTTGGGAGTTTAGCAAGTATAGGAGCACTATGATGAAGACTTCCATGAATCTAACTAACCACAGGACAGTTAAATGAAGCTAGGTTTTTATATCACATTTGGCTTTTTCCATTTTTTCACGTGACAATACATGTAAATAAAGCATTAGGTACAGATTTGCTGTGATTGGCCTTGATTTCAGGGAACATACCTACTGCCAATTAGTAATTAACACAAGGCATAATGGTAAATATATCTGCTAAAAGTCAGCATGCTAGCATTGTTGTGATATTAGCATTTAGCTCGAAGCATCAACGTGCCAAAATACAGCCTCACCGTGTCGATTAGTCGATCAACAGAAAATTATTTAACTACATTCCTGATAATCAGTTAGTTTTCTGGGGTACTTTTTACTACTTACTACTACTTTTTTTTGCATTTTGTTATTATTGTAACTGGCAAATTTCAAATTTTATGACATGTTATACTTATAACAATTATTAGATTCACTAAAAAAATGGTCGTTTCAGTTGCTACGATCTTGAAATGTGACATTTCACCAATCACCTCAGTTCCTTTGTGAATCAGTTTGTAGGAATAGATATGTGTTTTTAATATCATAAAATTCTTTTCGTGTCGAGAGAGGGTTTCCCATCAAAATCCATCACGGTCTCGGTAAGAACTCAGCACAACATTGGAATTTGGCGGTTTATTGCTTCCTTACTAAAAGCTGTGTCACCGGATTGTTTGTGGGTTTCAACACTCATTGGAATCAGACCGGACAATGTGGTAATCAGCATGAGAAAAACAGAGACCATCATTTTAGTATTTTCTTTGTGCTTTTCTTTGTGCTTTCAAACCACATTTCATGAATTTGTAGTGCATTCATTGAACTGTTTATTTCCATTCTTTGCCACAGACATCAAATTTAAGTAATACTTTTGAGTTTGAGTGAGCATTTTAATTTCTCCTTTACTGTTTTTTTTTTTTTTTTTAATCTTTTGTCTCTTAGGGGGGTGCCGAAGACTTCGAAAAGGTGTACGATCAGTGTGTACGTTGCTGCAAAGTTTTTCTGGAGAAGAATTCCTAACATCCGATCTTGAAACATCTTTCTAAAGTCTTGGCTGTGTCACATAAGCACTTATCAGTATAACCCTCCTGCGACTGTCACTGAAAGACCACCAGGATACTTCAGTTTAATTGCTTCAAATAATACACAAAATACACATTGTATACGTTTAGAACAGTGCTGCGTGGACAAGTTTGCAGACTGTAAATTCAGGTGAATAGTAAAATAAAATGAAGTTAAAATATGGCTGGTAGAAAGTTATTTTTCCACACAAATCACTCCTCTTTACCTTTGGGAAGATGCTAAGGCATTAATATGAATGAACACAGTAAAGGCCCTCAGGTCACAGGCTTACACTGGGGTCAATGTTAATGCTCACCTGAATGCTAATCCAGGTCATTCTAATGGACGCTTGATGGTCAGAGCGTGTTTCTTGCTCTGTTTTTGTTTCTTCGTTTTGTATCCTACTCCTCATATCTGACCTTTCATCAAAGATACTCCCATAAATAGTCAGTATCAAGTATCTGTGGTCACAAAAGTCTTCCTGCTCTGTGTCAATCACCACTTAACTCAGAAGTGGTGATACTCCTGTACTCATAACATCTCAGTGCAATTTATCTCCTCGTGATAATATGATTTCACCACGTTAGGATTTGCAAGATAGGAAAAGGGCTGTAAATCATTACACAAGGGTGGAGTTCTAGGAATGATGAACCAACTGGTGACTGGAGCACTTCTAACGGTCGAAGAATTTAGCTTGAGGGCGGCTGCTGTTATTTGCGCATCTGTGAAAGTGCGAGGGCCGTGGAGTTCGCTTATAAAAGTGAGAGAACCTTCTTTTGGACGCAGTCTGCTACAATCTGCTTTATTTATTAGTGAAATAAAGCAGGACACCTGGCAAAGCAGAACATCTGGCCAAATACGGCAACTAACACAAACATTACAAAGAATCAATTTGCAAAACAAAAAAGCTGTACCACTCCACACTGGTGCAAGCAAATGCTGACAGCAAAGTTAAGCTAAATTAATAGCTGGACATTTTGAGAAATATATTTATTAGCTTATCAGGCATTTGAATGGGGAGATTTATATAACGTTAATAATACCTGCTTAATGTTTAAAAATAAAGCAGTATTCACAAGCTAGTTAGCTAGCTTAGCTTAAAGACTGAAACTAACAGGAAACAGCTAGCTTGGTTCTGTCTGATGGCAATGAAATTTGACTAAAGCTCACTAATTACAATTATTCCGTTACAATGCCTTAGGTTAATCCACTTCATTTAAAAAAAATAATACAGATATGCTACATGGTGAAATTCATCGGATTTCCATTTGCATGAAGGAGTGTGTTTGTTCTGGAACAACGTTTATTTTGGTGTCTAACTCTCATCAACACGGATGCTAAAATCCAACGTTTTCCAGCAGAACACCACATAATATCAATGTGAGCAATGTTATTCACTTCAGCTGTCGGTGGTCATAATGTTGTGGCTGATCAGTGTAAGTTGGAGACATTAGTGTGGATATGAATTTGCTGCTTGCTTGAAGTGTTGGTTCTATCGCTTAGATTTTTCTTCATTATCAGAACTGACACACTGATTTCCCGTTTTAATTCACCCATAAAGAGTTCAGCTTTGAAAAATAACTTTGTAACAGAATTTGATCACTTAAGGCTGTCAGTTAACTAAATGTTTTTTTTCTCCTGTCTTAATACTTCTGCCAGTGTTTTTAGCCATAGTGGCCACCTGACTTTAGGAAACTCTCCATGGCAGTCCAGACTTAACAGCTATCAGATGGACTGTTATTCAACTTCTACATATATTGAGGATGAAAGAGTGAAATCCTTGTCTTTGGTAGTGAGAATGTTTGCTTATTGAGCTAAATGTCTTTACGTCTACCTGATGGATTGGCACTAAATTTGGTCCAGACATTCATGGCCTCTATAAATAGTCTTGTCTGTTTGGGTTAACGTCCAAGCACTTGGACAACTAATCACTTTCCCTTCAACCTCAGCTGTACTTTATGTGTAGTGCTAATTAATGATGTCCTGATTTAAATTTTAGTTTTTTTTAGTTTTGCTGTAGCAACCAAGGAAGCTTGTTGGCAGATTAAAAGCAATGTTGGGAGTTTAGTGAGTTTGGGCTCAGCCAGGCAATTTCATGTTCTCCATGGAAACTCCCACTTTTATTCATGTGCTAACATAACTGCACAAGGGTTTTCTAATCATCAGTTAGCCTTTCAACACCATTAGCTAACACAATGTAGCATTAGAACACAGGAGTGATGGTTGCTGGAAATGTTCCTCTGTACCTCTATGGAGATATTCCATTAAAAATCAGCTGTTTCCAGCTAGAATAGTCATTTACCACGTTAATAATGTCTAGACTGGATTTATGATTCATTTAATGTTATCTTCATTGAAAAAAAATGCTTTTCTTTCAAAAATGAGGACATTTTTAAGTGACCCCAAACTTACATGAATTAAAGTTGCTCTATATTAGCTAAAGTAGATGTTATTAGTTAAAGTTGCTCCATATTAGTTAAAGTTGCTCTAAATGAGTTAAAGTTGCTCTATATTACTTGAAGTTGCTCCATATTAACTAAAGTTGATGTTATTAGTCAAAGTTGTTCTAAGTGACCCCAAACTTTTGAATGGTAGCGTGTGAGCTCTTAAACTTTAATATGCACCTACGTGATACTCCAGACGTGCTTTTCACTTGAGTTTTGAATGTATTATTGAATAGATTCTGTAATTCATACTAATGGACTAATCTGTTTTCTAATCTGAGTTCTACAGGCAGCAGCACCAACAGGGTAAAACCGACTGGGCAGCAAATTGGGACCAGATGTAATAATGCAAAACATATTTATGCATTTTCTGCATCAGCAACTGAATGCATTTAGGCGATACATGTAGTTTTCCTACTGTAATTACTAACATGTGGCTCAGCAGGTTTGCAATTATAACATCTCCCCTCAGCTGGGAATCTGTATCGCTCGTAGGGAATTGAAGAAAATTCTTACTTTTCACAACTGATTGAAATCCCAAGCTCTGAATATAACGTCCTCCTAAGCAGGTTAACAGTGCAGAACAAGTTACCATGGTGATCTAACCAGGTTAAAAGAGAGCCACCATCACGACATCGAAAACTTTGACTTTAGTCTCAACGTGCCAACCTTGCTAGGTGAGTATTCTTACGTCATCATTATCAATCTTCTTATCTAACTCTACATAGATGTTTCCTCAAAGTTTCAGGTATTTTTCTTGTTATTCAATCCAGACTAAATGATGTTTCTAAACAAGAACCTTGTGTCAACGCAAAGTAGGCCTACATGTGTTAACTGACAATAGTTTGTGTTGATTTAACACAATTAAGATGATCCATGTTCAACCAGCATCCAGTGTTAGGGTCATTCCAGAACTGGAGGACATTTTACATCCCACCCATCAAATTACAAATAATCCACGTACAAAATACTAAAACATACAGTTGTTGTGTAAATGTTCTTGTCCTGAGACCAAATCTAAAAATCTAGGAGAAAAGAATGTTTGAAAATATTTTTAAAATACCAAAAAAGTCTAGAGTTCCCCCCAAAATGCCATTTTTCTCCTTGTTATTTTTTTTGTCTCGTTTTTGTCTTTTGTGTCTTGTGTTTGTAATTTTGTATCTTGTTTTTGTTGTTTTATGTCTCGTTTTAGTCATTTTGTATCTCATTTTTTGGCTTTTTGTGTCATTTTTGTCATTTTGTGTCTCATTTTTTGGCTTTTTGTGTCTTCTTTTTGTCGTCAACATCATCAGTTTTCCTAAAGAATGTGTAGAGCAAAGCTATGTCCTCTCTTCTATTTTCATCACATTGTCAGCCTTGATTGAATGTCTCACTCTACCTCATATTATCAGGATCAGACTAATTCTTTGGACTGTTTTCCATCAGTCAGTTTGTCCTCTTGGTCAGCAGTAACAGCAGCTAAATATCTAGCTTCTACTGCTGAGAAAAAGATCACATTAGCATGGATTAGCAACCCTGTTACTGTGATTAGAGTAGGGTTAGCAAACAACACAGAAAACATGGAATGAAAATGCTACCATTGATGTGTAAGCTGAGCCAATCAAAATAGAGCAACTTCAATGAAAATAGAGCAACTTTAACTATTTTTTGAGCAACTTTAGCTAATACAATGTCAACTATGTCAACACAACAGAGACGATCCATATTTGTACCAATCTCATAATTTATTTAAATATATTTCATATATATATATATATATATATATATATATATATATATATATATATATATATATATATATATATATATATATATATATATATGTATGTATATATATATATATATATATATATATATATATATATATATATGTATATATATATATATATGTATATATATATATACACACACACACACACACACACACATATTTATATATATACACATATATATTTAACACTCATTTGGTAAATGCCAGTCATATTAATTTATGGTAGATAGGTGGATTCTGCTTGTCTTTTGCTTTACAGTATGTACATGTTACTCCTGGTTTAAAGGGTCATGGCCTACATTATGTACAGTGGAACCTTGTGACATCTCAAATACATAAATATAGGCTCTACCACACTCTGCTAAGATCCACAGGAGGGCTGTGACTTACAAAAAAAAAAAAAAAAAAGTTCATGCAATTAATAATTTAACAGTTCTTTCTCAGTGTGAGCACAAGTGGGTGAAACTACGCAGCGACTGCCGGCTGGAGGTCTGAGGTCTTCTTTCTTTCGGCCCACATTCTAGGCAGTGCAGTGAAGCCATCGCAGAAGGCAAGTTGTTCTAGATATGTTATATTTGGGTTTTAATATAAATATAGGAAGTCCCCCCTTTTTTTTAGTATCTTTTTGGATTCCAGCAGGAACAACAACAACAAAAAGGCCCCAGGTTGGTTTATTCTCTCAGCCGTTCGTTTCTTTTTCCGTCTCCTCTCTTCAGTTTCACCATCTTTATCCTGGTCTGGTTGCGCTCCCTTGCGATGACAGCTAACCATCGAGGCCCAGCCAGGGAGGTGGGTGTCAGCGATCCACGTTGAAGCAGAAGAAACCTCAGTGAAGGACAATGTTGTACCTAATATCAGTCGGGGCAGGTCACATTCAGGCTTTCCCTCGTACTGTCCAAGGCACTTTTTTCCCAAGATTTTTTCTTCTGGAGTACTCATGTTTGGCTTCAACCTGTAAGAGAGAGGGAGTGATATTCCGCTCAGTGTCCAACTTGGCAGCGCTTGAAAAAATTCTTTCCTTTCCAGCAAGAATCACAAATAATAAATCAAGGTTTGCCCCAGAGCTGCTGCTCTCGCTGTGCCACTGCTGGAGCAGGAATATCACCACTGAGAACAAATGTCTCCAGAGAAACACCATCTTTACAGCGTCAACTTTAACCCGCACTTACAGGGGTTCTGAATAATCATTCATTGTTTGTTTTTGTCTGGTGGGAAATGGAATTTAAACCTATTACTTAAGTAGCGATGCCACTATGTAAACATCCCACTACAAGATAAGCCAGTAAATGTACAGCTGTATAATCAGAAAACAAGTCATAAATGATCATATTTTAGGTGTAACTCCTAACCTAATGCAGTTTTAACTCAACTATAAGCTGCTGACATGAATCTTTAACACAGTATTCTCTGAAATGATTGTGTTTAGTGGAGCTTTACTAAAGTTACGAGCAACAACAGCTGTCAGATGGCTTTAAATACAGCAGTGAAAACGGCAAAAACTTAAGCAATGTGCTGCTAATATGTAGTTAAGTACTGGTGAATAAAACTATTAATAGTGCACAGTATTTAAGTGAAAGTTTTGTGTTAATTTACCAGGGCACATTTTTGTTTTACAGAATTTTTTTGATGGATTTATGTGAAATTACAAGAATAGACATTAAACTGATATGTCTAATGTAAACTCGCAGGAAAAAATTCATTATACCAGATTATAACATAAAGACTTATATTACACTCAATATGATCTAAAATTACCATTTTACGGTTACTATTACAATAGGTACTTGTTAAACAATGCTGGGTTGACATCATTTCCAAGTTAAATCCATCAATATTATAGGTGCACTTTTTTACATTAAATATTATTAGGTTCATTTACATTTAAAAAATCATACTATTCATGATCTACTCAAAATGTAATAATACATTTTCAGTTATTTAATCATGTTTTTTTCCCGCAATAGAGATTTTTACAATTTCTCAAAAGTAAATCCATTAATTTGAAATGTGGACAAAGATTTTCAACATAAAAAACCTGTCAAATACACAAAGTAAAATACTCAGTATTTCGAGAGATTTTTTACATAATATTACCAAGTAAAACCCAACCAATAGCAGCACTAAACCTTATTTTTTTTACACATGTAAATAAGCCTCATTAAATATTTAAAAGCTCCAAAATACACATATTGTCATGTAAAATTAAGGCTACAAACTGTATTTTAACTATGGAAAATGTATGTTATGAGATGTTATTTTACTGTATTTTTTTTTTTGTCTCCACAGCTTTAAAAACTACATATCTGTATATAAAGTAGTTAAAATTACCCGACAGCTTTAACAGCAGGATAATGCAGCAGTAATCAGAGATAAAATTAACAACAGGGGGCTGTTTCAGCTACTTCCTCCTTGTCACATAAATAACTGCATTACTCACCCACCAGGTCATGCCCTCTCTTCTATTTAAACTGTTTTCTGTGTTCAACAAGACTCTCTGGCGCTCGGCCCTGTGCACATATTTCTTCCTGAAACTGTAACGTCTGAATAGGAGGTGGAAGCTGTAAACACTACCTTGTGTGCGCTACCCCTCTGTGCACTGTGGGCTGCCAGCTAGCCGAATCAGAAGTCGCGCACATCTTTTGAAGTCTGAGAAGAGAGGATGAAATGGAAAAGACTGTGAGTGGTTGCTTTTTAAAGCTCCAGTGTTGACATTGGACTGATAAAGTGTGTAAGTGCTGCTTACATGCAGGTATGGTGCAGTCTCTGGTGTGGTGGTAAACCCTGTACACATTCTTCCTGCACTTGGCGGGGAAGTAAAGTGGACCTGAAACAGAGAGAACAGAGAGCAGACTGTGAGAACATTTCCAGCTCTGCAGCCACCTGCGCTGACATCTGTTTTAAAGACCTTATCTGAAGCTATAATTCCCTTTTTTTGTTTCCAATTTACAGTTTTCACTCCTTACAAAATGCCTCTCTGACTTCCACACGTTTGGTGCAAGAAGACACAGAAGTAATGAGATGATGACTCACCTGTTAAATGTTTTAGGAATTTCTCCTTCTTTCGTAGATCTCTGGGGAATACAACTGTTCAAAGAGAGAAGGTGGGGGGGGAAAGAGGTTTTAGGGAAGTTTTACGCACAGAAATGCTGCGTTTTTAACAGAAGGCCTCACTTTTCAGCTTGATTACCACTTTGAAGATGGTTGCTTTCGTAAAAATGTGGACAAATTGTGACAAATCAGTGAGTGACAGCCACAAAACACTAAAAATTAAACTGCAGATGTTCAATTTTTGCCCCCCACCCAAAATCTACCACAGGTACAGTAGTGAAAGTTGTGCGTAATTTGGATGCAAACAACCCGTTAACTTCTCCCACCTGCAGCCTCCACCAGTCTACGGTGACTTTTTACTTTAATTTTTAAAATAAATCCCAGTAGGCTGCGTCCTCTAAGTCCAAAGCATCGCTCCTGAGGTCCAACATGAGGCTCCCGGCCCCCAGGAAAAGCCGCCACTCACCTACAGCCGGATTCCCTCTGTCGCTCCTCAAGTTGCGAAAATCCCTCTGCTCCATCGGAGAGCTTCTCGCCCGTATCGTTACCGGGGCTTCTGTTCTCGCCCCGTGCCTCCCCCTGCTCTGCTCCACGTGCTTCACGATCTCCACCATCCGCCTCAAGTCCAGCTGCGCGTCCCCGCCGCCCTCCGCTGGGGCCGACGAGGGCGCGCTCTCGCCGCAGTGGTCGGTCAGCGTGCACATCAGTAGCACCAGTCCCATAATGAAGTGCCTGCGCAGTCCGGTCATAGCGTGAGAACAACAATAAAAGAGGTGAACTCCTTCCCCGGACACCTGCAGGAGGAACAGAGCGCAGGTCAGTTCTGTGGGCGCCTTCAAACGAGCCGTGGCACCGATAAACAGCCACAGCAAAACCCACAAATCAGACTCTGACTCCGGATCCAAACCACAACCTGACAAGTGCAACAAATGGAGTCACATTTGAGGGAATTTGCTCAACGGTTTTGAAGACATTCTGAAACATTTGCCGCACATCCCACAGTATCCATAATAACAGTCTGCAAACATTTTCGCAATTCGTGCGTAATTATGCCAATTAAACTATGGAAACTGTGCTTTTTTCCACTCAACGCATTTTATTAGTCAATTCAGTAGCTTGTAATTGTGAGCTCTGTTCTGTAGTTTGCCAAGTTTTATTCATTCAGATGTTTTCCTAGATGGAGCTGAAGACACTTTACACCAAACCACAGCCTCAGAACGAGAGCAGCAACACATGTGCGAGACCCAAACTATTTTTATGTGGTAAAAGTGAAACATTTCAGAGATTAGAGTCTTAAAAATGTCATTACCTTTAATAAACCTTCAACAAAAGGCGCTATTACGTCCAGCAAGAGTGGAAATGTAAACTGCGCGCAACTTCTTGGTGCGTGGTCCTGATTCTCTCCAGTCCGGAATATGTCCCCTTAGAGTGTGCTCCTCTGTCTGCTGAAGGCATATGAGTGTTCGCATCCGTGGTTCGTCGTCAGCTCCGAGCAGAGCGCGCACAGCCGAGCAGAAAGGATCCAAGTCCCGTGTGCGTCCTCAGCCGGAGTAGCAACAGCAGCTCAGTCGCCCTGAGCTGAAGCTCACTTTTTATTCTGTCTCGCCGACGCCGTGACCTGTCCCTTGTGGGCTACGAGGAAGCAGCAGCAGCAACGGTGGCAGCAGCGGCGTCGGTGATGGTAATAATAAGACGCATTATTGGTACCCGAGAAGCGGAAAGTCCACAGGAGTTGACTGACCATCACTCGAAGTCAAGTTTTTCTGCGCAACCCCCCCTCCTCTCCGTTACTTCGTTTATCTGTGCGATGCTGCGATGTTACAGGAAGCGTTTTTCCCACTAATAGCCTGCTTCCACTGAAATTCCCAATCAGCTCAGTGCGCAGCGCAGATACCGGCATCTTAGTGCAAATGCTCCCATATCCTTCTTGTGGTTCTCATAACCCCATTTAGAGCCGCCGTGCGCTTTATATCCATCACGGAAACTGGAATACGATTACGCACCCGTCTCTGAAAATTAATTACGAGCCGGTTATCAAAGTTTGTATTTGTTGTAAAGTTTCTGGTCAGAGCAGCCGACTAAACAGCCCAAGGTTTGCTTTTTTTCTCCCCCTTCCGTCACTGGAGATTAGTCAGTACTGGCCCACTGTGGTTGGAGCAGCTTTCTTTAAGTCAGGGCGTGTAAGTGGCTCGTTCGCTCCCCCTCAAATCTCTCTGCGCAGTGAGGCGGTTTATTATTATGATAGCACGATAAGGGCAATCAGATTTATGTTTCTGATCCATGAAACTCCAAACGAAAATCGAAAACTCTGCGTAAAAGCGACATTCAGACAAGCGGGACTTTATAGTTGGGAGCCTCGGGGAAACTAACCCAGATATTTGTTGCATATTATGTTCGTTTTCTCATAATCTGATTATTGCGGACCTGTCTGTAAAAACAACGCGCTCCTTTTTACTGCATGCCTGCGGAGAGCAACTCTTGTGACCGTGCGTAAAGTAAAGCCTTGGTGCTGAAAGGACAGCGCGCACCGTCACCCAGCTCCAAAACTGCTCCTCTGAACAGGCAACACCCTGTGTTGACTTGTTTGTGCCAGTGTGTTCCGGCATACAGGCTGACAGATTGTTTGTACTAAAACTGTGCTGACTGTGCCCGTATTGACGAAGTGAGGCCTATATTTGGTTTCTCCCCTGAGTCACGGGGAATGGGGTAAATCCTGTGACACTGCACCCCTGGGTGGCTTAGAAAAACCCTCTGCGGATGACTTATGTTCATATGCACATAAAACCTTGAGGTTATTAGAATAATCGACGTGGTTTCTCAGTTTGGAGAGGAGTAGGGGTTTGAAAATCCACTTCTTAACCAGCTTCTGCCACAAGGAGAAAGTGCATCCGGAGCAGCTCCTGGCTCTAACCCCGAAAGATTAAAGTGAATTAAAGTGCTTTCCCTTCACAAAGAGAAAGGGTTTACCGTTATTAAACTTGGACCACAAGCTCCACTAAACGCTCTTCCAATGTGACATTAGCTTTTGATGAAATGCATAATTAGAGCTGCATTAGACCTTTAAGTCTTTGATATGTAAATTTCCAGTGGAAAAAAAAGCCCAATTAAATATTTCAAGCTGTGGATTTTGTATCCTTTACCAACTATTTACCAAAAAAAGTTCCTAAATCCACAGAATTACCACCGAGAGGCAGCAGTTTCAGCAGGGGGCGTCCTTCTGCAGTCACAGCACTTAAAATCACTGTTCAAGATTCAACATTCAAGACCTTTTTTGTCACAAACACAATTATACACAGTAGAATACGCAGTGAAATGCATTGAGCACCTCTTCCAGACCGAAACATGAAGAAGAAAAAGAAGAAAAAAGAATAAACACACACAAGAAATAAATATGTACACTACTTAAGGTAATGTTAACTTCATTGAAAAAAAAAAAGATTTTCTTTCAAAAATAAGGACATTTCTAAATGACCTTGAACTTTTGAAGGGTATTGTATATACAAGGCAACACGTGAACAGGATATTGAACAGAATTTGAAGGTTTGATCGTCTATTGAGTCGACTGTTTCAGGTTCACATTCAGACCATCTCAAGGTTCTTGTCCAAAACTATAAACATTCTTTTGGTTGGATTTGACTTTTAAAATCTTTTCATACAGATGGATAAGCAAAGAAAACCAACACCAGAGATCCATGTGTGCTGAGCAGATCATCGCCTGCTGTCCATCCATCCATCCATCCATCCATCCATCCATCCATCCATCCATTATCTATACACCACTTAATCCTCATTCGAGTCATGGGGGGCTGGAGTCTATCCCAGTTGACTTAGGATGAAGACAGGAGACACCTGGACAGGTCACCAGTCTATCACAGGGCTACATATAGAGACAAACAATCACACTCTACAGAGAACTTAGAGTCACCAGTTAACCTCAGCATGTTTTTGGACTGCGGGAGGAAGCCGGAGAAAAGCCACGGATGCACAGGGAGAACATGCAAACTCCATGCAGAAAGATCACAGGAAGGTGGGGACACGAACCAGGAATCTTCTAGCTCTAAGGCGACAGTGCTAACCACCAAGCCACTGTGCAGCAGAGGTCAAACATTTCAGGTTAAAAGTCAGTCGTCTTACACCTCGTAAAGAAGCTACAGAAGAGATTAAGCTGTGTAATCTAGTTAGGATAGCTCAGAAATAAAAGATGTTTCAATGCGTTGAAAGAGGTGAGAACTCAAAGAAAGATCAACGCTTTTCTGATTGGATTGTGAGTTTTCCGTGAATGATCTGACCAGCAGACGGTTAACCCTCGAGTCGTCCTGCAGATCAAAATTGACCCGTTTTAAATTTTGAAAACATGGAAAAAAAAATATTTTCACAGTGAAACTTCTGATGTCCACATTTTCAACATTTTAGGGAAATCTTTGAACATTTTTTGGTGGAAAAAAAAATGTTAAAAATGTTTCTTAAGAACATTCGTATAAAAATCAAATTCTAGCAAAATTCCCTGGATTTTGGTTGATTTTTATGTGAGTGTTCTTAAAGAAAACATTAGAAGTTTTACTGATATATATGGAATCACTTTAGATATTTTTAGGATTTTTTTTTAGAAGATTTTTACTCATTTTTTGGAAAATATTTAAAAGAATTTTCTTGCCAAATTTGGGGGATTTTTTAAAAATAAAACTTTTAACAGAAACTTTTAAGGAATTATTGGAATTTTTTTCCTGAAAGTTTTGCAAATTTTCAGAAATTTGGGGGATTTTTTTGCTGAATTTTTGGATTTTTTTCAGACAAGGAAACAATATTTTTTGGTGCTCGTAAATGAAGACAACAGGAAGGTTAAAGCTGCTCTAAAATGTGTAGTTTGGCCCTTTGCTTGCTGTTCAAATCCTCACATTGATACAGAAAGTCTCCTGTGTTAGTTATTCTAGTCAGCATGTCTTGTGTCCCACTTTTACCGAATGCAGAAACTGTAACATTAGTTTCAATTGCTCTCTGAAAGCATATAACCTCATTTAACCTAGTTTCTTTCCACATTCAGTTTCCAAACTTTGGAACAGTCACATGTGAAACTATGTTGTCTAATATGTGTAAGTCAGCAACTTTCGCTCGTGACTTTTTTAATAAACCACATGTGGTGAACCTCATAGATGCGATGTGGCAAACACTCGGACAAACATTTCCTCTGAGAAAGTTGAATCAATCAATCTCATGATGTGCTTTTCTTCGCCCGAAAGTGTCTCTTTCTTCCTGATGTCGGGTCCAAGTTGAACATCTCCCTTCCTCAAAGTGTTACTCAAAGGCAACGGCTCAGCTTTGTCAAAGAACCAAAACAATTTCATCTTTTTCATCTTTCATCTCTTTTATCTTTTTAACTCTCCTGTTGTCCTCATTTATGGGCACCAAAAAATATTGTTTCCTTGTCTGAAAAAAATACCAAAATTCAGCAAAAAAATTCCCCAAATTTCTGAAAATTTGCAAAACCTTCAGGAAGAAAATTCCAATAATTCCTTAAAAGTTTCCCTTAAAAGTTTTATTTAAAAAAAATCCCAAATGTAGCAAGAACTCTTGTAAATATTTTCAAAAAAATAGTAAAAATCTTCAAAAAAAAAAAACCTAAAAATATCTACAGTGATTCCATATATATCAGTGAAACTTCAAATATATTTTTTAAGAACTTTAACAAAAAAAAAATCAACCAAAATCCAGCGAAATTTGCTGGATTTTGGTTAATTTTTTTTGGTGAATGTTCTTAAGAAACATTTTTAACATTTCTTTTTTTCCACCAAAAAATGTTCAATGGTTTCCCTAAAATGTTGAAAATGTGGACATCAGAAGTTTCACTGTGAAAATATATTTTTTTCCCACATTTTCAAACTTTAAAACAGGTCAATTTTGGCCCGCGGGACGACAGGAGGGTTAAACTAATCCCATTCAAGCAACAACATGTTAAACTGAAAAGTAGAAAACATGATTAACATCTGCAGTAAAGGCCTGGTTGAAAATCTGGCTCACTCCCACTTTTTCTTCTTTTTTTTTTTCTAACATAAAATGGATCATGCGGGACACCAAACATGAATTACTACTCACTTGCTGCTGGTATTCGTGCAACACTTTCTCTCCCGGTAGATAAGGTGGATCCCTCATGCACCTGAGCGATCTAGATTCTCTTCATTTCATCGCTCACAGCTAATTTATCTCATCCTACTGACAGTCTTTCAGTAGCTTTTTTGCTTTTTTTTTCCCCACTTCAAGTTCATTTTATTTATATAGTGGCAATTACAATCAAGATTGTCCAGAGGTTTTTTTCCAGAATCCAGAGTCTGTGGCCCTCGAGAGCAAACACCAAGACGACAAAAACCTCCCTTTTGAATGGGAAAAAAGCTTTATTCAAACCCATACGGGGGAGTAGAGGGTCAGCAGTGAGCACATGCATTCAGATGGCTTCATACATGCATCACTTTAAGGGCCATTTTATGTCCCACCCAACAAATTTCAAAATGTACAAAATACTAAAACATGCAGTTGTTGTGTAAATGGACTTGTCTTGAGACCAAATCTAAAAAAAACTAGGAGAAAAGAATGTTTGAAAATATTTTTTAAAATACCAAATAAGTCTGGAGTTCCCCCTATAATGCCATTTTTCTCTTGTCCCACCCCCTGATGACCAAACTGAAACTCAAATAAAACAGTTAAAATGAAATTTAAATCTCCTTTTTTATGGTATTATTTTTTCCATTGATGTCTCTTGTAATTGTGGGAACATTTTTTTTCTACCAACATAGCATTTTAAATAATTATTATGCATGGAACGTGTGTCCCACAACAACCCTGTTGATGACATTTTTGTCTTCTGTGTCTCGTTTTACTAATTTATTCTTATGCAGGGCTGCACACTGGCTTGGTGATTAGCACTGTTGCTTTGCAGCGAGAAGATCCCCGGTTCACATCCAGGATCTTTCTGCATGGAGTCTCCATGTTCTCCCTGTGTATGTGTGGGTTTTCTCCAGGTTCTCCAGCTTCCTCCCACAGTCCAGAAACATGCTGAGGTTAACTGGTGATTCTAAATTGTCCATAGGTGTGAATGTGGGTGATTGTTTGTCTCTATATGTAGTCCTGTGATAGACTGGTGACCTGTCCAGGTGAACTCTGACTTCACCCTAAGTCAGCTGGGATAGACTCCAGCCCCCCCGAGACTTACTTGAAAATTCCTAAAATTGTTCCAAAGGAGAGAGCTTAGGGGGTCAGTGCAGGACAGCCATGTTGTTAGAACGTGGTATGTCTTACAACAGGGGTGTCAAACATGCGGCCCGCGGGCCAAAACCGGCCCGCCAAAGTGTCCAGTCTGGCCCACAGGATGACTTTGCAAAGTGTGAAAATGACAGAGAAGACATTAACTGTAATTTTTCAATGACAGTAACTGCTATCTTAAATTTGTTCACTGTACTGCCACTACTTTTATGTATTTTTTCTGTATAAATTTTACATACTTACAAGATAGGGGGATAACTGAACCAGGGGAGATTCTAGGATCAGAGGTTTAGGGGTGCTGAGCAGTGCTGCCAACTTGGCGACTTTCTCGCTAAATCTGGGGACTTTCCAAAGCCTCCTGGGGACTTTTTTTTTTGTCAAAAGGGACTAGCCACAAATCTAGACTTTTTGGAGACTCTGACATCAGTGGCGGATCTTCCGTGGGGGCTAGTGGGGGCACTGCCCCCCCTGTGATCTGATTGGCCACCCCGTGTCCCCCCCCAAAATTTTCGTTGGAAATTTACATTACTGAAACTCCGATTTCCGACGCTCCTGAACGCAACTTCGTTGTCCGACTGCAACTGAATGCATCAATGACGTCAGTTTGATCTTTTGATTGTATGTTTGGATTGGAAGAAGCTTTGAAGACGTTTCCTGATGCAGGAGGAGAAGACGAGCAGCTTTGGACCTTTGCGGTAAGAAGACTATGACCGTTTCTCAGTACGTAACTGTCCGGACTTACGTTCTGACGTACTCGTGAAACGTCATCATCGAGACTGCATCGGACCAGACGAGTGGCATAGATATGAATGAGTAGATAGGACACGCCCCTTTGAGCTGCGTGCGACAGCGAGGCTAAGCTAGTGGGGGCAAAGTTTCAGTGCATTCTGTTGATGTAAACGGCGTGAAAACGGAAACAACAAGTATGCCGGCTAACTGTGCTGCATACAATTACACACTGCGTCGTACGATTGAGACAAGGAAACTTGAAATGACTTTTCATAGGTAAGAATAGTTTTTGGCTCTTTTTTCATCATAAAATCTTGTTGAGAGCTTCCAGTCTATGAGAGCTAACTAGTTAGCCACTACCAAAACGCTAAGGCGAGCTAGCAGCTTGACAAGCAAATACCAGACGATTAATAGTAGCTGTAGTATAGTTGTACAAGCAGTAGTAGTAATACTAAAAGTACAAGCAGCAGTAGTAGTATAAACAGCTGTTAGAGTCGTAGAAGTAGTATCAGCATTTGTAATAGTATTACAAGTTGTAGTAGCAGTGCCAGTATCAGCAGCAGTAGTGAGTACTACCACTACTACTAGTAGTTGTCACATTGCTATTACTACCACCAATACTACCAATAGTAGTTATAAAGCCTAACTCATGTATATCCAGATTACCATCTATGTTCTTCCTCCAAACCCATTTTATGATTGGGATTACAGGCAGTTCTTTAGGACTGCTCTCAAATAATTGAAATGCTACTAAACAAGGTTATACTTATCAAATTAAATAACTTTGGTTTCCAGTATATTGGCGAATTCAGTTCTTTGGACTTAATTTATTAGCATGATTTCTTTTTAAATATGTTGTGTACAGACTTATTTACTTGTCTGTCTACTTTTCTTACTCCATGTAGGTTTCCACTTTTCATTGTCCACTTTTAAAAGTTCAGCAGACAGGTGCTCTGCTTTGGAGTGTGACGATGTCGTCGGTGATGTGGAGAGTGAAGTTTCCGTTTCACCCACAGTGTGCTTTAGGACAGCCGGGTCGGACTTGATGTTTGAAATACTGACCGACAGCTCAGATTTAACTGTCTGTAGTTCCGTTTTGATGGGTGTTAAATTTTCACTCAAAGCCGCCAGGAGCTGGGTCTTTAAAATAACCACCGTCTCGTTACAGAGTGAAAGTAGCAGTTCCTCCTGAAGGTCAGAGATTGCAGCATCTGAGGGTCTCTTCAAAAGACGACATAGTTGATGAAGACGTTCTGGAGCAGGACCAGAAAGACCACGACAAAGCAGCCTTGAGATCTTAGGCAGCGTCTCCCTCAGGTGGGTGTCAACGGTGTTCACGGCCAGGTCTGTGGTAATCCTGTCAAAAAACAAAACAGAAAAAAATCTAGATTATAAATCAACATGTAACCAAAGGACTCTGTGTATAACGCCATAGTATAGGATGTAGTTCAGAAAATGTCACAGTATAGTATGCTTTACTCAAGAATAACATAGTATGGCCTGTAGTTCATAATACAGCATGTTGGCAAGAAAAACCCCATAGATTATTATGTGGTTCAAAAAGCACAAAATGATAGGATGTTGCCTAAAATTGTCATGTATGATATGTGGTTCAAAAAATGTCATAGTGCAGTATATTGTCAAAATAGTGTGTTATTCAAGAAAACAGAGTATATGTCATCTAAAAAATGACATAGAATAATATTTCATTGCACAAGTAAAAGTAGTCATTTTTAAAACTGTTCAAATTCTTATATGTTCCTAAAAAACAACAAAAACTAAAACAAAAAACGTCATAGTATAGCATGTCGCTCTAATAACATCATAGTTTAGCATGTCACTCTAAAAACGTCATAGGAAAGCCTTTAGTCCACAAAACATTGTTTTGTCCCGGCTGTCTGAAGTAGGTGAGGAGCAACACAAAAACAGTCCAAACGCTGGTTTCCAGAGGGTTAGACATCTATTTATTTGAAAGAGTAAGTTTACAACAACACAACATGTGAGGAGTTTAAAAACAAATGGGTGTTAGTAAAATAAAAATAAACAGAGATAAAAGTGAACTTCATGTTGACACTGATGGGCATTCCAACCAGGAACAAAGTAAAAGATAATCAATCGGAAAAAAAACTCTTCCTGTTCACCTCTTAAAACCCAAAAACACACTGCAGGAGCACCCTAAACTAAAACTACCAATGGGTTCTCTGTTTTCCTTTCTGATCAATTCAAAGGTCCCTCTCTATCTCCCCACACATCCACCAACCACTGGAACACATCTCCAAAGTTCTGCTGGACCAGCTCAGCTTCCCCTCAGAAGAAGTGCCACCACCTGCCAGATGAAGGAGCCTTTTGAGAGGCAGCTGGCATCGTGATTGGACTGTACTTTGGTCTGTTCCAATCCAGCTTCAGCTCCAGAGACGGCAGGCGGGACGAGTCAACGGAGGCCGGGTGGACGAAGGCATGCAGCTGAGTACAATCCAGAAAACAACAGAGGAGGAGTGCAGCAGCCCAGAGCCAGAACAAGTAGAGTAGCATGGTATGTCTCTTAGAAAACATCATAGTACAGCCTTTGGTATGAAAAAACACCATCATATACATCGTATATTGTACAAATAACAAGTCAAAGGAAGAGACATACATTGTAGAATTGTAGTAATTGTGGGCTGACTGATTTACTGATTATCAGTATTTTATTTTTAACCGATTTAAGGTAATAAATCAGTTTAAAAATGGCGCTACTTTGGCTCTGAACCTTCATCTACCTGTGGTCGCTCTGTCTTCTGGAGTGATTTGATTGGTTATACGTCACGAATAAAACTCCTTTAACTTAACATCTGTAAACAAAACAAAAACGTATCAACAAAGTTTTCTGTTAGAGTTTGTGTTTTTCTAAGTTTAACTCCAAGATTTTAAATACTTTCATTTACTGCAAATGAATATCTACTCCAAATGTCTCACTAATAATCATTATCAGCCTTAAAAACCCACAAAACACCCCTCTATACTGGACCACACTTAGTACAGTCCGGTTCCCCCTTCTATAAATCTGCTTGGAATCTTCCACTTCCTGTTTGTCAAAGTGACCTTCTACCTGGACAGGTTTTGTTGGAGTTCATGCAACAAACATTTTGGGTAACTACACTTTAATATGGATGGATGACACTGAATTAGAGTCTGTTTTAATGAGACTGAGTTAAGATGTGTAGCTCTGTCATTAAATAGGAAATTATTTCTCAGAATTCACAGAGAAAAGTCTGAAATGTTTGCTAGGTTAGCGTCCCACATGTTCTTTGGCTCAGCTAAAGCTAACTCTCTCCAACTTGTGGATCTCTTGAGTTGCTTGTTGTTAAAATATCTTGCTAGAGGTGCTGAAGCTCAGAAAGTCTGAGATGTTTGTTCAAACTAAGCTCATTCTCAAGTCTGATCTGAACTGTCCTCTTTTGTTTGAACTTTCCCTAAACTTAGGAGTTAATGACAGAGCAGCACATCCAGACTCAGTCTCATTTATGTAGAGATTAAACTTCAGTGTCATTCATTGATGTTAAAGTGCAGTTTTTCAAATGTTTGTTGCACATGCTCCCGACCAAACCAGTCCAGGTGGAAGATGATGTGAAGAGAAAGCTCCAGAGGATGAATATCACACATTTACGTTGGAAATAAATGTCCTTTAATTAGACATTGTCATGCAAAAGTTGGATTTCCCTTTAATGATGTTCAAATCTTTGTTGAGTGTTTTGTTGATGTTTGTTTCTAAATGTTTTCTGACACTCGTCCCCAAAGATTAAAACCTTTTACGGCTCACAAGCTGCAACAATTCACACATTATCAACTATCTTTCTGACTAAACTAAGATAAAAAGTGAAAAACTGCCTGATTCCTGCATCATGAATGTAAATCTTTTTGGTTTTTATGACAGTAAACTGAATATATTTGGGTTTGACATTTTATAAACCAAAACAAGAAATGAATTAGTGGAGAAAACAATCAACAGATTAATGGACAAAGAAAATGTGTTTTCCAACATATATGGTTGAATTACTCCATTACAAGATACATACAATTTTAATTCAATTTTATTTATATAACACCAATTACAGGTCAAATTGTCTCAAGACGCTTTATTTTTATACTTTTTTGTCATATTTAAAATATGACAAAGAAATTTAAACCTCTTGACTAATCCAATTTATTATTTGTTTTTTAAGAGACTAATCAACAACTAAAATAACTTTCTCCACTAAAACTAATAAACATGAGGTCAAATAGAAGGAAGAGTTTTAAATACTGCAGTCCCACGACGACAAGAATAAAGTTTGTCAACAAAAACTAAATCTGCTGGAGGATTCCATTAAAGTCCTAATAAATGATAATAAAGTGTGATACTAAAGGTTTGTGGTGCTAAAAATCTCAAAGATATCAAGTTGAACATGTGGATGGAGGTTGATAAAAGTTGACGTCCCTTCATTTCTCTGGAGCGACTCCATGGATTTTATGGATGGTGGTTAAAGACCTGCTCTTCTAGTCGTCTTCCTTCTAGTCGCTGTAAAATGTCAGTCCATCCTGGCTGACTTCAACACCTCTTCATGACAACTTGTTCTGCCTCCGACCTCGTGGAAACTCCAGAAACTCAGGAAAACCTGTCGAGACACAGATTTTCGAAAAACTCGTCGGGCGGGGGAAGGTGTGGTGGGTGGTGTGGGGAGGCGGGGGAGTAGAGGGGGGAGGCCGCCACCCACCTCCCCGCCTACTCTCCGCCCTGACTCCACCCAGACTCCGCCTTGGCTCCACCCAGTGATCACTTGAGAAACTACGATGCCAAAGGGACGACGAAATCATTTCTTTTCATCTGATCTGTAGCTCAGTGAGTTAAGGATTTGCCTATGGAGCTGCAGGTCGCTGGTTCAAGACCAGACACTTCTTAAATTTTCTCAAAATTCTGACAAAGACAAAGAAAGAAAACTGCCGGTGGTGGGTCTTGAACCTGCGACCCTCCGTTTGGGAGTCTATCCTCTTAACCCCCTGAGCTACTTGCTCAGATACTAATTCTTCTTTTTTTTGCGCATTTATCATCTACTTTTTGTCGTGTTCGAGTTTTTTTTTTAACTCGAGTCTCGACTCGACCGTTTTTCTCAGGAGGTTGGACTTCAGCCTTTGTGCTGGAGGGTTGAACCCTCAGTTCCAAGACCTTCCAAGCCTCCACACCTCCCGAGTCCTCAGGACCTGAGCTTTCACACAGTCTGAGGGCTGAAATTCTCTAAGTCCCACAGTAGTTCTTTGTTAGTTTGAACCTTCAGACAGTCTGAGGACTGATATCTTCTAAGTTCCTGAGTAGTTCTCTGTTAGTTTGAACCTTCAGACAGTCCAAGGACTGATATCTTCTAAGTTCCTGAGTAGTTCTCTGTTAGTTTGAACCTTCAGACACTCTGAGGACTGAAGTTTTAAAAGTTTCTCAGTACTTCTCTGTTATTTTGAACCTTTAGACAGTCTGAGGACTGAAATGTTAAAAGTTTCTCAGTACATCTCTGTTAGTTTGAACTTTCTGGTTAACAGAAGCCTTAAAACTTGTGACCATGAGTCTTGATTTCACATTTAGATCATCCATCTGAGTTCTTCTCAGACCTTCACCTGTGGGTTTTTAGAAATCCTCAACAAACTTTGATTCTCTTCAATGAACAGTAAAGTTTGTGGAGATCAGAAGGTAACATTAGTTTGATCCATGCCTTCAACTACTAGTAGACTTTATCTGGAAAGCAGTTTTCTGAAATGAGTTCTTAGTAAATCTATCCACAATCAAACCAAGAACATAGAAAGAGGAAATGTTTGAAGAAACAACTCGATGTTTTCATTTCAGACTAGAAAACGCTTTAAGATCTTTATGTTTTTGCTCTTTTTGATCGTTTTATTGTCTCTTCTGTTTAATTTGATCTTCTAAAGTTTAACTGGTGTCTTTTCAAATGTTTTGTCTTTAGTTTGATTCTTCTTAAATGTTTAGTTTTGCTCTTTTCTCACCTTTTATTCTTTTCTAATGTCTGATTTGATTTAGAAATGTTTTGTCTTTTTAATGTTTAATTGTTGTTTTTTCAAATGTTTTATCGGCTTGTTTGAAAAATTTCCTTTTCTTTCCCAATGTTTAATTTTTCAATTAAATGTTTAAGGTTTTTCTTTTTAAATGTTTTGCCACCTTTTAATGTTTAATTTTCTTTTTAAATGATTCGTTGTATTTTCTGTTTAATTCCTATTTGAAGTTTTATTGTCTTTAAGATTTAATTTTCTAATTAAACATTGAATTTTTTAATTAAATGTTTTGTCTCTTTAAAGGTTCAATAATCTAATTTAGTGTTTTGTATTTTTTTAAAAGTTTAATATGATTCATGTTTAAAAGGTATTTTTTAAATGTGTAATTATCTAAAATATTTTCTCTGTAATATTTAATAATGTTATTTTTAAAATTTTGTTTAATTTCATACATGTTTTGTATCGTATTTAATTATCTAATTCAATATTTTGTCAGTTTAATAAAATTAAACATTATATACAATTAAATTATATTAAACTGACAAAATATTGAATTAGATAATTAAATACGATATAAAACATGTAAGTATGAAATTAAACAAAATTTTTAAAATGACATTATTAAATATTACAGAGAAAATATTTTAGATAATTACACATTTAAAAAATACTTTAATTTTTTTGAAAAAAGTTTTATTGTATTACATTTTTTCCTTTGATTTAATTGCTTTTTTAAATGTAGTTTATTTCTTTAATTCTCTTTATCTGTCAAGATTTTAATCCCAACCTTAAAAATGAAATAAACCCTTAAATCACAATGAAAATACTTCTGTTGTCACAATCATGAGTTGGTCAATTATTCAGTTTTTCGGTTCAACTTTATTTGTTCAGCAGCTTTCACACAGATGACAAAACTAAACAAGCAAAGAGAAAAAACTATGCTAAAACTATGATTAAAACTCAAAAACATTGGAAAAAAAAAAAAAGATTTAACATGGTAATAAAATATGTTGTGTCCAGGGGATGGAGGGAGTTTATTGAAGTCTTCTTGGGCTCACATGGGAAATCATTTAAAATAGAAACTTGATTTTCAGTCTAAGGAAACTACAGAGTGACAGAAGAAGCAACAATATCTCCTGTTTTCTCCTTTAATGAATCGACTCTTCTTGTGCTTTCAGACCAAAGAACTACAGACTCTTCACAACCTGCTCAAACTCTTGGTACAGGACCTCACCACACGGGTCAAGAAGGTTTCTGTCTCATTTCTACTCTGAAGCTCACCTTCTCAAACTGCTGACAAATGTTTCTGCTGCTCTAAAGTCTGGTCTCCAGAACTTCCTAAAAACTCTCAAAGTCTCTTCTGCTGCAGGTTGCTTTGTAGAACTGTTCCAGAAAACCTCACTAAACCACATGGAGGGGCCTCAAGATAGTCGTCCAAATGAAACCATACAAAAACCAAACTAGCACAACCCAAACACTAAAGTCTCCTGCAGCCTACCAGAGAACCTCTGAGAACAGAGAATCAGGACAGGAACTCTTACCTTCTGGACAACCAACGCTGGTTCACAAGAACACAGAATGTGTCTGACCAAAAACCTCTAAATACTCACTACAGCCAAGATAAAGACAACTCAGCTGCAGCAAATCCACTAATCACTGTACACATTAGCACCATGTGATAACTGTGGCTAAAGAACCACATTTACCAAGACAACTATCCAGTACAAAGCCCTAAAACACACCAAGAAACACATTAAAGATGATTTTACTGCTGGAAGCTGCAAGCTGATGCCTAAAGAACAAACTCAAGCAATGGAGCCAAACCCGGTTCACTGGTGAACAGAAGCAGAGGAAATGTTTGTCTGCAGCTAAACAAAGCAGGAAGACACTGAGCTGCTCAGGTGTTCCTGATAACACCAAGCAGCCACCTGGACAGCCAATAGGAACACAGCTTACTGGAAGTCCAGAGGGCTGGCTTAGTGAAGGAAATTTAGTTTAAAGTTGAAGCAGAAAGTTAACAAAGAAAGTTGAAAACCACCTTCTGATACCTGAAATCTCTGAGTTTTCACACAAAGAACACCTGAACATGTCAAACTGGTTCCATAGTAGAACCCTCATTGTAAAAACGTCATAGTATGGTGTGTTGCTCAAAAAACATTAGGACCCGGCTGTCTAGGGTCACCAAGGAGTAACACAAAAACAGGACAAACGCTGGTTTCCAGGGGGTTAGGAGGATATTTATTTGAAAGAGGAAGTTTACAACAACACAACATGTGAGCAGAAAAATCACAAAGTCTGTCTTTAGTTCAGATGAAAATATTAGTTTTTGTCTTTTTTATTGACCAGACTTTTCAGGAAGTAGATGAAAAATAATTAAAGCTCTCATGTAGAAGTCCAACTTATTTTGGATCCTTGTGGAGAGTTTAATCTTAGAGTTTGTAAAGGTGTTGAGTTTTTAGAGTCACATGGATTGTTTTGAAATTTAATAACCGAGTCCTGAAATAAAATTACAGTTGTGGATTTCTGTCATTTAGGTTTTCTTTGAAAAAAAATCATCATGAATTTTGGCGGAAAAAAAACGCCATAGTATAATATGTCTAAAAATGTAATTTTTCAACATGTTGTCAAAACATGCCATATGATGAAATAATGTAAAGGAGGCCATGAAAAACACTCCAGAAAGGTTTACTTTGAAAAAAAATCAAAATGAATTCTGGGGCAAAAAAAACGCCATAGTATACTATGTCAAAAAAAAATGCAATTTTTCAACATGTTGTAAAAACGTGCCATATGATGAAATAATGTAAAGGAGGCTGTGAAAAACACTCCAGAAAGGTTTTCTTTGAAAAAAAATCCTCATGAATTTTGCCGCAAAAAAAAAAAACATAGTATACTATGTCGGAAAAAAAATGCGATTTTTCAACATGTTGTAAAAACATGCCATATGATGAAATAATGTAAAGGAGGCTGTGAAAAACACTCCAGAAAGGTTTTCTTTGAAAAAAAATCAACAAGAATTTTGGCGCAAAAAAAAGGCCATAGTATACTATGTCAAAAAAAAAAGTGATTTTTCAACATGTTGTAAAAATGTGCCCTATGATGAAATAATGTAAAGGAGGCCGTGAAAAACACTCAATTCAATTTAGGGGTGTTTGAGCACCCCCCCCAAAATGAGCTAGAAACGCCTATGAACTGAATCTTCTTCCTTAATAATTCCTATTTTAGTTTGTTTGGTGTGGTGCCAGGATTACTACGCAGATGTGGAAATGAATGTGAATTTAAAATAATTTTTACAAGCTGTTTTGATCATAAAGTAAAATACTATATCGTTCAGTTCCAGATACCTGTGACTGAATGTTTTGCGCCTTCAGAGGCACTTGTGATCTTCAAGTTGTAATGTGTAAATGATAAACTGAGGCATATTGTTACTGAAACTGCACTTAACTTTGTTAAGAAATTTCAGGTTGTTCATAATGTTATGCAAAATGATAGTATATTAAATGTGAACATTTTCAGAATGTACTTTTTTGCACTAAAACAAAGTAAATATTTGGAGTTGTGGTTATTTATAGGTTATTATGCTCTGATTTTACTGGTCACTTGAGATCAAATTCAGTCACATGTGGCCCCTATACTAGAATAAGTTTGACACCCCTGTCTTAAAGTATTAATATTTTCCCACCAAAAACGTTGCAATTTTGCAGTTCAGAGTGTGGGGCGCTGGGATATGTAGTGACAACAAAAACGAGACACAAAATGACAAAAACGAGACACAAAAATGACGAAAATGAGACACAAAATGATGAAAATGAGACACAAAATGACAAAACGAGACAGAAAAGACAAAAACAAGACACAAAACGACAAAAACGAGACACAAAACGACAGAAATGAGAGAGAAATGACAAAAACAAGACGAAACGACAAAAACGAGACAAAAACGAGACACGAAATGACAAAACCGAGACACGTGTGGGGTGCTGAGATGTGTAGCGTTTGTCTGCATTCAGTCAGAAATAGGTACAGCTCGACTGTGGGCCTCAGAGGGTTAAAGAAACAGATCTGTTTGAATGCAGCTGTGGTGGATGGACATGATGTGTGCGGTTAGAAAGCAGCTGCAGAGGACTGGGAGTTAGTCTGACAGCCTAATAAACCTCCCCAGTAGGTGAGAGTGTGTGCTGCCATCGCCTGCTCGGTGGTCTGATGATGAGAGGGAAGGACAGCGTGCATCAATCACTGCATGGGAACTGGTTGCCCGGCATCACGTTCTCCCCGACAGAGCTGCAGTTGGACAGCACCCAATCCGCGGGTCATTTGAATGTTTTTTTTTCTTCCCCTCAAACACACATAATGGAACTCAACTGTTGACAGTCCAGTGAAAGACTCAGCCGTGTTTTGCAAGTAGCAGCTATGCATGTTGTAGTCCGGAGCAGAAATAAGGAGCAGGCTGCAGAATCTGGCGAACTCCCCACCTCCAGACTTTCTTCATTTTCAAGCTGTCCCACAGGAACCGCTTTGTACGCATTTGTTTCACATGTGTAGCAGCACGCCCCCGAGACCCGTACAAAGCACTTTGGTGTGTAAAATCTGTTGAGGTCCGCTTTAATGAAAGTGAGCAAACACAGGAACGTTTCCTGAAACCACACCTAATGTTTAAATGCTGGAGGAGGCTGGTGGTGCAGGAACGCCGAGGAGGAAGCAGGATGAACGAGACGGAGATGAATGAAGCCAGATAAATGAGTCAGATCATGAACATGAATGATCAGATGAGAACATGAGACATGGAATGATCTTGGTGCCTGCCTGAGCCACAGCAAGAGCCTCATTCCAGGACTGGGCTTCAAAATGTTTGAAAAATAAACCTTCTCTTTTACAGTTTTCTGCCAAATATTCAATAAACCAATAATAGGTAATAAGCCATCAAAGGCTTGATTGGCTCAGCTTCCACATCAATGGTAGCATTTTTATTCCATGTTTTCTGTGTTGTTTGCTAACCCTACTCTAATCACAGTAACAGGGTTGCTAATCCATGCTAATGTGATCTTTTTCTCAGCAGTAGAAGCTACATATTTAGCTGCTGTTACTGCTGACCAAGAGGACAAACTGACTGATGGAAAACAGTCCAAAGAATTAGTCTGATCCTGATAATATGAGGTAGAGTGAGACATTCAATCAAGACTGACAATGTTATGGAAATATGAAAAATAGAAGAGAGGACATAGCTTTGCTCTACACATTCTTTAGGAAAACTGTTTGATGATGTTGACGACAGAAACGGGACAGAAAATGACAAACAAGATACAAAACGACAGAAACAAAACAAAGTGACAAAAACGTGACACAAAATGAAAAAACAAGACACAAAAGGACAAAAAACAAGACACAAAATGACAAAAACGAGACAGAAAATGAAAAAACAAGACACAAAATGGTAGGTTAGGTCACAGCTGACATGACCTTCCAAACAAAATACCTACACATGGCATCCTGGATGACATGACCTGTATAACTCTTGTGAAAAGCAGATTATAGGCCAAATTAACATCATTTGCAAAGCTCAGGATGTGACTGCATGAGTTCAACTAAATCAGTAGGTAGAATTGTGATTCAGATCATGAATTGAGATTCTAACCGAAAACATCAACATATGACCTTCTGGCCCAACTGCCCAACCTGGAGGTGTCAGAACTAGCACAACTCTATACAGATTAACCAAATTATCAAAATATTGGAAGAATCTCTGAAATCTGTCCACAGGGTAAACCAAAAACATGCTACATAGCCAAGAAACGGAACACAAAACGACAAAAATGTGATGCAAAACAAGAAAGAGACACAAAACAAGAAATATGAGACACAAAATGACAAAAAGGAGACACAAAACGGCAAAAACGAGTCACAAAACAACAAAAATGAGACACAAAATGACAAAAATGAGACAAAACGACAAAAACAAGACACGAAATGATAAAAATGAGATACAAAATGAAAAAACAAGACACAAAATGAGAAAAACGTCATCAACAGGGTTGTTGTGGGACACGTTCCATGCATTATAATTATTATTTTAAAAATTCTGTCGAATCACAATTACAAGAAACATCAATGAAAAAAACAATATCAATAAAAGGAGATTTAAATTTAATTTTAACTGTTTTATTTGAGATTCCATTTGGTCATCAGAGGGGTGGGACAAGAGAAAAATGGCATTTTAGGAGGAACTCCAGACTTACTTGGTATTTTAAAAACAAAAACATTCTTTTCTCCTAGTTTTTTTTTTATTTTTTAGATTTGGTCTCAGGACAAGAACATTTACACAACAACTGCATGTTATAGTATTTTGTACATGAATTATTTGAAATTCGATTGGTGGAACATCAAATGTCCTCCAATACTGGAATGAAAACTCTTTTTTTGCTTAATTCATATGAACTAGGAGTGTGCGGGGCTGTGGTAGGGAAAGACCTTACAACAGGAGCACTGAAGAAGGAAGTGATTGCAGCATTGTCATGACATGTGCTTGGTGAGCAGAATACAAGGGTTTCCATATTTAGAAACAATGAGTCATCTCATTTTGTACATCAGTGGGGTCAGTCGAGCATGAAAGTTCATTTTTGGCCACGCAAGAGGTAGTTTTACTAAAAAACCTTAACTCAAGGTCAACAAACGACACACACATAGAGGACTCTTCTGACTCTATTAACACGCCAACAGAATTAGTCTGTTCTTTTGGAAAACAACTATTATGATGTGACAGCACTATGGTTAAGGGTTGGTTAGGTTTAGAGAGGTTCAGATCCCAGACCAACCCCTTATTTGTTACGTCAGACATATAGTGCAGTAAAGAAGGGAGATACAACCTTAACTTACTGAAATCTAGTAAGGAAAACAGTCACAACAATATAGTAGTCAGAATGGTGGTGGTTAGTGGGTCATTCCAGAATTGGAGTACATTTTATGTCCCATCCATCAAATTTCAAATAAACCATGTACATAATTATAAATATAAGAATTACTTTTAAGACTCGGATACAAACTCGTTGCTTTCAGTCAATCTGGAACACACAGACATCATCAAATCCTAAGTTTCCTCCCTAGAGATTCTCTGCCAAGCCTGAAACGGGACAGAAAATGACAAAAACAAGACACAAAATGACAAAAACGAGACACGAAACGAGAAAAAGTAGACACAGAGCGACAAAAACAAGACACAAAATGACAAAAACAAGACACAAAATGACAAAAACGAGACACGAAACAAGAAAAACTAAACACAGAATGACTGAAACGAGACGCAAAATGAGAAAAACGGGACACGAAACGCCAAAAACGGGACCGAAAACGTCAAAAAAGAGATACAAAATGACAAAACCAAGACACAAACCGAAAAAACAAGACACAAAATGACAAAATCCAGACACGAAACAAGAAAAACTAGAAGGAAAAAGTAAGTTTCCTCCCTAGAGTTTCTCTGCCAGGCCTTTCCTGCTGACTCCTTCAGTAGCTGCTTGATTGTGGGTTTTTCTGCCCTCAGTTCTGTCTTCAGCTGAGCTGAGGTCAGATGAGCACCTCACCTTTCAGTGGAATTCCACTTCTTTGTCTTCAGAAGTTCTTGGGTGCCTCTGCGGTGTGTTTTGGGCCATTATTCATATGTACTGTGTCAGTTGTACACTATTTGTCTGAATCTGAGCAGAAATGACGGCTCTTAACTCCTCAGAATTCATCCTGCTGAATCCTGTCAACACATCATATCATCAATAAACAACAGTGACCCAGTTCCATTGGCAGACACACATGTCCATGCCATAACACTTCACTCACCATGTCTGACAGACGATGTGGTCTGCTTCACATCAGGAGAATTTACTTTCCTTATCCAGAGTTTTCTCTTCCAGTCATTCTGCTACAAGTTCATCTGGGTTTCATCTGTCCAAAGAATAATGCTCCAGAATGTTTCAGTTTTCCTTTTGTTTGTTTTCTACTATGTAATCTTGCCTTTCTGTTTTTGTGTTGCTAGTGGTTTACATCTTGCAAACCGCTGCATCTGTATTGAAATTTATGAAGGCCTCTCTGAATGCTACACACAGCTCCTGGAGAGAGTTGTTGACTTGGCTAGATGTTGTAAAGTTGTTTTCTTCACCAAGAAAACAATTCCGCGATCATCCACTTTTTTTTATGAAGTCCTCCAGGCCTATTTCATTCCCTCTTTTTGACAATGTGATTTGTCTTGTAAAGTTCCTGCTACCTCTGTGATAGGTCTAATTTTTTTGTTATTATTGTAATCATGGACTGCTTCACCTGCATCAAACAAATGTTTAGACCCTTTATTGAGAGTTACCGTGAACACCTACCAAATGAAATTTCAACTCTTGGAATCAACTTCAGATTTTTGGCTCCTTCATTTGTAATGAAACAAAGGGGAAACAGGCCACAGCTGACAATGAAAGTATTTATTCATGGAAGTGGAAAACTGCATAAAGAAAATGTTTGTTTACCTCCTTGAATTAAAGCTGAAAGTCAAAACTTCAGTCACACAATGGTTGCTGAATTTCACATCCACTGTGGTGGTGTAGAGCTGCAAAACTACAAGTGTGTTGCTGTTCAATGAAGACACAAGGCTTAAGACGGGGAAACTTGATTACTGAGGATCCTCTGTGGCTTTAAATGATTGATTTCTCTGCAGCCATTCACTCACCGTCCCGCTGAGGATGTTGGCTTCTACTCAGCTGAAGCCGCCAATTGTTTCGTCCCCGTGTTCACAGACGGCTGATGAAGACTAATTCCACTCATGTTATATATCCAGTTTACATATCAAACAAGCTTTGTCAAAGGTCAGCTGTAATGCAAAGTAGGAAACAGTTAAAATGTACAGGAAATTCCTGGTACATGTATGTGAGTCTTTATTTGCCAATTTGGACGCACATTAAAGTATGGAACAAATTCTAAAGGTCCCTATACTTCCACACGGGTGTTTTCAATTACTCTGACTGATTAGACGTGTTTTTTATGACTGCACAGGCATGTACATACAAGGCCTGATTGACAGCTTCCACAGAGATGTGTAGAATATAAGTAAAGGAACCAGTAAGGGTTCGTGTTCTTTTTTCTAACCAACTTTAAGCCCACAGAGCAAAACAGACAATACAGTATTACAATATTCCACCAATATCTTGAACAGACACAATCGTTCAAAAGTTTGGGGTCGCTTAGAAATGTCATTATGTTTGAAAGAAAAGTGGGTTTTTTTCAATGAAGATAACATTAAATGAATGATAAATCCAGTGTAGACATTGTTAATGTGGTAAATGACTATTGTAGCTGGAAACAGCTGATTTTTAATGGAATATCTCCATAGAGGTACAGAGGAACATTTCCAGCAACCATCACTCCTGTGTTCTAATGCTACATTGTGTTAGCTAATGGTGTTGAAAGGCTCATTGATGATTAGAAAACCCTTGTGCAGTTATGTTAGCACATGGATAAAAGTGTGAGTTTTCATGGAAAACATTGTCTGGGTGACCCCAAACTTTTGCATGTATTTCATCTGTACCCACCAATAAGTGTGCTTCACAAGTAATTGTTTACTTCCTGATTATTAACTTCATTCTTCCAGTCAAGCATGAAATCATCTATTTGTATAATAAAACGTTGTTCTTTTTTTCAAATTTAGTCAACTTTAAAATAAATGTCTTTTGTTGTCAAAAATGAAAAATGAGATCATGTTTCCTAATTGCCAAATTGCGGGTTGTGGGTTGCAAATTTGGCATGATTGAGCAAACAAAAATATGTTTTTCATCTCCATTCAGCGCTGCAACATAGAGACAATATGTAAACACATTGTTCCACAATGAGAGTGATGCTAGAAGTAGAAGAAAGAAAAAGAATATAATGAAAGGGCAACCAATTTGGTACTAAAATGCATCACAGAGGAAGCTGTTATGCCATAATTTTTTATATGCAAACATAAGTTTTATTAGATTTTCTAAGCATAATTTTTGCACATTTTTCTGTGAGACAACAATTTAATTAAACCTGCAATAACTCTATTTTTTGGTAAACAGGCTTTGATCTAGAGGTGGAAACCACAACATTTTGCTGATTGGAATCCTATCATTCAGTGCATTTCAAACATTCCTGGACTTTAACTGTGCAGTTTGTTCACTTTCTTCCTGTTCTGAAGCACTTCAGTACAGAATCAGCTCATGAGAAACACTGTAAATTTAGGTCAAGTCCTGCAAACACATCTGTCTCGTGTAGTCAGGGATACAAATGTGCAAATGATGTTAAAACACACAAACAACTGTTGAATCCACACAGCTGACAGTAACATGGAGTGAGCATGATTGATGAATTTTTAAGCGCAACATGGGAACTATTATTTTCTCCGCATCAGGACTAAGTTACCTCTCAGGAATGATGCTTTACCTGTCAGTGTAAATAGGATTTGAGCAATTATTGTGGAGACCTTTGGCACAGAGTCACCACCCACTGCTTGACATGAGCCTTTTGACTGGTTTGGCAGTTATTGGAGGATAGGAAATGCGGTTTTGCCACTTTTTCTTGCAGACGTGTGATTACTCTGGGCTCCAAGCTGAAATAAAGTGAGGTCACAGACAGTGTCACAATCCATTTTCTCAGTTTATGAAATGTATCACCCAGGGCAAAGACAGAAAACTAATAAATGAAGAAACATAAAATGGCTCATTTACCAAATTTGTTCAAGTGACTCTGAATGTGGATTTATGTGCCTTTTTCCTAGAAAACAGTTTGCTGCCTCATGAAAACAATAAAACCACGTGTGACCAGTGATGCTAATAAAGTTTCATTCCATTGTATAGTGGCTCATATTAAACCATGTGTACAAGTCCTGCAAGTACAGTGAAGTTCAATTAAATGCAGACATGGCTGATGTTATCCCAGATACAGCAATGAGACGCCAACGTTTCTGTCGTGAATAAGGCTCCTTCAAAGTAAAATTAAGTTTTTAAACTTGTCAACATTGTTCTAAGCGTGCTGTGTCAATACCCTCTTAAAATAATGGCCTAAGTCATTTTTTCAGGTTTTTCAGGAAACACAAAAAACTGAACCACACTGAACTTTGACTTACGGCGTTACCCTACAGAGGTAGAATCACATGACCTGTTCAACTGACGATGTAGGTGATTTTACCAGCATCATGAGGAGATGATTTAGGCAAAACAATAAGTTCTGTCAAAAAATGACTTAGGCCATTTTTTTTAGGAAGGTGACAATGCAGTTTTGATACACAGAGATGGGATTTTAGGGGTTTATTAAATGAGCAGAGAGGGACTTTAATTCAATGGAAAAAGAGATTTGCACATTTGTATCCCTGACTACACGAGACAGATGTGTTTGCAGGACTTGACCTAAATTTACAGTGTTTCTCATGAGCTGATTCTGTACTGAAGTGCTTCAGAACAGGAAGAAAGTGAACAAACTGCACAGTTAAAGTCCAGGAATGTTTGAAATGCACTGAATGATAGGATTCCAATCAGCAAAATGTTGTGGTTTCCACCTCTAGATCAAAGCATGTTTACCAAAAAAAAAAAAAAAATAGTTATTGCAGGTTTAATTAAATTGTTGTCTCACAGAAAAACATGCAACAATTATGCTTAGAAAATCAAATAAAACTTATGTTTGCATATAAAAAATTATGGCATAACAGCTTCCTCTGTGATGCATTTTAGTACCAAATTGGTTGCCCTTTCATTATATTCTTTTTCTTTCTTCTACTTCTAGCATCACTCTCATTGTGGAACAATGTGTTTACATATTGTCTCTATTTTGCGGCGCTGAATGGAGATGAAAAACATATTTTTTGTTTGCTTAGTCGTGCCAAATTTGCAACCCACAACCCACAATTTGGCAATTAGGAAACATGATCTCATTTTTCATTTTTGACAGCATAAGACAATTATTTTAAAATTGACTAAATTTGAAAAAAAGAACAACATTTTATTATACAAATAGATGATTTCATGCTTGACTGGAAGAATGAAGGTAATAATCAGGAAGTAAACAATTACTTATTGGCAGGTACATATGAAGTATGTTCAGGATATTTGTGGATTATTGCAGTACTGTATTGTCTGTTTTGTTGTCTGAGACGGTACTCATAGCTGAACTTTACCTGAAAGCACATACAGGTGCCAGGTATCCAATCACAAACCTGAGCTACCCACAGCATACTTAGAAAATACAGCCTGCTAATGCCTATTGCTTCACTGTTCAACATTTTAGTTAAAAATGTGTTCAACTAAAGTACTGAAGAAAGGCGATTTTAGATGAATGAAAACACCATTATGAATATTCCTGCTGATAGGTCCCCCTAAATCTTACACATTCTTTAATTCAATTCAAAAGCTCCAGTTTAAATGAGCTACACTCATATAGCTCCTATCTACCTTATTGGTACTCAGAGTGCTTTACAGTGTTTCACATTCACACACCAATGGTGACAGAGCTTCCATGCAAGGTGGGCAAAGTTTGCCATCAAGAGTAACTAATGTTCCGTGTCCACAGGGGTGTTTTTTTCTCACATGGAAACATGCATGAATATCATCAGCTTGGTGAGCGGTCACTAGTGGGCCACTGGTTGGTCACATGACAGCGCTTTCAGCTTCAGTCCAGTAGAAACGTTGGACCAACATGGCAAATAGGTCGCAAACTTTCTCTTTTCTTACGAAAACAGTTCAGGGAAAAGTATTTCTGAGAGCATTTGAGGTGAGACATAAGCTGTGTGCAGTTGCTGGATCTATTCAATGACGGCTAGCTCACACATTTATTGAAAGTTTCGCGAGGTGATGGACCTCCACTCCCCACAGCAAACTTGCATAAAGTAGAAGTCAAGTCTACTTTACACAATCCGGAGTGACGCCCCGCAATGCAATGTCTTGCTTTTTATATAGACAATGAATGGGATGTGAGAAATTGACGGATCCTGTGGACACGTACGTTAGGGTCCTGCATGTTATCCAAGGACACTTCAGCATGCAGAGAGGCCGGGGATCGAACCGTCAACCTAGCCATCAGTGGACAACCAGCTCTACCACCTGCTGCCCTACACTTTAGAATACAGAAAAAACAGCTTACAGTTTTCTCTTCTGCTCCTTCTCTCTCTCTCTTTTAAATTCAGATATGATCGACTGGCATGAATATTGAAGTTACATTACTGCCAGCTAAATTACAAATTACTGAACGGTTAGGTTTTGCGCGTTAAAACAAATGTCTTTCTCTTTCCCTCACACACAAACACACACCATCCTCCTCACCAGCCTCGTATGTTGGCCTAATGACTCACTAGAATTCAAAGCTCGGTCTTCTGCATTAGTTACATGTGGTGATGATTATGTTCTGCCACATAAAAGGGATGAACGAGTTTGTCGAGATGTGGAGATGTCTTCACAGCTGGGGCATGAATCAGGAATCTATCTATCTATCTATCTATCTATCTATCTATCTATCTATCTATCTATCTATCTATCTATCTATCTATCTATCTATCTATCTATCTATCTATCAGTCATAGTAACCAAGATGGCCATTAAAAGTCCCGTGAGTATAAAACACCATATACACACCACATATTTTGTCTTTTTACTTTCTTTTCCTGCCTTCCAAAGTACAGGCTGTTGCAAGCAGTATGCATACAGTTGTTAAGTACTCCTTCGTCATAACATCATCATCATCTTGTTCGTACAACCGCTGCAGCCTGTAGCGTGATACAGATGTCATCAGTCTGTACAGTCTTGGCTTCTCCAGCTTGTTTAATTTAGTTTCATATAGCAAAGCAAGCTGGCTTACATACCAGATGTAGTAGGATGATATTTCTGGCATACTGCTTGTGACGGATTATAGAGATAAAGGAAAGATAAAGATAAACTTCACCGGGGAAATTCGTGTCACAGCAGCTGGATACAGATAAGGCAGAAACAAGCACAAGAATTGCAAAAGTACAACAGAACTAAAAAAAGAAAGATAATATGTACATTATGATATAGTGGCATTTACACATGGATAAGCATGACTTCACTTATGGATATTTACACATATGACATGATGAATTTATCTACACTACTGTTCAAAAGTTTGGGGTCACTTAGAAATGTCCTTGTTCTTGAAAGAAAAGCAGATTTTTCAGTTGAGATAACATTAAATGAATGATAAATCCAGTCTAGACATTGTTAATGTAGTAAATGACTATTGTAGCTGGAAACAGCTGATTTTTAATGGAATATCTCCATAGAGGTACAGAGGAACATTTCCAGCAACCATCACTCTTGTGTTCTAATGCTACATTGTTTTAGCTAATGGTTAATTTATGATTAGAAAACCCTTGTGCAGTTATGTTAGCACATGAATAAAAGTGGGAGTTCCGATGGAAAATATGAAATTGTCTGGGTGACTCCAAACTTTTGAACGGTGGTGTATATACAAGTATGGCATGGAGGATAATGTACCCTCTATTCTGTTAAAAATACATTATTGGTGGAAAAGACTGGCAGTTAACATGCTTTAATTACTCTGTCAAGGAACACATCGTTGGTTTGCCTGTCCGTCTGTTAGCAACGTTACTCAAAAGTGGATGAACAGATTTGGATGAAATTTTCAGGAAAGGTCAGAAATGACACAAGGACCAAGTGATTAGATTTTAGTAGTGATGCAGCTTATAGTCTGGATCCACGGATTTGTTAAAGATTAATGTATCATTGTGAGATAGCGACGGCCTCACTGTAACCTTGACAACAAATGAACACTACGTCAGCTGCCTGCTGATGATCACATGATTGTGATTCTACTACAAATCCACCCCTGTGGACCATGAGTTTTTTTTAAAGATTTCATCCATCAGAAATCATACAACGACTGAGCAGCATTGGCGGAGTACTACGCTCTCTGAGTGCTTTTCTTGTTAGACATGAAAAGCTGTAAGAGGACAGTATTATACACTGCCTGTCCAAAAAAAATAAAAATTGCCACCGGGATTTAACTAAGTAAATAGGTAAGCACCTTCCATTGGATAATTACTCATTTCTTAAACAACCATGTTGGAAGACATATTCTGTGGTCATGGAAAGGATGTTAATCTGTCTCAGAAGGGTGAAATCATTGACCTGCATCAAGCAAAGGAAACAACTAAGGAGATGAAACGACTAAAATCAGGTTAAGAACCGTCCAACGCATTGTTAAAACCTGGTAGGAGGCAGTGTTATGATCTGGGGTTGGTCAGGTTCAGCAACGTAATGTTCCCAGAGAATGAGGTCAGCTGACTACCTGGATATACTGAAGGACCAGGTCTGTCCATCAGTGGAGTTTTTCCTCTCTGATGACATGGACATGTTCCAAGATGACGATGCCAGGATTCATGGGGCTCACATTGTGAATGAGTGGATCAGGGAGCATGAGATGGATTGTCCTCCACAGAGTCCAGACCTCAGCCCCACTGACAATCTTTGGGATGTTTTGGAGAGGATTTTGCACAGCGGTCTGACTCTCCCATCATCAATATAAGATCTTGGCAGAAAATTAATCCAACTCTGGACAGAAATAAATGCTGTGACATTGCAGAAGCTTATGGAAACAATGCCACAACGAATGTGTGTTGTTCTCAGAGCTAAAGGAAGTCCAATGCAATATTAGCGTGAACAACTTTTTTTTGGATGGGCAGTGTATGTTGTTGATTGATCTGGAAGAGCTGTAAACGCGGCTTTATATTTTTCCCTTGGGTTGTACAGGAGCAAACTTTGATTGTCTGATTATGACTAGGAACATAGGAAAACTTTTGTTTGGCATACTGTATATCGTGTTAGTATGGCTATTGGAATGCACCCTGTATGTCTGCTCCAATCTGTACAGCTGAGTGAAAAAAAAAAGCCTACATATACGTCAACTTTAAAAAATATCTGGCAGGCTTGTGGCAGCTTTCATAATTTGAACAATGTGCAAGACACTTAAACAATTTTGTGCATCACTGAAATAGTTTTTGACCATTTTGACAGTGTGCTTCCACAAAGGAAACACCATAATAAAGTGGAACTACGTTCATGCCTGCTGTATGGCTGTTTTCTGGCTCCCAGATGAAGGCTGGACAGCACATCATTCCTTCAGCTGAGAAGACGAATCGCATTTTCTCATTTTTCAGCAGCATTCCTACTGAGAAGCTGCATAGTTAATGGGACAGCTGTAATTTAAGCCACGATACATCATAAGTCTCTGAGCTGTGCAATAATCAAGTCTGGTAGGCCTGTACTTTGCACAACTGAAAATCCTCAAGTGGAAAATGGTCAATTTTAGGTTTAAGCGGTTAAAATAAACATTACGAATATTCGTCTTGGGAATTTATTGATTAGAATCAGAATATTCTACGTACAGGCCAGCTTCAAAACCAAAAGCACAAGTAAGAAAGGAAATGATCTCGGCCTGACCCATATCTGTCCTGTTTCTCCACCTGGCTCCGTCTTTTTCTTTTGATCGTGTTTCTTTCCTTTCTTTTCCTTGCTCTTGTCTGTCTCTAGTAACTCCTAATGTGTGGTTGCCATTATCAGATTATTGTCCAGCTGAGCGCCTGTTTGCAAACCTTGAGCTAAACGCCAGATTCTGGAGCTTCACTCGAGCCAGCGGACCTGATTGGGATCTCGCTCCAGCGCTGGTGGAGGACGCACATGTTTTGCCGCACGCTATTAACGCCGAGGCTTGATCACTTTTACACAGCAAACTTTCAAATGTGTCCCACATGTGTGTAAAAAACGAAGCTCCACTTAAGACGAGGAGTGATGAGCGAAAGCTGTGGCCGATAGTTTGTTGGTTTAGCGGTTTGTTGGTCTTGCAACACAAATGAGTAAAACGCTGTGGAATTTGTTTGTTTAGGCAACATACAGCGCTGTAGTGCTTCCCAACCTTCGATTTCCTGGACTGCAGAATTGCTACGTTTGCTTATTTTAGAGGCTTGACGGGGCAGTGAGACATCAAATGCATGACAGGTAATGCCCAGTACTTCAGAAATTAACCAGATGCCAATGAGAGCATCCTCTGATCTCAGCGCTGTGCTCATCCTTCCCTTCTTCAGTATCTGCACACGATCAGCCTCATGATATCATCCCCACGTCTCCCCAAGGTCAAGACGCCTAGCTGGCATTTCGTATTCTCCCACAGCACGCCTGAAAAGCTATACTATGCCAAAACACTTTTCCTGCAGGGCTCCTGACCACTCAGTGTTGCTGACATGGGATCTAAAAGTATGAGAGAGACAGAAAAGCAGAGAGAGGGAGAGAGAAATGAGGTTGCATCAGCTCAGTGTTTGTAAATGTTTGAGAGAGTCTGATCTTTGTAAATGGAATTTCCCCTGAAAGACTAAATGGTGCGCTTTTGTATCGGATTACGCCGGGTGCTTTCCTGCACCGTTTGCTGAGCAGAGGAATATGACAGTGAGGGTGTGAGCAATAAGACGTACAGGAACAGTTTGTAAATAGAAGAAAAGCCGAAACACACACAAAGGAATACATTTAGTATTAGGGTTTGATTTTAGATCAGAGGTAATAATTAATTCCTAGAGGACTCGCGCTTGGCCGCAGTGCATTCTCAAGAAAAGGCCTCACCATCGCTGTACGGAAAATGCACTCAGGCACGGATCAGTTACTGTAGCTGCAGCCATCGACTGGGAGGCAGTTCCTTGGAAGAACTGTAGTGCTTATACCATTATCTGGCTGCTTGATTTCTAGATGACAGGAACATACACACGGTTTGATTAACATCTAAACAAGAGGGCTAATCCTCAGCTTTGTGCTCTCGTGATGATCCGCAATATGGGCTAATTATTGAAGAAATAGAAAACCATTGCGGGCATTACTCACCAGATCAGCATGACGTAATAATCCTCTGACATCCTATAGGCCTGCATGTGACCACGATGGAGGATTACGAAAAGCAGTGAGTTATCTGTAGCCAGCAATTTCCAGTAAAACGTGGTCAGCCAGCTTACATCTGACTGATTTACTGTTTGTGTTCTACTTGCATGGGAATTAATCTATATTATCTTTTGTGCCTTTGGTGTAATACAGTAAAACCATGTTTTAGTCTGTGGCAACCCAGTTAAAGACATAAATCTTCAACTACATAAACAAATTACAAATGTACAGTATACAGTGGTCCGACAGTCGTAGACGAAAATCCGAAAAGTAGTGATCCTATATTTCTTTTATTTATATATTTTAAGGCTTTATAAAACCTACCCAGACTCTTAATCAGGTGAATTACACTGTAGTTTATGGTAAACACTGTTAAACTTGGAAATAATACTTGCAGCAGTATTTCACAAGCAAGTACTGAGGAGCCCAATAGGTTGCACATGTAATACCCTTGTACCCATTTGGCATGCTTAGCATCAACATGTTAGCAGACAACACCGCTGTGCCTAAGTACAGCCTCACTGAGCTGCTAGCATGGTTCAATTCCTAACCCTAACCCTGACAGACTGACTGGTATGCTACCTGTCTGTCTGTCTGTCTGTCTGTCTGTCTGTCTGTCCGCAACATTACTCAAAAACAGACGGATTTGGATGAAATTTTCAGGGAAGATCAGAAATGACACAAGGACCAATTGATTATATTTTGGCAGTGATGCAGCTTATAGTCTGGATCCATGGATTTGTTAAAAATTTTTGCATCATTGCAAGATAGCGGCACAACATCACTGTAACTATGACAACAAGTGAACACTACGTCAGCTGCCTGCTGATGATCACATGATTGTGATCCTACTACAAATCCACCACTGTGGACTTATCAGGACTTATCCGTCGGAAATGATTCAAGGACCAACTGATTAAATTGTGGAGGTGTTTCTGAGTCCCATCACTTTCCGCCGCCTGCTACATATTTAGGTCACACTATTCAGTATCTGTACATAATGTAAACATGCAGAACACACACCTGTGCTCAGCGCAAAGTCATTTTGTTTGTGAGTACATCTCTATTAAATGGACACATTCTATGTTACCCGGATTTCTGATCATCAGTAACTTATAAACAAATGCTGCATTTCTAAAAAGAATTCTGAATTTCTGACAATGCCATATGGGGGAATGAACAGTCTTGGAGGACTGCACTCTCCGAGTGCTTTTCTTGTTTGCTATGTTGACTAGTGGTTCTAGGAGCTGGAACAAATTAAGTGGCTTCGTTAAACTATTACAGGACTTTACAGGCTCCAGTTAGTCTGTTTGACACAGTGCATTGTGCAACCACATGGAGGCTCAGACAGGTTTAAAACAAGGCCAATTAAATCCAGTTAGAAGTTAGTGGTTGTAAATTGCTGGATACTTAAAATTGGCATCGAACAACATTGAACTAGGTTTTAGAGTGGAGCTGAGTATTAACCATGTCAGTAGGGTTTTTGTATTTTAAAATTTATTCAAGCAGCTCTTTAGGATGCCAGTTACACTGTAAATACATCAATTATATTATCTGGTTATGGCATGTGACATAGGATGATGCACAATTCCCATCATCCTCTTTTTTAATTGTTTTATTATTTTTGTAGGTGCCGTTCTCTCTAGTCACATATCTGCTCTGAGTTTCCGTTACATCGGCTTGTCCTGATGACAGAACAGGATACTCTAACCTCACACATGAAACAAGATATTGTCTGTGGTGTAGTGCTCACTCACAGTCTTCACTCGCCACAGAACCATGCACCAGTTTGCACAAAAATGTAATATCCGTCTTTTCTCTAACATTTTTCTACTTTTCAGAAACCCCTTGACACTGAGAGCGGTCTGTTACTGCACTGGCTAAATCAGATCTGACCTCTTGTAATGTTCCAGAAATCAAAGAAAACAAGAAATCAGACAAGAATCTGAAGCGAGACCATAAACCAACAAACGGGAGAGGGAAAAATGTTTAGAGAAAGCAAAAGTACGGAACAAGGACAGAAAACAAATATAGGAAAGAGAAGAATGAGGATAGGATTCAAGGGCATTGTTGTGTCCAGTTTAATTACAGAAACTGGAAAAATGTCTGGAGAGTCACCATTACATAGCATTTAAAGGGGAAAAAACCCTTGCTGAGAAATGTTTAGAATTAAAAAATGACAAATCAGATCACTGCTTTAACTGTGTTTGCCACTTATTTTATTCGGTCAACGATCTTGTATTCTCTATCCCTTTCTGCCTTTGTGAAACCTCACAATCAGATTTTTCAGTTCCTTTGTCAGTTCTTTTCCATGTGGCACCATGTTGTAGACATGCATGTCCAAAACTGAGACAGGTCATTATACAACCATGTATATGTAACTGGGTTCATTGGAGATCAATGAATCTGTGGTCAAAGGTGTATTCCCTTTTGTAGTATTGAGTTTCTACACTGTAGCCTGAACTTTCAATATAGTCTTTCTAAATAAATAGTTTTTGATCATTAGGGAAGATACTCTTCTGCTTGAGACTAAACTTACTTGTCCCCGACAAAGACCCAGCATCCTCACTAGTTGATGTTACACTATTTGACATGAGGTCTCAATGTTCCATTTCTGTCAGTTCTTGCACTGTTTGAGCCAACATTACATTGGACTGCTATGGTGGCGAATAAACTAAGCCAGAGGGTGAAGCTCATGATGTACCAGTCCATCTTTGTTCCAACTCTCACCCATGGCCATGAGCTCTGGATAGTGAACGAAAGAGTGAGGTCATGAATACAAGAATCCAAAATAGGTTTCCTCCACAGGGGCAAGTAGAGTCACTGCTGAAGTGGTTTGGGCATCTCCTACTTCCTGGGGGCTTTTCTTTGGTAGTTTTCCAGGCATGTCCAACTGGAACGGTTATACCCAAAAGTTACAGTAGGGATTACATATCTCATCTGGCCTCGGCACATTTCGGAATCCCTTTGGAGAAACTGGAAAATGCAGTTGGTGGAAGGGAGGACTCAAATGCTTTGCTAACCTGCTACCCTACCCTAATGGAAGAAAAGTAATGGATAGATGTTTTTAGAAGGGAATGGAAAGGGAATGCCATGTTTTAGAGAAGTCAAACTGACTGTTGCACAGCTCAACGAAGGATGGTTATGATGCAAAAAAAATTTACGTTAAGTAAGTGTTAATATCTTGATATACTGCATGCTATTGGCTGTCCATCACACTGGGAGTAGTGAATGAGTGGTCAACTGGGTGGTTTCGAATACAGCCTCAGATAAAAGTTCTGTTATTAGCGGCAATCACGACTGGCCGAGTTCCATAGCAGCTGCAGTTTGGGAATGCATCTGAAATCACTCCCTTTTTTGCTCGTTCCTTACTCCCTATACAAATGATGTACAATAGTAAAACCACAGACAGGTGTGTAACATTGATCATCCTGTTGTCTGCTGGGAAACCTTGAGTCATGCCATTCATGTGAATTTTACTTTGACATCTAACAACCACCTTAACATTGCTGCAGACCAAGTACATGACATAATGCAATGGTACCCCCCAGTGCCAGCTGCCTCCCCTGGCAGGTTCAAGGAACATGACGAAAACCCAAGGTGTTGTTACAGCCTCCAAGCTCCTCAGATCCCAGATGAATTGAGCATATATAGGATGTACCAGAACATACAGAATCCATCTAATCCACAAAGGATTTACTGCCAATGTCCCTCAGAGGTCATGAATCAATGGTCCGATGGTCAGAGATGTTTTAGTGTCATGAGGGGGACCTACACAATACCAGGCATGTAATTTTCTTGTTGTTGCCGATCAGTGTATCAACAGTTCTCACATTAGGGTGCAATGAACTGAGGTTCCTTTGGTTTACTAAACTTTATCATTTTGTGCCATCATTGGTAGTTGCCAAGTTATTTTTGAATGTGTTTGTGTTGTATGGTGGGTGAGACTGTTTGAAGAAAGTACCTAAGACTGTTAAATCCATAGTCTCCAACTATGCAACAAATCCCAGACTTTTATTTTTTTTGGAATCTGTTCTCCACATGCTGTTGCTAGAGAATTATCTGTAGGTTCTTGGTATCTTGTAACTATTTTGTGAAGGTTCCTAATTTTGTCAGTTAAATTCTTTGGCAAATATACTAGCTGTCAGAAGCTGATGTTTTCTTAATGTTCTAACTGTTAACGTGCTGATAGTTAGTGTTTATGTGTTTCATTAATTCTACTGTTACCTTTATTTACATGTATGTTGTGTACTACATGTAAATAAATGACAGCTGGCTGTTTAGCAGTTTCTCTGTTACTGTACTAGTTTTTATATATTGTACCTTTGATGTATCTCATTTTGTTCTCCTATCATTAAACTTGTAGTGTAATACAGTTTCCCAATTGTTTGTCTTTACACTGCCTGACTGTCTCCAGATCATGCTGTGGTACCAAATAACAAATTACCTTAAAGGGCTGGTATTACTTTTTTATGACTCGTGACGAGCGTTTGTGAAGATTTTTACGATCTTGGTTATGTTGAATCACTGACAAGAAGCCACTGACCTTTAGAAACACAAACTGATTCCTTGTAGTTATTCAAACAGATTATCCTGCAGAAAGAGGCCACAGCCATAGGGGAATACCGCTGCCAGAAAAGGGTGTCAAAGCAACATTCACATGAATACGAGCACCCAATGTTTGACATCACACTGACTCAGTCACCCAATGATCCAGAAGAAAACTTGGTTCATCAGACCAGGCCGCTTTCTTTTATTGATCCATTGTCAAGGTAATACCCACTATAGGTGCTTTCAGTAACAGCCAGGGATCAGTATGAGTACTGGTATAGCCCCACATGCAGCAAGCTGTCATCCACTGTGCGTTTCATCATAGCCGGAATGAAAGTTTTAAGTAGTAGTAGTGCAACAGTTCCTCCTCCATGTGATTGGACCACATGGGCCTGATGCACCTATGATCCTGCCACTGGTTCACCGATTTTTCTTCTGTGAACCACTTTTGGTAGCCATAACATACAAGTAACACCCCACAAGACCTGCTGGTTTTGAAGATAATCTGACCCAGTTGACTAGCCATCACAATCTGGCCCTTGTAAACGTCACTCAGATCCGTACAACATCCATTTTTCATGCTTCCCATACACTACTGTTCAAAAGTTTGGGGTCACCCAAACGATTCCATGTTTTCCATGAAAAGTCACACTTTTATTCATGTACTAACATAACTGCACAAGGGTTTTCTAATCATCAATGAGCCTTTCAACACCATTAGCTAACACAATGTAGCATTAGAACACAGGAGTGATGGTTGCTGGAAATGTTCCTCTGTACCTCTATGGAGATATTCCATTAAAAATCAGCTGTTTCCAGCTACAACAGTCATTTAACACATTAACAATATCTAGACTGTATTTATCATTCATTTAATATTATCTCCATGAAGAAAAAATGCTTTTCTTTCAAAAATAAGGACATTTCTAAGTGACTCCAGACTTTCAAAGGGAGTGTATATAAATTAAAGTTGCTCTTATTGAGTTAAAGTTGATCAAAAATGAGTTAATGTTGTCATCCACCATGTCTGGACTGGATTTCTGATTCATTTAATGTTATCTTCATCGGAAAATAAGTGCTTTTCTTCCAAAAACAAGGACATTTCTAAGTGACCCTAAATTTTTGAACGGTAATGTACGTCACCTTCAAGAAGTTGACCGTTCACTTGCTGCCCTGACACATCCTACCCCCTCAATAGGAGCCACTGTAACGAGATAATCTCATTTCCTCAGCTTCACCATCAGTAGTTATGTGGCTGATCAGTGTACATTTCCCCACTTCTCTGCTGCTGGTGGGTCTGTGAGGATCCAGACATATACTAGTAAAATCGACATTCATGTAATAGCTTCAATTTTTGCTTTTCTTTTGTTGATTGGCCAGAATTATGTCTACAGTCTGAGGCAAATTTTGACCACTTGTTTGACTGTTAAATAAAAGAAATGCACCGGAAAACTGATTTCCACTTGGATGGTAACCTAATAAGCATGTTATGTTTGTTTTTCTGCAGAGTTGTTGAATAAAAAGCATTCTTTATTGAGTGACAGAAGCTACTTTGCACAAATTTATGGCTTTCTTATTTCTATTTCACATGTTTATCAGTTCCAGATATCAGTTATTGATCTCTTTCATCACTATCTGCCCTGAAGAAGGTTAAAGCTGAGTTGACTGTGCAGGAATAAATGAAAACCAGCGACTGTTTGGAAGGTAAAAAAGACAAAACAGTTCTTTTAAGATCTCTTCTGTACCTTCTTTGATTCCGAATGAAGAAAACACCTTACATTCAGGACAAAAATATAAATGATTTCTCTCCAAACAGGAAGTGCTGGTGAATCAGGTGATAGAAACCTGCAGTTCTCAGGTTTTTTTAAATTAAACTCATTTCATAGATTCATTCATTCAGCTATTCAACTTTACATGACAACACGTGGCTGATTCATTTACTTTGTATTGTTCATTAATGATGCACATGGAGGAGCCATGCGGGTGGTAATTTACCTCTAATGGCCTGTGGTACTTCATTCAATTTAAAGGAGTAGTGTACAGAGAGCAGTGACTCATTAGCACGTGTTCACCAACAAAGCCTTTTCATGGCCTATTCTCTTTCACGTCATTCAAAAGCTACAATCACACACACATACTCTTAATGGTCACAAATGTTGTATTGCAGAGAGGCGTGGGGAGAGTGGGAGGTTTCTTCACTCTCTTTCAAGAAGATTCATGAGGTTCAAGTCATCTCCTTTGGTTCAGGGCTTGTGGCAAACACAGCAACTCCTCACCCATTCCCTACATACATGTGTTGGAGCTGTAAATTTGTTTAGAACGAGGTCAGGCATGTTAAGCTACGATGCTACGATGCTCCGATACCTTCTCCCATGACACGTTTTTCCTGTGAAAAATGATCAACCCCTGGGGAAGCAGAATTGAATAGACAACTTTTTTTTGGACCTAATTTTAATGACGTCCGCAAGAGACCACAAGGCGACACCGAAACAGACCATCTATGGACCTTTTTGTGATGTTGATCACACTGAGGCTTTTAGAAAATGTCAGTGACTTCATTGGAACTAACCTGTGCTGATTTCTTTTTCACATCATAATTTATACCCCTCTGAGGTTTGTGCTGTGGAATTCCCCTGAGCTAATCTCAGATCTGCTTTTAATCGCTTTCACTCTTTTGATGATCAACATTTCTGCAGGATTGATCTCCCTTTCGCTCCCATTGCTTTCTATGCTGTGCATGAATGTGCACAAGCTTAAACGTGCACAGAACATGCAGGAATAGTGTTAAATCATTTACCTTTTACGCTTTTTAACATACAGAGCAGTAACCTCATTCATTACGTAGAAATATAAATTATCCCCAACACTGAAGCATGGTTGAATGCTAAATGAAACTGTGGAATCTTCTAAACCTCTGACAGGTGAGCTGTCACACAGAGTTTATCAGCTGCAGTTAAATAATTCCTGACAGCTGATCACAGCTAGAATATGAAACTGTAAAACTCTGATCCTAACGTTACAATATTTTAAGGAGACTTTTATGGTTCACAGCAGAAAAACACAGCATCTAGATTCATTTTAGAACGTGACCCCTGTAATCGTTAAGGTAACTACCAAACCACGATAACAGGTAGCCTGCTAACAATGATAATAGGCTTTGTCGCACCATAACTAACTTTGATGAGTTATTATTGCCACACGTGGACAGAATTTTCAATGTAAAAATCATAAATAAACTATAGATGTCTTGCCTATGAGTGAACTTTCCCCTCAGATACCCTGCAGCATCTCTGGTCCTGCGCTAATTTGAACAATCAGTCACGCCAACTGTACCTGCATTGTTTTATGCACATCAGATAATAATAACAGCATGCAAAGCTTTAACTCTCATACTGAAATAATAGGCATAACAGAACTCCTAAAAGTCGGTTTTGACTTTCGGTTTGATGACATAATCAATGAAGTCAGTGGTATGTTGACATCAGTATACACTGCCCGCCCCCCAAAAAAGTTGCACACTCTAATATTTCATTGGCCCACCTTTAGCCCTGAAAACAACACACATTCGCTGTGGCATCGTTTCAATAAGCTTCTGCAATATCACAGCATTTATTTCTGTCCAGAGTTGCATTAATTTTCTGCCAAAATCTTGCATTGATGATGGAAGAGTCGGACTGCTGCATAAAGTCTTCTTCAGAACATCCCACAGATTGTCAGTGGGGCTGAGGTCTGGACTCTGTGGAGGACAATCCATCTCATGCTCCCTGATCCACTCATTCTCAATGTGAGCCCATGAATCCTGGCATCATCATCTTGGAACACGTCCATGAACATCAGGGAAGAAAAACTCTACTGATGGAAAGACCTGGTCATTAAGTATCTTCAGGTAGTCAGCTGACCTCATTCTTTGGGAACATAACGTTGCTGAACCTGACCAACCCCAGATCATAACCCTAACCCCCACTAGCCATGATGAATGCATCACTTCATCTGCCTCTCTTCTTACCCTGATGCCCCCATCACTTTGGAACAGGGTAAATCTAGACTCATCAGACCACATGACTGACCACATTTGTTCCTTGAAGATGATGGTTCTCCACTATCCTTCAGGTTCTAATGATGCGTTGGACGGTTCTTAACTCGTTTCTAGTAGTTTCAGAAATCTCCTTATTTGTTTTCTTTGACTAATGCAGGTCAGTAATTTGACCCTTCGGAGGCAGATAGACATCCTTTCCATGACCACAGAATGTGTCTTCCAACATGGTTGTTATAGAAATGAGAAGCTCCTCACTGCATCAGCGAGAGTTAAATAAGTTGTTGAAGCTGAAACATATTCATCACTGCAGTAATCGGTTTTGAATGAATTCTTGAGTTCTGGCTAAAAATGTGTTTTGTGAGGCCTTTGTTCTACCAAATTCTCTCCAAGTTTGAAGAAATTCCCTCAAAGCATTCAAGAGATGCTCACTAATATGGGATAGAAGTAAAAACAACCAAAGGCGCAAAGATGTAAAAACAGTTGCACTCTGCTAATTACCATTAGTTTGCCACCTTCTGCCCTATAGGTGGAAAATTCATCTTGAAATTCCACAAAAGTAGAGCAATAAGTCATTATGAGGCATTGATGCACTCATTCAGTCTTTTCTTTCCTGCTTCACTTCATTCAAAAGCTCACATTCACACCCTCACCGGTCACGAGTGTCGTCTCATAAAGAGGCGTGGAGACAGTGGGAGGTTTCTTTGCTCTCTTTCAAGAAGATTCATGAGATACAAGTCATCTCATAAATTCGCAGCTTGTCACAGCTCCTCAGTATCAAAGGACACGTCTGTGACTCACTCGACACAAAACGACACGAGGGGAGTTCACCGGAGATGTAAAATGACATGCAGGAATTTTAGGGAGTAGCGGGAATCTTTGTCTTTATTCTCTTTGAGGAAGCGATAACAAATTGTGCTCTGAAACAAAGATGTTTTCATGCAGCCGGTTGGGCTGTCTGCTTTTGATTTTCTGAAACGAAATCTGGTAGTTACACAAAAGTTTGTTTTTGCCAGGGTCACAAACAGTCTGAGACAATTATATCGCAGTTATTTTATTTTTTTTCCATTTGGCCTTCTATCGCAGACCGGAGTAATTTGAGACGACAATATTATGAATATATCCTCACAACTAAGATAATGTCTGAATTTAAATTCTTTCAAACTTGTAATCAGTCAAAGTTAAGAGTTTGTATCCCAGTGTATGAATACCACACTTGAACTTGTTTTGTGGCTCTTCTCCAGGTTGTTTTGTCCCGTCTAGTTCTTTGCTTGTGTTGTATCTACTCTCAGATGTACGTCGCTCTGGATAAAAGCGTCGGCTAAATGAAATTGTAGAATTGTAGTTCAAAGCTTTCAGCAGGACCTTCACATTATCAGGCAGTTTTAATTTAGTGGCTGATCCATGTATCTAGAGAAAAGTGAAAAAAAAAAAGTGTTGACAACTTTTTATGCAGATTAAAGAATTGTCTCAACACACTGTAATGTGGTTGTCACGGCGTGGAGGTGAACCTGAGCAGATGCACACAGACGAGGGACTGAGGCAGGAACAAAGGTGGATTGTATTGGTAACAGAAACCTGGAAAATACTGGACGGGGTGGGAAACTGATATCTGGAATAACTTAACTAACAGGGAGGGAGGGTGTAGGGTGACTGTACCAGGAACCGGCGGCTCGGTTGACGTTCTTCATGGTGGGGGTTGGTTGGCGGTGGAGAGCGGGCAGGAGTGCCTCGATCCAGGGGGGGCGGCAGGCAGGATGTTTCCAGGGACGAGGGGGAGCACAGCAGGCAGAGACCCTCCAAGACAGGTTGGGGTTCCAGGAGCAAAGGCGAGATGAACTGACTGCATGAGCAGAGTTTACTATCTGGCAGGGGGTGGAGTGTGAGAACGGCTTTTATGGAGAGGATGATCAACAGGTGTGCTGCACCACAGCTGCCCGGAGTTCCGCTGATGAGCGATTGGAGATGAACAGCAGCCGGACAGAGCAGCTCTGCCAGGCTTCAGCAGGAAGGTGGAGAGAGAGAGAGGAGAAGGAGGGGGAGAGGGAGGATGAGGGAGGTCAGGTGGAGGCTGAAGCTGGGACAGAGGAGGGAGTCCTGACAGCGGTTCTGTATTTGATCCTGAATGACTCTGGTCCAGGAGAGGATTAAAGGAGCATCGTTAATAATCTGTGACTTAAAGCTGAGAAAGTGTTTTGACCGAATGTCTGGCCTCCTCTGAGCAACCAGTCAAGTTAATGGCATTTTTCCAAAACATCACTTACAGACTTCAGCAACGCGTTAAGGAAGTGACACCATGATGACATGGGAAAGTGAAGGCAGTGGTATGGTGCATCTTAAAAAAATTAAACATGTTGATGTATTGTTCTACACCTTTGGGTGCTTACAGATTGTGGTGTAGAATTGCGCAATAAAAATAAGAATTTCGCTGACACTGACTCAAAACAACTGCAGCACATCTGCCTGAATTCAATCAACATTTGTAAATCATCATGAGCAAACAGAAGGGTGCTGAGTGGTTTGGACACACAGAGGTGTAGCGTTGATGTTCTGGCCAGCATCACTACTGAGCCACACCATGAGTGTGGGAAATGAACTTGGTGACAGTTTATCCCTGCTGTTAAAACAACAGGTTCTACTTTATCATCCATATCTACGGTATTCCATGTGCAAGTTTCCTTATCCACTGTTTTAAATCAAACTGCTTTACAGGAAATCCTTTGATGCTTCATAAATCAGTGCAGAGGCATCATACCAGAGTAAAACAATACACATGCGTTGACATTTTATTCTCCTCAGATTGAGGTCATGCACGTTTTAAGTGTCTGTAAATTCAGCATTTGTCGTTGCTGAAGGTCTTTCAGAATCGCTGCAATCTGTTATTTTAACTTATCGAGAAGTACACCACCATTAAAAAGTTTGGGGTCACTTAGAAATGTCTTTACTTTGAAAGAAAAGCATTTTTTTCAATGAAGATAACATTAAATGAATGATAAATCCAGTGTAGACATTGTTAATGTGGTAAATGACTATTGTAGCTGGAAACAACTGATTTTTAATGGAATATCTCCATAGAGGTACAGAGGAACATTTCCAGCAACCATCACTCCTGTGTTCTAATGCTACATTGTGTTAGCTAATGGTGTTGAAAGGCTCATTGATGATTAGAAAACCTTTGTGCAGTTATGTTAGCACATGGATAAAAGTGGGAGTTTTGATGGAAAATATGAAATTGTCTGGGTGACCCCAAACTTTTAGTGTAGGTCTGTCTTTAAGCTAGAAAGGAGTTTACTCAGATGTCTTTATTGTTTTGGAAGATTTCATGTGATGTTACAAAGGAACATGGTCTATGGTTTATGTGCTTCAAATGTGCTTCAGTGGGCTTGTCTGTCAGAAGTTTCAATGGATTACTAAACATTTGAGAAAGTCGGTCATAGAGCAAATAACTTTTCTCTGAAGTGTAAAAAAAAAAAGTACAAAAAACAAACAGCAAAATCACTATAATATTCTGGTGATAGGTGTGCAAAAAGCAAAAACAAATGAAGATAACAAAGGAAGAACATTCTCAATGCAACATTTGGCAAATGTTTCATGAGGAATATTTTTTAGAATGTTTTTAGAGAACTGGGCTGCACAGTGGATTGGTGATTTGCCTTGCAGCTAGAAGATCCCCAGTTCATGTCCCGGCTTTCCTAGGATCTTTCTGCATGGAGTCTCCATGTTCTCCCTGTGCATGGTTGGGTTTTCTGCAGGTTCTCCAGCTTCCTCCCACAGTCCAAAAACATGCTGAGGTTAACTGGTACCTCTAATTTGTCTGTTGGTGTGAATGTGAGTGTGACTGTTTGTCTCTATATGTAGTCCTGTGATAGACTGTTACCTGTCCAGGTGCCTCCTACCTTCACCCTACATCAGCTGGGATAGACTCCAGCCCCCCGCGATCTAATGAGGATTGAGCAGTGTATAGATAATGGTTAGATAAATGTTTGTAGAGAACTTTTTCTGCCTTGAAGTTGAATATTCAGGGAAGTAAAAGAAAACTTGCCGCTTGAAACATTACCAGAACTTTGTGGAACTTTCTTTGAATGTTTTTTGAACAAACAAACACAAAGTCTAGCTGGTGCAGCCACCAGCAGCCAAATAATGAGAAGAAGAATCAAAAAATATAAATAAGATAAAATAAAATAATTAAATCCAATAAAATATAATAACTTTGAATTGTATTAAAGGGCAGCTGGGAGAACCACTTTAAAGTCTATTGGTCCTGGTTAGCATCAGATTGTTGAATCTGCAGCCTGAGGAAAGCAACTTGATGTCACTGGATGGTGGGTGGCAAAGATCAGACAGTCATCATCAGTGATCAATGACATCTTCATGATTCCTGATCAGCAACATCTTTACCCTGAACAGCCCAGCAATAATCACATAATCCAAACTGCTATAATACTAAAAGGAAAACGACTTCAATATAAAAAAATGACACATCGAATTATTTCAAAGGTCAGTGGCAGCTGGGAGAAGTGGTCTATAAGAAGGTCTATTTGTCCTGCATGCTGGCAGATTGTATCTGCAGCCAGATGGAAGCAACTGGACTTCTTTGGACAGACGGTGGTCTGGATCAGCCTGGATTCACTGAGCCTTAACCTCACACTGTTGAGAAAGCTCTTTCAGTACCTGATAATTTGCTGTACGCTTTGATTCCATAAAACAGGAACAGGGGGCAGGAATGCAGGGCCATTATTCTTAGAGTCAACTTTCATTTTCACTCACTGTTTGGTTAGGTTTAGGCACCAAAGTTACAGTGCTATGTTTAGGAAAATATGATGCTTTACTGTAAAATTGATCCTTTCACAACTTTAGTTTAGGGTTAGAAGCCTGGTTTGGTTTCGGCACCAAAATTACTCGGTAAGGTTCATAAAATGGGATTAAAGTGCAACCCTTGCACAACATGTTTGAAGCTTTCCCTCCACTTTTTGGGTTACAAAGATCACAATTCCCATCCCATCTAACATACACTAGCGTTCAAAAGTTTGGGGTCACTTAGAAATGTCCTTATTGTTGAAAGAAAAACATTTTTTTTCAATGAAGATCACATTAAATGAATGATAAATCCAGTCTAGACATTGTTAATGTGGTAAATGACTATTCTAGCTGGAAACAGCTGATTTTTAATGGAATATCTCCATAGAGGTACAGAGGAACATTTCCAGCAACCATCACTCCTGTGTTCTAATGCTACATTGTGTTAGCTAATGGTGTTGAAAGGCTCATTGATGATTAGAAAACCCTTGTGTAGTTATGTTAGCACATGAATAAAAGTGGGAGTTTTCATGGAAAACATGAGATTGTCTGGATGACCCCAAACTTTTGAACAGTAGTGTATTATTGAATGACAGCCGATCAATAGAACAAACAGTTAAAGATACACTATATTGCCAAACCCAGACTGGTCCATCAGATTGCCAGATGGAGAAGCGTGATTGGTCACTCCAGAGAAGGCGTCTCCACTGCTCTAGAGTCCAGTGGTGGCTGCTTTACACCACTGCATCCCACGCTTTGCATTGCACTTGGTGATGTATGGCTTGGATGCAGCTGCTGGGCCATGGAAACCCATTCCATGAAGCTCTCTGCTGAAGCACTGTTCTGGAGCTAATCTGAAGGCCACATGAAGTTTGAAGGTCTGTAGCGATTGACTCTGCAGAAAGTTGGCCACCTCTTGGCACTATGCTCCTCAGCATCCGTCAGTTTACGTGTCCTACCACTTGGTGGCTGAGTTGCTGTCGTTTCCACACACTTCCACTTTCTTCTAATACAGCTGACAGTTGACTGTGGAATATTTAGGAGCCAGGAAATGTCACGACTGGATTTGTTGCACAGGTGGCATCCTATCACAGTTCCACGCTGGAATTCACTGAGCTCCTGAGAGCGACACATTCTTTCACAAATGTTTGTAAAAGCAGTCTGCATGCCTAGGTGCTGGATTTTATACACCTGTAGCCATGGAAGTGATTGGAACACCTGATTCTGATTATTTGGATGGGTGAGCCAATACTTTTGGCAATATAGTGTGTGTAGATTAGAAACATATCTGATGCGTCACAAACAAACGTCCTCCAAAAGACAACACGTTTTGCTCAAAACATAATTGAAAATGCAGTGTGATTGTTTAGGAACATAAGATTTAGTTATGTCAAACTATGACAAGAACATTAGCTTTTTTGCTTCATTTAAAGGCCCTCTTGTGCATAAATGGGGAAAAGAAAATATGGTGCACTTTGATAAACAGGATGTGATTTCAACACCGGGATTAATTCCTCACAGGGACATATAATGGTTTGTTGGTGTCACATCAATAATAAAAAGTGTACACGTTTGTCCTTGGCGTCATTGTCTGTCATGTAGTGTTGCTGCTTGACATCAGTGAGGTTATAAAAAACCCTGCAATGTGCCGTGGATTCCCCACCAGTGCAAGCCCATTGAAATGCCTCATTACTTATTAAAGAATAGGACGAAAAATGAAACATCAACATTTCACTTCAGGAAGTCTGGCAAATGGCAGCTGTTATAAAAGGATGAATAATTCAGTGCAACAAAAAGAGGAATAAAAAATGCATCACCTGACACAAATAGGCAGTGGGGAAATAAGTATTTGATACACCGCAGATTTTGCAACTTTTCCCACTTACATGGAAGAATGGAGAAGTCTGTAATTTTTATTGTAGGTACACTTCAACTGTGAGAGACAGAATCTAAACAAAAAATCCAGAAAATCACATTGTATGATTTTTAAATAATTAATCATGTAAGAATCAGTGTGTTTTTATGTCATTTTTGTCATTTTGGTTAAGAATAATAATTTTTATTATTGTTTGTATTATATTTTTGTCCACACAAGAAGGATTTCATGTTTGAAATATGTTTATTTTTCCACTATATAACAGATTTTGCACATTTTGATAATTGACAAAGACTATTACACAGAACAGCAATAGAAGAATGTCAACATCCATTTTGTTGACATTTTTCCAACATTACTTAGAGAAATGTTAGCTAGCTTAGTTAGCTAGCTAGTGTTAGCTAACTATAAAGTGGACTAATTTCATGATACATAACAATAGCAACACATGCTCATTTATGAAATAAAAATTACTCTTTCCCCTCACTGAAGTACTTCCTTGTAGTTGTAATTTGTAGACCCGATGACTCGCCTCAAATCATCCTATAGGTTGATCCTTGTTCCTATTCTGCTTATCCCAATCTGGGGCTGTAAGCATGTTAGGCTGTCCCTGTACTTGATATGGTCCTGAGAAAGGCAGATGCTGTGAAGACACATGCTGTACTAAGACATAATTTGGTTCTGATTAGATACTGTCTAGCTGACGTTCTTGAGCAGACAAGTTGTCTCCATAGTGGGCCGTAATCTGAATGTGGCTTTAACCCCAACTCCTTTTATACCCAAAGTTGCAGAGAATCCTCAGAATTGATGCTGCCAATGCTCGTATGAATGTGTGGCTTTGTTCTATCACTTCTCCTGACGTCGGCAAACCTTACTCTCAGCCTAAGTCATCTGTCTCTGTGTCAGCCTCGTCAGTCTTCTCTCGACATCGCAGAGTTTCCATAACATCTTTCACACAAGAGTCATGCATGTGCAAGTATGTTGAAAAATATCAATTTGATGGCATCACACATTTATCAGGTCTTGCTGTGCAAAATAATCTTCCTGATTGGTGACACACAGTGTGTGGTCCACAGTAAATATATTCCTGACAGCCATAATTAATAAGAATCACAGGTTTCTGTGTGATTCTGTGGGAAATGTATGATGATCACTTTTGGCCCACTTATGGAAGTAATACAAATATTATTTTATTTTTGACCCACTTATGCATCTAAGGGTAAACAGTGTCTTCTTTTACAAGTAGTCACTGCAGCTTCAACATGAATCTGGATTTTGAGCTTTTTGTCACCTGGGGCCTGAATTTGGTGTTTTATTTGACATTAGTAAAGGTATTTCTACCATGAATTGATGCCAAAAAAAGCAGAAATTGGAGCTAAAAAATTTGCCAGAGTGCAGAAAACAAAGTGTCTGACCTCCAGACTCTAGACGTTTAATGTGACCACCATAAATGTCAAATTAAACTTTATGCACAGAGACCGGACTGGCAGTTTGGTTTCAGTGTGAAACATAAACTCTGTCTGCAGCCAGTTTCAGTTTTGCTTATTTTTAGCCGGAGTCTACATTTATTTTTCTCCTTTCTTTCAGTATCATGCCATCTTTTAGCCTCTCCTTTCTCATGTTTTCTTTCTTTCTGACATAAATTAGTAGTTTTTTTCCCCCCAGCAGGACACATCTGTTTCCTGCTCCCCCAGCAGATGAGCTGGGTCACTTTGTGCCCATAGATCAGAGGCCCAGTCTGTGCAGAGAGAAAAAAAGGCAGCCTGGTCTTACAGACAAGCCGTCCCTCTGACACTTCTTTACATGATTGTCTCTTTCTTGCAAAGCCCACAAGTGCATCTTTCACAGCCATAACAATAAACATCCACTTTGCATGTAAGATGTATGCTCACATTTTTCACATTTGAAGAGATAAGAGAAGATGCATGAAGTGAAAAGAGAGATAGGAAAGGACAGGAGCTGAACCACCAACTGAGGAGGAGATTACAATAAGTCACAATCAATCATAAAACTGGAGGGTAGTGAAAAACCTCTGCCAGCAGCAGATCAGGATGGTGGTCCCCATTTTTAACAAGTTATCAAGGTATCACACTTCTCAGCCTTCCCAGGAAAGTTTATTCCAGGGTACTGGAAAGAAGGATTTCGGAGGAGCAGTGCAGATTCTGTTCACATTCTCTGGAACAATGGATCGACTCTTCACCCTTGCAGAGTTGCGCTGATGGAGTCTACCTGTGTTTTGTAGACTTGGAGAAGGCCTATGAATGTGTCTCCCATGGAGCCCTCCTACCTGAACTCTCATTCAGGTTGACACTCCCTCCCACTCACTACACTCAGCCAATGAAAGGCGTCTGATCCAACCACCACAACAGAGCTGTTCGATAGCTAGACTCTTCTCCTCTGTGGTTCCCCAGTGGTGGTGCAGAGTCTCTCTCAGTCTTTAAGATAAGACCAAAAACCCAGCTCTTCACTGAACACCTTTGCACTTGATGGAAAGCAAAAATAAAAAAGAAAGAAAAAATCCTATTATCTCCTGCACTGCCTGTAGACACCAAGGTCCTATTATCACACTTGAACTTGCTTTATGGCTCTTATCTAGGTTGTTTTCTCCTGACTAGATCCATGCTATCTTGGTGTCTACTCTCAGATGTATGTTGCTTTGGGTAACAGCATCTGCTAAACAAAATTGTAGAAACTGTGGAACTGTAGCCCTTTGAGGGTATTGGGTCTATTTCAACAAGCCATGCAGTCTTCGTAGAACCAAAGTGAGAGCTGTGTTCGTGCTCTCGGCACAAACACATGCTCCTTGTCTTCCTGTTTCTGATGTTCATGGACAGGATCTGAAGCTCTGGGTAAGGATCATGTCCATTTTGGTGACCGCTGAGTCAGTGAAGTGGTTGTGTTGGCTTCATCAGACCGTAACCTCCAGCCCTCATTGGAGCAGTTCGCAAGATGTTGTTAAGCAGATTCAGCATCTCCAAGTCTGAGGCCATGACTGAAAGTCTCAGACTGATGGACCGCTCCCTCCAGGGTTGCTGCTCCAAGAGGACGAGTTGAGATATCTCAAGATCTTCTTCATAAGTAATGAGAAAATGGAGCATGCAATGGACAGACGGATCGGGGAACAGGTGTTGTGCCAGACCACTGTATGCTAAGCTCTTGATTTACCAGCTTATCTGTGTTCCAACCTTCACCTGTGGTCATGAGCTCTGGGTAGTGACGGGAACAATGAGATCACTGACACAAGTGGCTTAAATGAATGTCCTCCATAGGGCGGCCAGGCTCGGTCTTAGAGATAGGAGTTTGACCATCCAAAGGGATCTCAGAGCACAGTTCCTTTGGGCTGAAATGAGTTGGGGTGGTTCAGGCATCTGATTAGGAGGCCTCTTGTGCACTTTCCTTCGGTGGTTCTCGAGGCACATCTAGCTGGGAGGAGCCACCAGGGTTTACCCAGAACTTGGAGGAATTCCATATCTCATCTGCCCTAGAAATTCCTTGGGACTCCCCAGGTGGAGCAGGAAAATATTGCTGGGGAGAGAAACATCTGGAATAACTTGCTTGCCATCATGACCTGACCTTGGATACGTGGAAGAAAATGGATGGATAGATAGATGGAGGATCAGTGTGTCATCATGTAGACAAGCTTCTTGAGCTTTTTCTTGTAACACATCATCTTCATCATTAGATGGCATTTACTTTTGTATCACTGAATTGTTTTTCTGGGCACTTTAGTCTCCAGCTGACATTAATGAGAAGTTATTAAAGTTCTTCAGGAAAAGTATGGGGGTTTACATATGGCTGAAAAGGTCAAGAACAGCTTCTGTGCTTTTACAAGACTGTTCTCCCAAATCAAATAGTTAATCGTCATGAATGAGCTTTGAACCTCAACGATTCGAATGAGCTCCGTCATCAAAAATACACTATTGCAAAGGAACCATCTGTACTTTTTGGAGTATGATCCAGTAATGGAAAGTCAATCAATCCGTGGTTCCCTAGCTTCTATGAATGTGACGGTTCATATTTGATGACAAAGTTACATTTATTAATGTCTTAGTTTATGCTTTGCCATTATGGTATAGGTGTACTTGTACTTCTTCCAGCCTCTACAAATCCTTCAAATTAAAGACTCTTAAAAATGTCCTTATTTTTGAAAGAAAAGCAGTTTTTTCAATGAAGATAACATTAAATGAATCAGAAATACAGTCTAGACATTGTTCATGTGGTAAATGACTATTCTAGCTGAAAACAGTTGATTTTTAATGGAATATCTCCATAGAGGTACAGAGGAACATTTCCAGCAACCATCACTCCTGTGTTCTAATGCTACATTGTGTTAGCTAATGGTGTTGAAAGGCTCATTGATGATTAGAAAACCCTTGTGCAGTTATGTTAGCACATGGAGAAAAGTGTGAGTTTTCATGGAAAACATGAGTCTGGGTGACCCCAAACTTATAGAGTATGTCTCTCTCTCTCTCTCTCTCTCTCTCTCTCTCTCTCTCTCTCTCTCTCTCTCTCTCTCTCTCTCTCTCTCTCTCTCTCTCTCTCTCTCTCTATGTATACACACACACACACACACACATATATATATATATATATATATATATATATATGTCTGTCTGTATGTATACATGTATGTATCTTATATGTGCCTCTATGTATGTATGTATATATATTTGTGTGTGTTTGTGTTATGTGTACATAAATATCTCTTCCAGGTGAGTGACAAAATGTTTTATGAATTGTTTACCAGAAAGTGTGTTCATGTGGATTATGATCTGACCACACAATACTGAATCCTGTGTGGTTTGAACTCAGCACATCACAGAAAATAGTTCTGGTAATCATCAATAATTCACACAGGTTAAAGTACAAGTCAACAGAATGCACATATTCTGCAATGCACACTGTAGAACACAGTTACACTAACCAGAGAACGAGAACAACATGTGTTTTTACTTTCTCTACAATCGTGACTTCTTTCGGTTTCACTCGGTCTGAGTCACCGTATGCCGTCACAGGTTTCGCAGTATTAAGACAACTGTTTTGGCTTATCACATTAGCGATGACATCATCCCTGCCACGTTCATTCATTTGAGTTTGGAAAGGAAGATAAGGTCTCCATTTTCCCACAAATGCTATTATCTTGGAAATTCTATTACACTAGCAGAGTGGGTAAAGCACACAACCGATATTTTTCTTTGACTAGATGACAAAGAACATCAGGTGCAATATACAAGCCCCAGACAAGAGCTGATATTGTTATCTGTCAGACGCACATACTTGTACAATCTGTGTACGCTAAACCGTGTGTGTGCTTCTGATAAATGGGTAAATATGCTGTATCTTTTCAAGGAGGATGACAGCATCTCATCTTTACTCATCGCTGAATATTGCAACAAAGTCCTCTTTAGATGGAAGAGGGTTCTGGTGATTTCTGTCTGACCTTCGAGGTCCCAGCATCCCTCTCTCGTCTCTCCTTTCATCTCCGGAAGGTGCACACCCTTCTCCACTTTCAGGAGGGTTGCTGGAGGTTGTGTGTGTTTGTCGTCCGTCTTGTAGTGGGAAATTAACCTGGCGACAGAAATGTCTATGCGGGGGAAGAACGTCAGGAAGAGAAAAGTCTCCTCATCTCAGATGGGAACCTCAGCAAACATGGCTGGATGACGCAGGAGGAGACGACAGGGCTTCACCCTAATGTTCAGGCCAAAGTTAGAAAGAATCAAACAACTCGATGCTTTGATTGTGGCTTCCTTTACAGCTCCAGGACTTTCCAATGCATAATGGTGTGTTTTCATACTGATGCAAAGAGAACTTCCTTCAATTCTAGTGCATTTTTGTTAGAATTTGAACTGCAAACACAGAAATCCCCCCAAAACTGCATTTTTGTTGTGCTTTGATATCACCACCACCCACTTATCTCCTCTTAGAGGCCCTCCAGGAATCGGTGGTCCCCTCTGGGTCCAGACATCCCACAGACATGTGGGTGTTTCAGTTTGTCTCCTTGTTGGTGATGGACTGGCACACTGGACCAGTCTGGAACATGGTTGGCTCCGACCCAGATTGACCTGTAAAAGAAGGATAATAAGCAAAATGAATAATTGGGAGAGACTGACGTTGCATGGGATTAAGTTAAAAGGGACAAAACCACTTATTCAGATCCCAAGATTTATCTTTGCTGCTTTTTCCCTGAGGCTCAGATGGGAATATTGAGCAATTGTGTGTTTTTCTTTCGTCTGGTCTGCATTGGATCAGTTTAAAGACTGAACTTCACATGATTAAAGGAATAGTTTGACATTTTGGGAAATCTGCTCATTTGCTTTCTTGTGAATAGCTGAAAAAGTATGTAACTTGTGCCTGCCTTCTCATAATGATTATATTATAAGAATTATTATTTAAAATATTATGTTGATTAAAAAAAAATCCTCCACAATTTCAAGAGATCAAAAAAAAAAATAGGACCAAAAAACAGAGATTTAAATGTAATTTTAACTGTTTTACTTGAGATTTAGTTTGGTCAGTGGGGGTGGTGGTGGGTTGTGGGTGGTTGGGTTGGGGGCACAAGAGAAAAATAGCATTTTAGGGGGAACTCTAGATTCATTTGTCATTTTTTAAACTATTTTCAAACATTCTTTTCTCCTAGTTTTTTAGATTTGGTCTCAGGACAAGTACATTTACACAACAACTGCATGTTTTAGTATTTTGTACATGGATTATTTGACATTTGATGAGTGGGACCTAAAATGTCCTGGAATGATCCCTTTCTCTGTCTTAACGCTGATTTATGGTTGGTTGATTCTACACATATGTTGTGAATTGGCGCTATATGTATCTCGGAAAACAATGCAAAATTTGAAATTCTGCAGTGGAAACAAAATAGCTCAAATGTAAATGCGGAAATTTACAACATCAGAAAACTAGCATCTTGCGTCATCTTTTTAATATGCTTTACATTCTGCTCTGTTATATTTTCGGTATTAAATTCACATTGACCTGAGCAAGGCTCCTTTCTAGCAGTCTGTAGAGGTGGCTTCAGTTGAAGGGGTTTCTATTCACAGAGTGTTTCTTCGCTCGCTCTGAGGAGGTGATCCTGATCTCCATGTGAAGATCAAACGCAGTGACAAGTTCCTGTTGCTTCTCCCCAGTGAGCAGCAGGGAGCGTTCAGCTTTAATTCAACAGACTCAGGACAACACTGACAACCAAGTGAACAGAAAGGCACTGTGAACTACACTTTGACTGGAAGAAGAAGACCATGCATCCAGAAGTCCCTGCCTGAGGTGCAGAAGAGGAGTCATGCTGAAAAAGGGCATCAGTGCCTTGATCGTGTTTTTTTTTTTTTTTTTTTTAAATGAGCCAACTGTGACGAGACTACAAGAGCTGCAGACGACCATTTTTGGATCTACTTGTTTTAATGTGATTAGATCAGGTTTCTGTCCAGTCAGTTGTGTATGATTAATGATTATTTATGATTATGACAGAGGCATTTTTGTCTGAGTTTTCAAAGCTTTTATTTTTTGTTTGCTTTTGGAGTCGCCCTGTCTGCTTGAGACTGGCCTGAAGACATAGTTTTATTTATTATTTTTTAAAGAAGACAAGGACATCCATTTCTGTTGCTTATTTCAGTATCGCAATCACAAACTGTAGTATTAATGTAGTATTTAATAAAACAGATTCCAGGCCCTAATCATAAGCACAGCCAGATGAACAAACTGGGGTGAAACATTAGTGACTGGACATGTGTTGCATTCAGTTTCACAGTAAGTGTGCGTACGAACCAGATTTTATTAAATTATATTAGTTTGTATTGAATTTGGTGCAGAAATGAAAACTAAAATGACAAAAATGATGGAAGACAAAGACAGAGAAAGACGTAAGCAGCTGTATGACATCTGCATCTGCATGGAAGACGTTTCTGACCTTTCCCACGTCACCTGATTGGATTTCACCTCTTTTGAAAACTTTAAAATTTTCAGGGTATTGGAGCCTAAAAAGCACCACAGTATTTTTATTTTTGCAGCAAAGTAATGCTGCTACATGTTCAATTTTATATTTTTTTTATAGAAAGCCCTAAAATGTAATATCTGCCAGATAACATATGTTTATAATAATAACAATAACTTTCTTTGTATAGCACCTTTCAGAAGAACATTCACAAAGTGCTTTGACAGATAGAAATAATAATCATAACATTACATCATTTATTAGAAATAGACAATATAGCTTGTTGATGTGGAAAATGCTGGAAAACATTAAATAATTTCTCTTTATATAGAAAAAATAACCCGTGAAATTTTTTGCCTTGAAAATACACAATAAATTAAAAATGGAGCTGCTTCTTCTACTAGTTTTAGTTCTTCTTTTTCTTTTTCTAGTTCTTCCTCTCCTTGTAGTTCTTCATCTTCTTCTTCCTGTAGTTGTTTTTTTACTTGTTCTTTTTCTTGTCTTAGTTCCTCTTGCAGTTCTTCAACCTCTACAACTTTTTGGTTCAGTTTTTCTTCTTGTAGTTCTTTTATGTTGAGGCAACAGACATTTAAACAAAATGCGACATCTTCGCCTCGGAGCCGCTGTTCTAAAGCTACATCAGTTGAAAATGACGCATGGCACGGCTGCATTGTCTGTCTACTGTTTGGTAACATCCTGCTGCTGTATTTTGATCTGTCAGATGAGCGTCATAATTAAATTCACAATTTGGCATAATGTGAGGAGAATGTACGGATGTTGTACATTTTTATTTTTACTAAACATACAAATGTGCATCCTGTTAAGTATTAAAGAGACACGACACACAAAACTATAACACGAATAAAAAAGTATCTGGAATAAAAATATATTATGACTGAGAGAGGAAACAAGGAGGCTGAAATTAGGGACATTATCTGCATTTTATTCGTCTTTTTGCTGGTTTTCTTCCTCTACTGCTTCTTCTTCTGCTTTATTATTTATTCTTCTTGTATTACTTTTTGTTGTAGTTGTAGAAAGTACTTCTTCTACCATTACTTGTTTTATTACTTTTTTCTTCTTGAAGTTCTTCTTCTGCTTGTTTTTTTTACTTGATCGTCTTGTGTAGTTGTTCCTTTTCTTCTTGTTACTTCTTCTTGTAGTTCCTCATCTTTTTCTTGAAGTTCTTCTTACACTACTTGCTTCGGTTCTTTTTCTTCCGTTGTCCTTCCTCGTCTTCTTTTAGTTCTTCTTGTAATTGTTTTAGTTTTTGTTCTTTCTTCTCCATCTTACAGTCCCTGGCTATGTTCCAGAACCCATACTACCATACTTTATGGTATGCCAGAAAAGATTTAGTACATCCTAATACACAATGTTCAACAGATTTTGCAGTATCTAAACCAGCAGGCATGTCTGGCCTTATTGACTCACAGCCTCCACTGAGAGAAAACTGACTGCTGACAGCTCATGTCGTAGCGCAGACAGTCAAAAGTTTATGGAGTATTATTATTATGATGAAGTATTATGTCCCAGTTGTATGCATACTGTGTGAAACTGTAATACTTTGTGAGGGCAGCTGTACTACGTGATGTTGAAGTTTGTCGTGTAGATCTTCTTCCTCTGCCTTTTCTACTACTTGCTTTAGCTGCTCATCTTCTAGTTCTTTCTTCATCTTGTAGTTCTTCTTCTACAAGGTGTTCCAAAAGTCTGGACACACAGGAAGTCTCATTAACTATAATTTTTTTTGCCTCCACAGATTAAATATGGCTTTGTCGAAAGAAGAAAGAGTTGAACTGGTACTTCTCAGTGGACGTGAAGTTCTTCCTCTTCTTCTCTTGTTTTAGTTCTTCTTGTAGTTGTTCCTCTTTTTCTACTTATTTTAATTCTTCTTGTAGTTTTTCTTCTTCTTCTACGTATTTTTGTCTTATAAATTTGTTTGCTTCTACTGATTAAATATTTCTTTGTCAAAAGAGTTGAAATGGTACTTCTCAGTGGCCGTGAAGGATGGACATAGCGACAGATAGGGTTAGGGTAGTGATTTATTAGGGCCAGCATGAATTTTAGCCATGACCAATTCTTTAGTTTGGGCTGGTACATTTGGTTTGTCCAAGACACTGCCCATTTCATTAAACCTTTTAACCACCTTCGCCACTGTGGAAAAGCCAAGTAGAATCCTCCTTGGATGACGTGCATTAAATTCATCTGCCATCTTTCCACATGTCCATCCTTCACGTCAACTGAGAAGTACCACGTCAACTCTGTCTTCTTTCGATAAAGCCACATTTAATCTGTGGAGGCCAGTAAAGTGTAGTTCATGACATTTCCTATGTGTCCAGACTCCAGAGAACCGTGTACTACATGTCTCAGATCCTCTTCTTAACTGTGGCTAATGCAGTGGATGAAGACAGCAGGTTGTATGATGTGATGTTGGTCCAGAGTTCAATTATTGAGTGTGTTACATTGTTTATCTACCTTGTTTTAATGCAAAAAAATGTGATTTTCTACTGATAAAGTGTCTGTGATCACTGTTCCTGGACTTACAACTATTATCAGTGTTTGTGAAACTTCATCTTGTTTTTTTTTTCTTTTCTTATTTATTAAAATGAAGACAAATCCTGACCAGAGGTGTTGTACTATCAAAACACTGGATGTATCTGTGTATAATGAACCACAGCTTGATGATGACTGTGACCAAACCAAACCCTCCATCTGCACCACTATCTGATGTATGTTCTCTGTTAGATTTATGTGCAAGACTCAGGAGGCCAACTGAACTCTGGTCTGCAGCAACAAGCTCTTCTTTTTTATTTACTTCTTCCTCTTGTTGCTCCTCTTGTTTTTGTTCTTCCTCCACTTGATGTAGTTCTTTTATTTCTGCTTCTACTGTTTGTTTTAGTTCTTTTTTCTTGAAGTAGTTCTTCATCTTCTTGTTGCAGTTCTTCTAAATATCTTCTTCTTCTTGTAGAGTTCTTTATCTTGTCATTCTTCTTGTTTTAGTTCTTCTTGTTCATTTTCAGTCTGTTTCATTTCTTGTAGATCTTCTTCGCCTTGCCGTTCTAGTTCTACTTTTTTCAGTTCTTCCCTTGGGTAGTTTTAGTTTTTTTTTCTTCTGTCCTCTTCTTGAGGTTCTTCAACTTGTTTTGGTTCTCCTTCTTTTGACTAGTTCTTCGTTTTCTTCTTTCTCTACAAGTTTGTCTTCTGCTACTGGTTTTATTTTTTTCTTGTAGTTCTTTATTTTCTTCTTGTACTTCTGTTTCTGCTACTTGTTTCAGTTCTTTCTTTTAGCTAGTTTTTCCTTTTCGTCTCTCTTCTTGTAGTTCTTCTACTTGTTTTAGTTCTCCTTAATGTAACTAGTTCTCCTTCTGCTACTAGTTTTATTCATCTTCTTGTAGTTCTTCCTGTTTTTCCTGTGGTTCTGCTTCTTCTGCTTGTTGGCTTCTACTACGGTTTCTTCCTAAGTATTTTAATGACTGCGGGTGTTGTGCTGTCAGAACATGGATACATCTGTGTATCATAAACCACAGTCATGTATCTGCTCAGTTTCATTATGGTTCAAAAGGTTCAAAGGTTCTTTATTGTCATTGCACAGCTTCTCCAGCACCGCAACAAATAAGCAGCAATAGAACAAATGAATAGGCTTTCATAAATAAAATGAATATAATTAAGCACTCAGAGGAATGGGAATTTAAAATGTAAAATGCTAAAAACAACAATAAATACTTTTTACAGAGCACATTGTATACGTTGTAATATCTGATCTGAAATATATGTTGCTTGTCAGAATAGAATGTGTTCTTCTGCTGAAGGAAGTCATTGTTGTGATTAGATATGGAGTCGTTACGTCCAGAAAATGATAATTGATCTCAGGGGACCTAATGGCTCTTTGGGTGTCTTAATGATAGGGGGTTGATCAGTAGGGTCTTGTTCTATGACCAGATGTCTTCTAATTAGGAAACATATGTTGTGACCTCATACTTGTCCAAAGCATATAAAAGAGACCTTTGGTTATCGTTTGGGGAGGTTCGTATTGGCTCTGAATCCTCTCAGGCAGTCTCTCTGTCTGATCGATGCTGTTCTTCTTTATAATAAACTTGTTATTAAGCAAGTCAGTGTCAACGGATGTTTTTTTCAACATCTGCACATCCTCAATGTCTAAGAGGAACCATGACAATGTGATCAGTCACAGTGCAGTGGTGGTGATTCAGTTTACGTGTCATGTGGTGGGGGCTGGTAGGGATGGGATGGTTTAGATGGTTGGTATCAAATCAAACCCTCCATCTGGGCTGCTACCTGCTTCATGTTTCCAGTCGGATTCATGTACAAGAAATGATTTTCTAGGCTTTCTGGTGAAAAGAAAGAATTTTAGATTCACATCTATGTTCAGCATGACATAACTGGTAGGAAAGTTCATTTGTAATTGTCAAAAGAGATGAACATGGGCTCTGAGTCACTGAGCAAAAGTAATGTGAGAATTTTCAGTCTGTAATGTGACACATATGAAACCTGGATATGAGTTGGAGATGAAGATGAAGACTCATTTATCCAGACAGATATCGGAGACATTCCTCAGTCAGGCAGGTATAGAATAAAGTTTTATACACTCCCCGTCCAAAGGAGAAGTCGCACACATTCACTGTGGCATCCTTTAGATAAGCTTCTGCAATGTCACAGCTATTATTTCTGTACAGAGAAGCTTTAATTTTTCACAAAGATCTTATTTTGGTGATGGGAGAGTCGAAAATCATCTCCAAAACATCCCAAAGATTTTCAGTGGGGCTGAGGTCTGGACTCTGTGGAGGTCAATCCATCTCATGCTCCCTGATCCACTCATTCTCTATGTGACCCCATGAATCCTGGCATCGTCATCTTGGAACATGTCCATGTCATCAGAGAGGAAAAACTCTACTGATGGACTCATCAGACCACATGACCTTCTTCCATTGCTCCAGAGTCTAATCTTTGTGCTACCTAGCAAACTGAAGCCTTTTTTTCTGATTAGCCTCACTGATCAGTGGTTTTCTTTGAGCTAGACAGCTGTTTAGTCCCAATCCTTTGAGTTTCCTAACCCTTTTTTGGACACGCAGTGTATGTTAATAGAAAACCAGACACTTCCTGAGTGCCCCGCTCCATCATCGCCTCTTGTTCCTCATGTACTCCATTTGTTTTAGTTCTTATTGTAGTTATACTTTTCTCAATTATTCGTCTAGGACTTGATGTTTACATTCATTATGAGAAATCAGTTTTTTCAATCCATGCATACATGAATCTAAGTGCTGAAGTTGACCTGAAACATGGTTAGAGAGTACATTTTCAGTCTGAAAAATATCTAGAACATGTTAGTTGGGAATTCTATCAAAATTGCTGATTAAAATGTATTTAAAGAAAGAATGGGGCCATTGTACTGAGTTTTCTCTACAGTCAGGACACATGCATATACACACCACCTCACTGTGTCCTACATGAGTTGCCACCCACCGTGCTGCTGAACTCTGCCATTGGGCCTCAGGGTGACATTTGCATCACAGCTCCACTATGTTGTCCAATTACAAGACGCTGGAATCACATCGCCAACCGCCAGCACTGCCACCTCCTGTTTCTATATGGGTAGATGAGTCATAGCGTGAAAAAGGAGGAAGATGGTCATTAATTCAGTGAGTATACTTACAATACTGTCAGGTCTGGGCTCACAACTAAAATCCAACAGATGAGAAAATTGTGTTCTGTCAATGTTTCGGATTAGAGCCTGGACTGACAGGACCAACTACAGCTGCACAGAGAAAATGAGGTACCTCACTACCGACTGAAGTTCTATAATTCATCACAATAATGGGCTATGATTCATGCATTTCAGAGACAGGAGCACCAAATTGGCATAAGTGACAATGGAGACACCGTCCCTGGAGTGTACATGCTGTCCAGACAGACGGATATGTGTGAGAATGGACATTAATAAGCTTATTTCATTCAGCAGATCCTCCGTCCTCAGCTCCATTTTCATGCATTCAGATATTATGCTCCTCCAGGACTGCAGGATCAAGTCTAAAGTCTTTAATTCTCTTTGGATAAATACCACACCATTTACTTCTTCTGCCCTGGAGGTCCGTGTACAAAGATCTGTTATAAAAATGCATCCTTTTTCTTTTTTCACCAAGCATGACCTATTCAGTGAAGACACTGCCTCACGCTGCTATGACAAAAATAGACTTTTTGTGCTTTATTTCTGGAGCGCTGATTCAAAACCATGTGCATCTACTGACCTTATGAGACTTTGTTTACTCTCTGATTAAAACTTCGATTAGGTGGAGCTAAAAATGTTTTGCTGGTATTTTTTTTGAAGCTCATTCTGACTCAGTGAAGAGGATAAAGGGACTTGTGCTCCTAAAAGTGTCTCCTCACCATATAATCTGTTATTTTGGCCTTACAGTTATGCAGCTGTTACTGACTTAATCTCGGCATGTTTTTTCTTGTACAAAAAAAAAGCCTATACGACTTCAGAGGTTTATAACCCAAGATGCTTTTGTGTGTTTATGGAATGGTGTTTGTCTGAGTCCACCCATGGATTCATGAAATATGTTGGGAGTTTAAGACATTTGGCAGCATATTTTTGGAAAGATATTCAGGAAAGCAACAATCTTGATCTTGAATCTTGACCTGGGGCTAACGTGGCATGAACTTAAGATCAAAATGTTTTAAAATCCTTTTAAAATGGTCTTTCTGTTTGAATATTTCTTCAGTCTAACCCTAACCCTGAACCTGTTCCCTTAGGGTAACACTCAGCTCACCTAAGCCTAACCCTACTCTACCCTAGCCTATCCCTAACCCTAACCCTACCCCTAATCTTACCCTAACCCAAACCCGAACCCAACTCTAACCCCAAACCTAACCCTACCCCTAACCCTTTCATTTCTCCTCATCACTCCATCTAGATTGCATTAACCTTTCTTTGTTGGCTGCTTCACATTTTCCTCCCTGCTGTTTTGGCAGAGTGTGGTTTCATTTAGGAGCTCTGGGTGAATCTGCGGGACTACATGCCTTTTTCCCAGATGCACCATTAAATCAAATCTTCAAGAAAATGCTTGGTGAAGAATTGGGTGGAAGACTTGGAGCAACAATGACACTCATGATGATGGATCACAGTGATGAAAAACATTCTAATTTTAAGCCAACATTCACAAAAAACTGTTATTGGAATGAACCCTGTATTGCTGGAACCATTATCTCTGTTGGGAACATGCACGCATGTGATCAAACATAAAGAATAAAGTTTCGACTCTATTTTTTTACTTTCCCATTACGTGGTTCCAGATTACAATGGTCTTTCCAGGAAATTACTGGATAATTCTAAACACATACTCACTTAGAAGCGTCAAAACATTCTCCCCAAATGTATATTTAAAGTATATTTCTCATTCTGTTACTACTGACTGAAATAAAGCAATATTTGCAATTCCAAGAACTGCTGTAAGGCCCACTGTACTATATCCAGCTTTATTTACTGCTTTGTTTGTCACAGAATTCCCAACACAACCTGCAACTTCCCACAATGCTACTGGATATCTGTAACAAATAGGAGCCTGTCACTGTGGGAATGTTTGCAAAAGCAGCTGAGTAAATGGAGGCGGGACCCTGCTTTGGGAGTATGATGTTGGTCAAGATCTCACTTGAAACATAAATCTAACAGTATCGCTGGATCTGGATTTCTGAAAAGTGTAATAAATGAGTTTTCCTCCAGGCATGCACATCTGTTCTGACAAATACTTGTTGCACAAAGTGATAACGCAGTGATCTCGACATGAGCAGCCGCTTACACACCACAACACGCCCTCAGATGGTTTCCTTGAATACTTGAGGCAAATGGAACTTTGCCAGTTGAGATTTGAAGCTGTAAAACAAACTTGTACTTTCTATAAAACGCTGAAGACGTCTTAAAAACCTCAATTGTGCACTGATTTATAGCTGCCTGTCAAATCATTATGCCTGTCTGTGTGCATCATTTATTACCTGTTCTTGTGTTAGACTTTGACTTGTTGAATTTTATTCTGCAAAGCACAACGTGAGTTGCTTAAAGTAAAAAAAAATAAAATAAAATTAATACAGGATGGCAAACATCCCATATGTGAATCTAAAACTGCAGACGGCATAAATCCCCCATTAAAGGGAGCCTGCAATAAATCAGTTCAAATAAAAAAAGATAAAATCATAAAATTATGAAGGAAAAATTGATATAACTGTCCAGGTATGCATTTTTAAATTCCAAATCAGATAAAACTGCTTCTAATGATCAAAAATATGACAAAACAAACACACACGCACACACAAAATCACTGGAGTGAGTTGGATAATAGACCCAAATATGTCAGGACCAACTTACAGCACCAGGACCGACACAAGTAGCAAATTAAAGACAAAAGCAGGGATAGTTAAAAGAATATATTTTAGGAAATACCACTGGTAATTTAAAAAACAAAGAAATTTTATATATATATATATATAATACACATCTTTGGGTCAGTATAATGATGTTTCTTTTGGTGTATATTCATTTTAATGTTATCTATTTATTTAATATAAAACAATCCCAAAGATGTAACAAAACCTTCATTCAGCCTTTCACAGGTTTTCATTTCATTTTAAATTTCAACAGTTACACGAGTCACTAGTGATATTAATGGCATTACTCTGTGAAATCTGCTTTGATTATTATCGTGTTTATATCTGAATCTATTTCTAACATTGCCTGTATTTCATTAACAGAAAGGGCACTATGAGGTAAGATCGCTTCAATTTACAATTCTTACTGTCATGCTGGAATTACGCTGTTTATCTTCATGCTTTCAGGAGCTGTTCGAAAATCTCATGATGATGAAAGAAGCTGATCATCCTTCATGGGATCCATATACTGCAGAGTGATTGATGACTCACTGAATGTGAGCTTCAGAGTGAGTCACTGAGTTCAGGCCCTCGGTGGCTTTTAGTCTGCGTCCCAGAGACATGTTGGATTTGATCAAGCACAAAAAATCATTAGTGCAAGTTGGATTGATATAATTTATACATTCTAAATGTCATGTTGTTGTTTTTTATTAAACTATAAAGGTGCATCATCCTGTAATATCTGCTGATTTCATTCTAGTGTCTATTAGACAACAGCAGGATTTATACAAGCCCAGTATGCAGAATAAGTCTAGTAAAATATTTCTATATAATCAAGTATATCACACTGTGCTATTCATGAGCACACACCGAGTGAGTCATCTATCGCTCTCACTTCTGTTTATTGCATTACAGAGCATGCCCAGTCAGTGTGACTCAACCTGCTGTTACAGGACTCCACCACCAGGCCTCCACTGCTGATTCACAATCTATAAGTAGCGCATAAACACTTCAGAAATGCTCAGGACATAACACAACATACTGTAATGTGGGACTTTTTGGGAGTTTATGTGGTTGTTCAGCTTCTCATAGCATCTTTTTTTTTAATCATAAATTGCCATTAATGTGAATATTAATGTGAATATTGCTTCCAATGTGAAACACACATGAACCAATCTCATCTGTGCTTTTATTTATTTATTTATTTATTTATTTTCCAAATGCATTATATAAAATAAGCGGACACTATTTAACTTCAGTTTATTTTGCAATTAGCGTCTTTAGGACATCTGCTCCTACATACACTACCAGTCACTTTCTCATTTAACGGTTTTTCTGTATTTTCATGACTGTTTACTTTGTAGATTCTCACTGAAGGCATCAAAACTATGAATGAACACATATGGAATTATGTAGTAAACAAAAAAGTGTGAAATAAGTCAAGACGTTTGCTATTTTAGATTCTTCAAAATAGCCACCTTTTGCTTTGATTACTGCTTTGCACACTCATGGCATTCTCTGGATGAGCTTCATGAGGTAGAACCTGAAATGGTTTTCCAACAGTCTTGAAGGAGTTCCCAGAGATGCTGAGCACTTGTTGGTCCTTGTTGGTCAGGTGACTGTGGAGGCCAGGTCATCTGATGCAGGCCTCCATCGCTCTCCTTCTTGGTCAGATAGCCCTTACACAGTCTGGAGGTGTGTTTGGGGTCATTGTTCTGTTGAAAATAAATGATTGTCCAACTAAATCCAAACCGGATGGGATGGCATGTCGCTGCAGGATGCTGTGGAAGCCATGATGGTTCAGTGTGCCTTCAGTTTGGAATAAATCCCCAACAGTGTCACCAGCAAAGCAACCCACACCATCACACCTCCTCCTCCATGCTTCATGGTGGGAACCATGCATGTAGAGATCATCCGTTCACCTTTTCTGTGTTGCACAAACACACGGTGGGTGGAACCAAAGATCTCAGATTTAGACTTATCAGACCAAAGCACAGATTTCCACTGGTCTAATGTCCATTCCTTGTGTTTCTAGGTCCAAACTAATCTCTTCTGCTTGTTGCTTTTCCTTAGTAGTGGTTTCTTAGCAGCTATTTGACCATAAAGGCCTGATTGGTTCAGTCTCCTCTGAACAGTTGATGTAGAGATGTGTCTGCTACTAGAACTCTGTGTGGCATTTATCTGAGTTCTAATCTGAGATGCTGTTAACTTTCCATTTCTGAGGCTGGTGACTCGGATGAACTTCTCCTCAGCAGCAGAGGAGACTCTTGGTCTTCCTTTCCTGGAACGGTCCTCATGTGAGCCAGTTTGGTCATAGAGCTTGATGGTTTTTGTGACTGCACTTAGAGATACATTCAAAGTTTTTGCAATTTTCCAGACTGACTGATCTTCAGTTCTAAAAGTAATGATGGACTGTCGTTTCTCTTTACTTAGCTGATTGGTTCTTGCCATAATATGGATTCTAACAGTTGTCAAATAGGGCTGTCAGCTGTGTACCAACCTGACTTCTGTACAACACAACTGATGGTCCCATCCCCATTAAGAAGGCAAGAAATTCCACAAATTATCCTTGACAAGGAACACCTGTGAAGTGAAAACCATTTCAGATGACTACCTCATGAAAATAAAGGAAAAACATTAAAGGTGTGTCCAAACTTTTGCCTGGTAGTGTATGTTAATGGAATAAGAACTAACACAACAAAATGTCTTTCCCCCTCTTTTGTGAACCAAGAGTCGCCACTTTCCATGACACATTTGCATTTTTCAAGCATTTCACTTCACCGTTTCTCCTCTTTGATATTTATAAAGGTTAGGGTTTGGTGCTACAGCTGAGCTGCAATGATTTGTTGTCAGGAAGAGATAGCTTTCTGTCACTAAAGATCCTCCTTCACTCCCACAAAAAAAATTACACTATCCTCCCTTCAGCGAAAAAAAGAAAAACATCGTCCATCCCTAAATAATTTACATTTAGTGCTACATTTTATTTTCATGTTAAAAACAGATCTCATCATCCACAAGCAAGATTAATATTGTTTTGGAATTTATCAAAAGCCCCAGTAGAGATTTCATTATCGACTCTTCACACGCAGAACTGAATATAAGACATAGTTTGTTACAGATAATATTACACGATAAGTTATATAAACTGTGAATTAATCTTAGTAATAGTCGTCAGAATAATCCATTATGTACAGTTTGTTCTGAGCTGGGGCTGAACTGCAGCTACGACTCTTTTGTCTTCTCCAGTGAGGTCACTTTTGATATCTTAGCCTCAAACTTGATGTAATAAAGCTTTTTTTGTGCAGCACACGTGTGAATGTTTGATGTTAATATTGTCTTACTTAATCTACATTTAAGCTCTGCCGGCGTCCACGACAAGATTTATGTAAAAGTGGTTGGAACTGCTGTTAATGAGGAAAACACTGTAATAAACACTAAGTCGGCTCCAAACATCTTTACTAGTAGATTATACAACCCCAGATGTTGAGAACCACAGCGGATGCCAACATAAACTGTATAGAAACAACGTGAAAGAACATTGTGAGAGAAGGTGAAAGACACGGTCATAATTTGAGATCATTTCCTGTCTGCGCTCCAGATATAAACTTGCAGAGCTCGCTGCAGCCGTTAAGACATCTGTTGATTCTCGTGCTTTTATGTGATGTAAAAAAAACATGCGTAAATGATTTGCTGGCAGTGAGGCTGACATGCATCACAGTGAAAAACATCAATATTTTAAAAAAATCTGACAGAGAAGTTTCAGTCTGTGACTTCTCGTAAACATCTTCGCTTCCAAGTTACACATCTGTTAGGACGGGTTGCAGGTGCTCACCTACAGTCTGACAGAACAATGAGGGAAACAGAGCCAGTTAGGCTGTTTTCCATACATAAAAATACTGGATATATTGGTCTAGCAGCTATCTTCCTTGTTAATGACTGCTATAATGAGGGTGAGTTGTACTTTCAATTGAATTAAGGCTTGCAGGTATGCATAATTAAAGCCGTGGCTCCTTTGAGTGAAAGGTGGATAGTTCCTGTCCCAGAAACATTTGCATGACCCATCAACACTCCACCTCTCCGCTCATGTTTGGATTAGACAGAAGTTAGGTGGAGTCAGGCACTGCTACCACAGTGACGGTGCCAGTTCCAGTATCCATTCTACCATACTGTACAATATGCCAGAAACAGGATTTACTGTGTCCCAAAACTTCATATATTAAACAAAGTGTGCCAAAAATAACAGGATGTCTGACTGCATCCGGTCAGATTCTGCAGTATGCAAGACAGCGTGTATTTCTGGTCATTCTGACCCACAATCCTCAGCAGTTACACTAGCATTCAAAAGTTTAGGGTCACTTAGAAATGTCTGTATTTTTGAAAGAAAAGCAGTTTTTTTCAATGAAGATAGCATTAAATGAATGATAAATCCAGTGTAGACATTGTTAATGTGGTAAATGACTATTGTAGCTGGAAACAGCTGATTTTTAATGGAATATCTCCATAGAGGTACAGAGGAACATTTCCAGCAACCATCACTCCTGTGTTCTAATGCTACATTGTGTTAGTTAATGGTGTTGAAAGGCTCATTGATGATTAGAAAACCCTTGTGCAGTTATATTAGCACATGAATAAAAGTGGGAGTTTTCATGGACAACATGAAATTGTCTGGGTGACACCAAACCTTTGAACGGTAGTATAGGTCAACTTTAACTCATTTAGAGCAACTTCAACTCATGTGGAACAACTTTAACGATTGCAAAGCAACTTTGACTCATTTATAGCAACTTTGACTAATATAGAGCAACCTTAACTCATTTAGAGGAACTTTGACTCATTTAGAGCAACTTTAAATAATGTAGAGCAACTTTAACACATTTTTGAGCAACTTTATGTCACGGGGAGTGCTAATCTTGGAACCCAAATTGAGAAGTACACAGAGCGGGAGACAGGCAGGTATAATCAGATCTCTTTTATCCTGACTGACAAATCAATAATTCGTCACTAGGGCCAGAAACTCACAAGAGCGAAGAGGGGGAGGCACATCCTCTGTCTGGAGGCCAGAGCTGACTCTGGACTTAGGTCGGGGTCCAGGACCTCTATCTGGAGGTCTTCTCAGAACCTGCGGTACTCCCACTGCACAACCAGTATAATCCCACAGTGCACGATGTGTGGCGCTTCCTTTTAAGCCCAAGGTGATTGTGATCAGCCACAGGTGTGGGTTGCCACAGCTGCCAAGCAGAGAGGGAGGAGCAAACGCCGATGAGCCAACCAGGAATGGGGTAGGTCACACGCTGTCCATGACACTTTAAATGATATGGAACAACTTATTTAATATAGAGCAACTTTAATTCATATACACTACCATTCAGAAGTTTGGGGTCACTTAGAAATGTCTGTATTTTTGAAAGAAAAGCATTTTTTTCAATGAAGGTAGCATTAAGTTGATCATGAATCCAGTCGAGACATTGTTAATGTCAATGTAAAGTATATGGAACACATGAAATTGTCTGGGTGACCCCAAACTTTTTAACAGTAATGTAGGTCACATTCGACACATAACATTTTGCAGTAAATTTTAAGGCACAATATAATGACAAAGCAGTTCGACCCATTTAAACGTCAGTGTAAACTTTGCAAGATCAGCTGTAGTACGTACTGAAAGTAAGAAGACAGGTGCAAAGCTGCTGTTCTAAAAGTTTATGGGTGATATCATGTAGGCTTCTTCCATTTTGATATGCAGTCATTGGTTTTTATATATATATATATATATATATATATATATATATATATATATAAAAAAAAAACTCTTTTCACATATGCAGTAGCGCTCCTCAACATCAATGTTGATGCATAAAATCAGTGATTGGAACATAAAGACACCTGTGTCTGGAAGGTCCAGTCCCTGGTGGATCAGTGAAGCAGGTGAAGTGAAGCATGGTGGTGCAGCAGGAGGCTTGTAAAGGCCAAGGGTAAAATGTATGCAGCAAAGTGTAGGAGAACATTGCTGGAGGACAACCTGATGCAAGAGAACTGTGACCTGGGAGAAGATTTGTTTTCCAGGAAGACAACAGATGTGAAGCAAACAGCCAGAGCTACACATGAACGGCTTAAAGACAACAAAGTGAATGCTGTGGAGTGGCTGAATAAAAGCCCAGACTTCAATGCAATGGAGAATTTATTTGTGGCTGAACTTTAAAAGGGCTGTTCACTCGTGATCTCGCTGCAACCTGACAGAGCCTGAGCAGCTTTGCAAAGAAGAGTGGAGTAAAAATACAGCATCCAGATGTGCAAAGCTGACGGAAATCTGTTCACAGAGTCAACGCTGAAACTGTGGCCAAAGCTGCACCTACTAAGTACCGACTTGAAAGGGGTGAATATTAGCGCAATCCCTTATTTTACATTTTATATCTTTAATTAACTGACATTTATTTGTAGGAATCTGTTTTTATTTTGACTTCTTTTGTAAATTATTGCCAAAAAAGCAGAGTTATACTGACCATGATTCAATGTTAAAAAGCAATAAAAAGGAGGGGGTAAATACTTTTATAGACGCTAGATAAGTCTTTAATTCCCCCTCTGTGATGCTTTTGCTTCAGAAACCTGTGTGAACCTCAGTCTCAGCCCACATGAAATAACCTACTGACATGATGAATCTCTCATAAGCATGTCACTTTCTGGGCAACGAACCTCAAATGCTATTCAAGTTGCTCTTCTCACATTCCTTCTATTATTAAAAATTATTTAACATATTCTGCAATAACAGCTTACCACATTTAGTGTCCATCAGTTATGTTTTATTTACCTGCTCTTATGCTTTCACTTAACCTGACATCAATTATCCCACTGAAATGTCCTGGAAATATTTTAAAAGAGTCATAAATAACAGTCAGTACCTTTGACACAAGGTTGTTTGTATGATTTTTTTCTTTACAGCTGAATTTTGACGATAAATTTCCCTCTCAAACTTCATCTAATGGACATGAACTGATGTGAATTTTGCAGCTCATCAGCTTCAAGGTTCAGTAAGTTGCACGTTCTACGTACATTTCACAATGTTGTCTCATGAAAACTGTGGCCGCCGCTTCAAATCTTCTTCCAGCTCGTGTTTTTTCCTTTCACACGAAGCGTTTTCTCCGACGTGACTGCAGCTGAGTGGATGTTGTGCAATGTAGCGGTGCACATCATGAAAGGAGAAGCCGCCTTTTCTGAGATGTATGAACTGGAGAACTTGGCTGCTGATTTCACTCTAACTCAGACCAGAAGATTTAAACAGAGAAGAGCATCCATTCCAGCCTGAAGCCGAACTGACTGTAATGATCTTCTCAAACTTGTGTGGACACTTTGCCATTAAATCTATTCAAGTGTGACGTGTGCATCACGAGAAGTTGACATGAACCGAGATGTGTCTAAAAGTGATCTAGTCTGCAAAACATACTACAACTTATTTAAAGTTGCTCTATGTAAGTTAAAGCTGCTCTACATTAGTTAAAGTTGCTCTAAATGAGTTAAAGTTGCTCTAAATGAGTTAAAGTTGCTGTACATTAGTTTAAGTTGTCCTGTATTAGTTATAGTTGCTCCATTTTAATTATTAAAGTTGCTCTATATTATTGAAAGTTGCCCTAAAGGAGTTAAAGTTGCTCTAAATGAGTTAAAGTTGACCTACACTACCATTCAAAAGTTTGGGGTCACCCAGACAATTTGTGTGTAAACAGCTCCTTAAAAGACTTCAGGGTGCAGTCTTTTTTTTCTTTACTCATGTCTTTGAAGGAGATCAGTTATTCTTGCGGTCATGGAGAGGCCCTGACCTATCTCCACACATGCTAACTCTACCACATGCTTACATCACCACCTTCAGCACTACATCACACCCCGACTGCACTCCAATCACTCCCGATGTCAACGTTTAGTAGATCCTGACAGATAAGTCCGGGTGAAGCACGCCGGCGTTTATCAGACTCACCTGGCTGAACAAATATGCAGCAGCATAAATAAGATTGAGACAACAGCACAGCTGAAGTGCCCTGATCCTGTCAAATCTGGCTTTATCTCAGATAGAGTGAAAAATGTAGTGAGAGTGAGAAGGTATGAAGAGCTGTGTGTCATTGAGCCCATGCTGCCGTCTAGTGGTGCATTCCCAGGATAGTTGTTGGAACCACAAAGAGGCCAGCGTGGACCTGTGCATTAGAGCAGTGTTAGAATGACTGGACTTTAGGTTTAGACTATCTTCACACCTTCTGTTTTTCATGTGCTTTTCTTTGCTTGTTAGGGTCCGAGCACCAAAGATGGTTTCTTCTTTTTATTTTTTCTTCCGTTTTTTGAATCACAATTTTAAAGGCCTAAAATTACTTGAAAACTCATGAAATACTTGCAAACACATCAAGACTGGTGAAAAATGTAACATTTTATGAAACCTACAAAGGTGTGAGCCAAAACAGCTCAATAGCGCCACCTGGAAAGTTTCAAACAGGCTCTACGACCAGGACGTGTCACCTACAGCTATGAAAGTAGGTAGACATAAGTAACTCGTCACGACACACAAAAATGTAATTGACAACTATACGTCAAACACAACAGGAAGTCGGCCATTTTGAATTATGTGACATATTTTAGACGATTTTGGACCAATTTTTACACATTTTCAAAAGTATGGGCAGGAACTGATGTGAATATGGAGCAACTTTGACGAATGGACAGCAATTTTAACAAATATAGAGCAACTTTAACTAATATGGAGCAACTTTAACTCATTTTTGAGCAACATTAGCTAACATAGGGCAACTTTAACTGATAATATCAACTTTAACTCCTTAAGAGCAACTATAGCTAATGTAGAGCAACTTTAACTCATTTTTCAGCAACTTTAACTAATGTTGAGCAACTTCAACTCATTTAGATCAACTTTAATATAAAGCAACTTCAACTCATTTTAGAGCAACTTTAACTTATATAGAGCAACTTCAACTAATATTCTCAACTTTAGCTAGTATAGAGCAGCTTTAATTCATGTACAGAACATTTATTTTTTAAAAAATGTTGTCTTTCTTCTGCCTCCTAAGTGACAACAGGGGCCCTAGTGATATAGAAGAGAGCTCCACCGTGGATTCTTTGTACACAAACTACAACATAATCTGACCTTTCTCACCGCAGAGGAAAAAAACGAACCACTGCTCAGAGCTGGATGGTTGCTGGTCGGTGTCCTACAGAGATCAGAAGAGGTGTGAGGAGCTGAAATCTGCCGTGGACAGAGAGGTCAGCACAATGAAAAATCCCATCATGTAGAAGACTGCACTGCCTTCTGAGGACATACTGGCAGGTCATAAGATCGTGTTTTCCCCTCTAAATCCCCACAGCTGTGCGAGATGTCAGACAAGTTCAGCCAATCCCGGGATACAAAGCCAGTTACAGTAGCACTTTATTTTAGCTCAGCTCACAGTAGCTTGTTAGTTCTTCTGCACCTTAACGCCTGTTTGAGATGATGAGACTGAACTAGAAGGACACAGCAACAGATCTGAAACTAATGCAATTTCCATTTCAGTTATGGAAAATAAAACATAAATAATAATAGAAATAATAATAAAGAATAATGCAGAGCAACTTTAACTAATATAGAGCAACTTTAATGTAGAGCAACTGTAACTAATGTAAAGCAACTGTAATTCATTTCTGAGCAACTTTAAATACTATAGAGCAACTTTAACTCATTTAGAGCAACTTTAACTAATATAGAGCAACTTTAATATGGAGCAAGTTTAACTAATGTAGAGCAACTGTAATTCATTTGTGAGCAACTTCAACAAATTTTTGAGCAACTTTAATTAACATGGAGGAACTTTAACTCATTTTTAAGCAACTTCAACTAATGCAGATCAACTTTTTAATTTTTTAATTCTGTAAAATTTTAAAAAAAATCAGCCTGATATCATTTTGCCTCCTCTTTCTCTGCATATATTACTTTTCTGTTAATGAATTAATGAAGATGATTCGTGGATTTATCCTTAATGTGGTCCTTTGAAAATACCGTGCCATTGCAAAAACACTTTATTCTTTTTTTTAAATCTTGTTTTTACATCTTAACACATTTTAAAACAGCGTTAAATACAAAACAGTAAGCGTCCTTTGGTCCTCACAGATCCCACTGTGTACAGTACAGTCCAGTGCATCTTTCAACAGTCATTACCAGAACACCTCCATTCCTGGCATCCCATCAACAATCCTTTTTAAGCCGCAAGAAGGAATCTGCCTTCTGTTCCCAAAAATCAGGATTAGTCAAGGATAGATTCTAAATGCCTCCAAATGAAGCCCATTTACGGATACGAGGAGAGGGATCAGTCACTTTTCTCCCTCTTGTCTCTGCGAGCTTTTCTCTTCAGCTGAAGCGTCTTCAGCTCAGTCATAGTGGAAAAGGTCCTGTACACCCACACCATCTGCCAACACACACACCTGCTGTTAGGTAGTGTTTCTGACATTTCAGCAGATCGGACAAGGCGGAGAACAAACAGTAAAACATACCACAATGATGACTGCATTGAGCAGAAGAGGAATTGAGAAGACCAACGATATGAACATGCCCTTGGAATCAAAGTACTGGAAATCAGAAAAGGACCTGGGAAAAAAATGAAGGTTAATAACACTTCCTTAATTACTGTCTCCTTAACCCTCTACACACTCATTATTAAACACACAAAACCAACACGGCTGTCTTACCTCCAGTTCATAGCTGCCAGCTCATTCAGATATTCAGCGCTATAAACAAGGCCAACTGTGGAGAAAGGTAAAACCAGCCAGTTAATGCTGAAAAGTCCAGCATATTTCCACATAATGTCAGCACTGGAAAGTAGTTTCTGTCATTTCAAACAATGTCTACAGGATTTACTAATACTTATTCTCTGAACATCTGTGTTAGTTTACTGGTATCATAAACATCAATAAGTAGCTTCATTTATTACTCCGCCAAGGAACAGTGGAGTTATGTGACAATCTGCGTTGGTTTCCAAAGCTATTCAGTCGCATCATTTCCAACGGGTGAAACTTCCCTGAAAATTTCATCCAGATCTGTTGGCCCATTTTTAAATAATGTTGCAAACAGCTTTGGTTGTTGATTGGTTTGTCTGTTAGTCTGTCTGTTAGCAACAATACTCATAAACAGAATAACAGATTTGGATGAAATTTTCAGGGACAGTCAGAAATGACACGAGGACCAAGTGATTAGATTTTGGCAGTGATGCTGCTTATAGTCTGGATCCACAGATTTGTTAAAGATTTCTGCATCGCCAGATAGCAGCACAGTGCCACTGTAACTATGACAACAAGTGAACACTACATCAGCTGCCTGCTGATGATCACATGGCTGCGATCCTAGTACAAATCCACCACTGCGGACCACGAATTGTTTAAAGATTTCATCTGTCGGAAATCATACAACGACTGAGCAGCCTTGGTGGAGTACTGCACACTCTGAGAGCTTTTCTTGTTTGATTTACAATCACAGAGGATCCCTCTCATCCCCCCAATCACTCCTTCCAGTTGCTTCCATCATTTTATCATGTTACCTCCATGACCAGCCCTACTAAGCGGCATCTATTAATACTCCCCACGTCAAACCGATTATTGCAAGGTTGTTAATGTAAAACGTACCTATGAGCAGAAAGTGGCAGATCTGAGCTCTGTAAAACCTGCAGGTCAGCACAGTCAGGAACAAACACACAACATGAAACACCAGCAGCCCGATGAGCCACGGCTCGGACCACTGCACCTGCAAAACACACAAACATAAGTCGACCTAAAACCCAACCAGAACTTCAACATAACTCTACAAACTCCTCTGGAATCAAATAAAATCAAAAGCGTCTGTTAGCTGTGGCGGCTAACGGTTAGCTCAGCGCAGTCTCAGACTGGGGAAATAAAAATGTGACCTACCGACATGAGAAACGTCCATATCGACGTTATTCTTAACTTGCTGAACCCGTCGATAGGGATGGAGCTGATATTTTCTGCTTTCTGTTCCGTCATTTTCACAGAACTTAGCTTTAGCTTAACCGAGTGTCATATAAACAGGACAGCAGCCCGGAAGCAGCACTTCAAGTCGCACGTGGATGACGTAACAGACCGCCACGTCTCCGTCAATGATTGTCCACATTTAATTACAATTTTTTAAAAATAGTATATTAACAGTTCCATAATAGTACAATTATTTTCTTTTTATTCACCTTAAATTTTATTCTTTGTTTAGTCTCTCTGATTCTATTTTTCTTCTTCTTTTACAGTCGGAGTGTTACTTCTATTTACTACACCGTTTAACACTTACGAATAAAAAGAAAATCAATATTTTGGTGCACACACATTAAAGCTTTAATACACGCCAACTTACAAATACAACAACTTTCAAAATCTTTACAAATGATCAAACATACACGTACAGAAACACTGAAATGTTTTGGACACCTTTCAAAGGTCATGTCATTTTGTTCCCAACAGAGAATTCTCGTGAACTTAAAGTCCATTTCTATCGTCAAAACCTCCTCATCATCATTACCTACAGCTTTGTCCATTGTCCAGCAGAGCTGTGGAAATTAAAAATACCTTGTAAATCTGTGTTTAAGTGTCCCAACTCTGCAGGAAGAGGGTGGCCCAGCCTCCTTCTCACTGTGGGAGTCGACTTTACCGGTCAGCTCTGTTTCCTTGACTGATGATAACTACCTAGTTAAATCCTTCCTGCTTGTAAATCAATCACTTTATCTGCAGCCTCAGTAAATTACTGTTATTGCTGACCTGCCATAGGTAACCACATGCAATCATTATCCCTCTGGACACATGCAAACACCAGCTAGTCACCTGATAAAAACATTCTGCACGTGAAAAAAGCCGTCTGATGGTTAGTGAGTGTTTGACTTGGGCGTGAGGGGAATATATAGAGGTCTGTGGGTCAATGCAAAGAGCAGTTTTACACCCTATGAGCAGAATTTTATGTTCTTAACAAACTAGTTGCAGCATATATCTGCAAATCTGGTGGGTTCAAAGTATATATACATGTAATTTAACTGTACTGTAGATTAATACCTGCAACAAGACATTAGGATTTTAGCATAAACAATTACCAGGAATAACAAAATTACTTTTAAGAGTTGGAAAAGCATATGTGCAAATAGATAAATCCACGATAACAAGGTTATTTGGTTAGAATATAACAAGATTCTTAATAAGAACATGGTTTTCCTACTAATAGAATGAGTTTGTATTGATTTTACAGCGACAAATGAGTCGCTTAAAGCACAACAAACATATGAATCAATGCTTGATTTACACTTTAAAAAAGACAGACAGAAAAGGTATTTCAAATTCACAAATATTAGAAACATATTCAAATTCTTTGGTCACAGTCGTGGGTTATTGGTTATGTACAGAGAGCAAACAGGAAGAGAACCTCACAGCTCCGCTCAGGTTCTGTCTCGGCCTTGGTGAAAGTCAGGGGCAAAAGTAGCTGCTACTGTAATCGGGGTAGAGTACCCAAGACTGAAATTGTAAAGCCCAATCACTAGACACTTCCAGCTGTACCAAAGAGCCTTGCCAACATTCTGAAAGACAAAGAGAACAGCAAACTGACTATTAATGATGATAATTCAATTATCTACACTTGGAGTTATCTGCTCTGTCGTTCAAAGAGAATGGAAAAGAAACAAAGTTGGTTCACGAGCGGTTTAGAACCAAATGTGATTGTTTGAGGACGTTTATTCCCAGAATATTCAGATGATCGATGCTTTGCTAAAAGTCAAGAATCTTTATTGTCATCATGCAGTTAATTTTCACCAGTCACATGACATGAAATTTTTGCAGGTAGTACCGGTTTAAAAGTCAACATTAAAAGATGTGGACAGTAAAACATACAGTGTAGAAAAAAAAGTAAAAATACTTTTAAAGTAATAAAATATGGATGCAACAGACTGATTAAAGTGCAGCTTCAATTCCACGTCGTCTCAAGCTTTCAAAGTCAGTGTGCGTGGAATAAAAACGGTTTATTTTGGATGTTTACCACAGGAATGGAGATAAAAGGATAAACATCTATTAAGTGTTTTGTTGGTTGCAAGTAAGAAATCTATTAATTAAGAAATGGCTATCGCAGGTTTGTAGGCTGGTTTGTAGCATGTTGGGAAAAATGAGTTGCGTAAATAAAAATTAAAAAGCCCAATTTAGTTCTGAGTCTGAAAATTTAGAGACAACATAAGAGTCACTCCCTAATGTTCTTAAAGATGTTCACGTTTCTGTTTATTTTTTATTTATTTATTTTTGATGGGAAATTGTTTTATGAAAAAAAGAACAATGATAATATTGTGCACATGCTGGCACACGTGAATTGTACCATCACTAAAAATGGTTAAAACTGATAAATAAAGAATTGAAATTTTAAAAAAGAAAATGAGTGTGTGTGAGATACAGAGTTTACAGCTCTGGTAGCTCTAGTTCTTCTAAATCTGTACCTCCTTGTGAGCCTTTGGTGACTTCAAAACAAGCAGGTTAAAATAATATGAGATTAGGATCTGAGTCGGGACATGATTTTAAAGCTGCATATTTGGCACTAAAGAACAAAAGCGCAGCAGGAGGAGAGGCTCAGCTCTTCTCCTGCCTAAAGTTTGAATTAAAAGTCCCATGAACTCTATTGTCTTCTGTGCCGTTTGAACAGGAAAGGCCTGGCTGGCTGCAGAGGATACAGGAGGTCACATGTCTTAGGAAAACAAAGCAAAAATAAACGCTGCTTGCGCAATGTAATAAGTGCACACCACTGTCTAGTATTAGTTAAACACGTGAGAGAAAACGCTGTGGTGTTAATGTGCACGTGTCATTTATGGTTTGTTTACCTGACAATCTTCAGAACGTGTTCAAGGTTTATTTAGGTTCTATTTACGGGAGTCTGTTAATGTTCACTACATACACTAGTGTCTGGTCACTGATTAGGAGATGCTTATAGGTCGCACGTGAGAGACGGTCGTGAAGCAGTTTGTCAGTAAATGAAGGAGTTCACCGGGTCACGCTGGGATAGTGGTCCTACATACTGAGGTCGAGGTTTCCACAGCGGGTTAGAAGTAAACATTCACCAGATATCTCAGTCTGAACCCCATGCTCCTAAATCCTTCAGCTCTCCTTTGCTGACTACTAACATTCTTTGAGTAAGAGTTAAAATTGTTTTAGAAATTTTTTCCTGTTTTGTCAAATTACAGAAATAATATATATTGAAATAAAATGCAAACTCTGTTAAATTACATCCCATCTGTTAAAAAAAAGGAATAAAACAGACATTAATTTACTGCTCAAAAGTTTGAGGTCACTTAGAAATGTCCTTATTTTTGAAAGAAAAGCATTTTTTTGCAATGAAGATAACGTTAAATGAATGATAAATCCAGTCTAGACATTGTTAATGTGGTAAATGACTATTCTAGCTGGAAACAGCTGATTTTTAATGGAATATCTCCATAGAGGTACAGAGGAACATTTCCAGCAACCATCACTCCTGTGTTCTAATGCTACATTGTGTTAGCTAATGGTGTTGAAAGGCTCATTGATGATTAGAAAACCCTTGTGCAGTTATGTTAGTACATGGATAAACGTGTGAGTTTTCATGGAAAACACGAATTTGTGTGGGTGACCCCAAACTTTTGAACAGTAGTGTACATTTTTCAATTGAATTCCATTTTGCATTCTTGATAACCCATTACATTAAAACCCCCTACAATATGTATGTTATGCTCAGTACATACATGCTGTGTACTTTCTTTGATGGATAGGGAAGCATGCAGTATCATAATAAAACCCCTTGTACAAATTATATCACTTCAGAACAAGCAAAGGTGATTATTTTCTTGCGGGTAATTTGACTTTCTTGAAGAAGAAATAATGATTGTTTTGATTGAACAGCTTATTTTGCTTTTTTTTTTTTTCAAAAATCTAAATTAATATCAGAAAAAAATTGAATGAGGCTGATTGATATTTTAAAAAAATAGATGCAGAACATATTTCAACTTACCCATACTGGAACTACAAGGAAAGACAAAAGTTTGATTAGTGCAAAGTTCTTTTTGAAAGTGTCTTCAATGGGTCACAAAAGTCATGCTTTGTACTTTTTAGGTTTATATTCATTTAATACAGTATTATCCGGGGATCCAGACTTTAAGCCGCATCACTGCCAAAATCTAATCACTTGGTCACTGTGTCATTTCTGATCTTCCCCGAAAATTTCACTGAAATCTATTAGTCTGTTTTTGAGTAATGTTGCTAACAGACAGACAGAAAAACCAATCAACAACCAAATCTGTTTGCAACATTATTTAAAAATGGACCAACAGATCTGGATGGAATTTTCAGGGAAGTTTCACCCGTTGGAAAGTATGCGACTGAATAGCCTTGGAGTACTGCTTTTTGAGTACTTTTCTATTTATAGTTTATTTTTTGGGGTAAATAAAATGAAAATACAAGTCTAGGAGGGTGGAGAGAGAATGTGTAGCCATAGCAGTGTTTCATTATGTAAACACAATGGTTGTCATCAAAACTGGTATACTGCACTACCCACACTTCAAATATATTTGGTCCCTAATTAAAGAATTGCACCAATTCTGTGCTTCAAAATCCATCAAGCCAATTCCTTATCAATCACATGTGACTGTGGGTTATAAAGCAGTCCGTCCAGTAAACAGGCTGTTGATGTTTACAAGGAAATTCAGATGAATACGACTGAGATAATTTACGAGCTGAGCGGCATTTCTCCATAATTAAGTAAATAATCAACCGAATCACAAACATACGCCCTAAGATAATGTGATCATTAAGAGGCTGGAAGCAGACTTTGTTTGTCTGCTTTTTGTTTCCTCCTGTGATGCACGTTTCACCAGCAGACGGAAACCAAAGAGCTCACAGGATCTTTGGTGACAATAAACACCGACTACAGCTAAGCCCAGAATGTAGGCCAGCATTCCAAGACGAGCTGCTGCTGGTTGCCAACGAAAACACATCTGGAATATTTGTGCGATTGGAGAACGATCCCAGTGATATTGAAAGATGATTGTGCTTGTTTAACTTTAAGCTCACGGTATTTTAGTGATCTGTGAACTCAAAGTAAAATTAGAAATTTGACTTTCAGGACACTCAGATCAAAGTCTGTTTAACCCTCGTGTCGTCCTGCGGGTCAAAATGGACCCGTTTTAAAGTTTGAAAACGTGGGAAAAAAATGTATTTCGACAGCGAAACTTCTGATGTCCACATTTTCAACATTTTTGGGAAATCTTTGAACATTTTTGGGTGGGAAAAAAAGAAATATTCAAAATGTTTAAGAACATTCACAAAAAAAATCAACCCAAATCCAGCAAATTTCGCTGGATTTGGGTTGATTTACAAGAATTTATTTACAAGAATTTTCTTGTCAAATTTGGGGGATTTTTCAATAATGAAACTTTTAAGGAATTATTGGAATTTTCTTCCTGAAGGTTTTGCAAATTTTCAGAAATTTGGGGCATTTTTTTTGCTGAATTTTTGGATTTTTTTTTCAGACAAGGAAACAATATTTTTTGGTGCCCGTAAATGAAGACAACAGGAGGGTTAAACATTCTGATTGAGGCTGATTGATGCCACACAGAAAACACTTCAACTCACCCACTCTGGTGCTACAAAGAGAAGACAAATAGTTATGAGAACAAAGGATTTCCATTAGACTACAATGACACATTAAGACAGATCGACTGTGATTATTAACAGTTTAAGAAATGTGTGTAAAAATAAACAGGAAAGAGCACCAACCTTCTTCACTTTTTTGTAGCTTTCCTTCTTCTTCTGCTTCTTCTCCTCTTTTGCTTTCACTCTTGCTTCATCTTCTTTCAGCAGCTCATACTTCTCCTGCAGAAAGGCGAAGTGCACTTCTTTTGGGCTCTTCTCCTTCGGTCTGCAGTCGACCGCTACTTGTTTGCCATCTTCGTGATCCGGTTTCTCGGTCTGATCAACGCAGTCTACGTGCAGCTGGTACTTTGCTCCACCAACTTTCAGAATTTTGGCTGCTGCTGCTGAATTCCTTTCAAACAGCCTCGATGCAAGAGATTTGGGCTTCATATTGTCTGCTCGTCGCGCTTCTCGGAGATGCAGGAAAAAGGCACAGCTTCCACGGGAGGTCAAGGATGTTGTCAGCAGACGTTATGTGCATGAGTGGAAGTGCATTCCACCGGTCCGCCTTATTTGAGGGATTTGGCAGACAGCCCTTAAAGTTGTAAATCCTCCCTCCTCTCAAGACTGACTTCAATAGGTCAGAAAGTATCCAATAGATGTTCTAATCCAAATGATTTTTATCTGTATACACAGTACACTAAACCTTTGAAGGACATTTTTTATGATACTTCAAAGTGGTATTCAGAGCTAAGGGGTTCCCACAGTTCATCACAATCTCCTGCACAACACCAGTTAGCAGTTTAAGCTGGTTTTTGGACTGACAATGAACAAAGAAGAAGATGTTTAGGTTGCTGGACCCAGCATGAGTAATACTATGTCTGAATTTCAACATGTACCAATCTATTTCTGATAATGAGGTTCAAACCAATACTGTCGACACAAAGATGAAATTTGATCAAAAACTTACAACCCTTACTGAAAAAGGCAGAATCCCTCCAAATAGTCTACACTGCTGTTCAAAAGTTGGGATTAAATGAATCATATATCCAATCTAGACATTATTAATGTGGTAGATGAATATTCTAGCTGGAAACGGCTTAACTTTAGCCATGAAAATGTAACAAGTTGGTTCAGAAACTGGTAATACCACTGCGAAAAAACATCCTGTAACTCATGGTAATGTAACTTTAACTCCTTTAGAGCAACTTTAACTAATGCTGAGCAACTTTAATATAGAGCAACTTTAACTAGTGTAGAGCAACTTTAACTAATGTAGAACAACTTTAGCTAATATAGAGCAATTTCAACTAATGTAGAGCAACTTTAATATAGATCAACTTTAACTAATGTAGAGCAACTTTAATTTGGAGCAACTCCAACTAATGTACAGCAACTTTAACGAATATAGAGCAACTTTAACTAATATAAAACTTTTGAACGGTTGTATATATCTGTTATGGACAACAGAGAACGTAACTAGTTTTCATTGCTTTATTAGGTGTAGGAATCCCACTCAGCTTCTAAAAGTGTTTTTTTTTTTTTTTTTTTTTTTTTACTGAGATAAATAACATGCCTGCAGCAGTGAGATCCAAACTCTTAAAGTGCTTGCAGTCTTAACAGGCCTTATAATACATACATATATTTCAAAAATACAGCATATAATCGGCACTTGACTATTTGAAAATAGTGGCAGACTGTTGTTGCTCCCACATTGTGGTAAACATCAGGGGCAGTGACCTTCTAAAGGATAAAGTAGGTGTAGCTGCTGGTGTAATATATTTAAATCATTATTATTTCAGTCAGTTAACGGTCAACAAACCATTAGCATGCATTTCTTCTTATCTTTTCAGGTTCACCAGTACAATTTAATGCAATCCAGTGCAACAGGTCTGCCACACACTGCACAGTACAAAGATTGTCGTCACTTTTTGCTGATAATATCAGGGAGGTGGAAATGGATTTCAACACAATGTTAATAAGTTCAACACTGCCAACATCAGCAGCACCTCGGATATCCAAAGCATTTCAGAGGTCAAAATGTTGGAGGTCAGACGAGGTGAAGTTTTTTTCTTCACCTTGAAGTGAGGTTCAAACGTGTCCACTAGTCTCATAAATGACATCATAAAACTGTACTCCTGTTGTGTTTGGTTTAATGAGTAACGTCCTCCTAAACGTGACATTCATTACTCCTTAAATGCACCAATTTTCAAGTCATTTAACAAGTATTTTGGCAATGGACAGAAAAAGACATTAGTTCCCTGCAGAATAAACCTTAATGTAACAGTATTTACAACATTTTATTAGTCAACCAGATCAACGTTACAGTACAAAAACATTTAACATACTGCCTCCTAAGCAGAACAACTGACTTATTTACATACTAGATTTATTTTATAGTATAAAGTTAACTGGCGAAGCCGAGGACTACCCTCAGAACTGAAGCCCACCTGAAACCAGCGTGTGACGAGACTTCTTCCACAGTGTTGTGCAGTCACAGTGTGGTCTTCATACCTCGTTTGATGTTTAACTGAGCTTGGAAATATTACTGATCCTGTTCTTGACTTCGCTGTGAGTTGTTTTGGCCGCGGTCTGGATCTTTGAGACGGAGGATGCGGATGATTTTGCTCTGTGGAAGTGAGCTGGGGAGAGAAAAAATCAACAAAGGTGACAACATGGACGTGACTCTGAGGCTATTTAGAAGCACACTGAAGTCGTACAAGCTTCACTTCTGACTTGCTTAATCCATCATAGCTCATTTACCAAGTCAATAAATCACATCTGGGTGGTCAAACTTTTTTGATATACAAATACACGACTGTTCAAAAGTTTGGGGTCACTTAGAAATGTCCTTATTTTTGAAAGAAAAGCAGTTTTTTTTTCAATGAAGATGACATCAAATGAATGATAAATCCAGTCTAGACATTGTTAATGTGGTAAATGACTATTCTAGCTGGAAACAGCTGATTTTTAATGGAATATCTCCATAGAGGTACAGAGGAACATTTCCAGCAACCATCACTCCAGATGCAGATGTTACCTCATGCTCTGTGGGGTGAGGAAAATGAACTGTCTGTAGCGCTGACCAGCAGCCACCTTTAGCATCATGTCCATGGATATCCTCCTGTTCACCATGTCCTAGTAGAACAAAACACCCCAAGACATTGTTATCTTTAAACAAAGGCCAGACCTAATGTCTACCTGTTGTTGATGACTATCTCAGTTTGCAATTTAGTGCGCCCATATCCAAACAGACTTAAAATGTCGATAAAACTGTTTCTTCTTACCATGTAAACATCAAACTCGTCAAGACAGCGGAACGGTGCCTCGGTGATAGCCCAGAGGGAGAGAACAAAACAAACAGTGGAGAACGAGCGCTCGCCTCCAGACAGGCAGCGCATGTCGCTCAAGTCAGCCTTGTTTCCTTGGCCTGGCTGCACCTGAACAGGACAGGACAAGAAAATATGTAAGAAATCTATGCTACGTGTGAGTTAAAATACTCTGTGGGTTACAGGAATTTTTGATGATTTGTTATTTTCATCAGGAAATATTAACCCTTTGAACTCCAAAACCCACTGGCATATATTAAAGCATGTCTTTTTTTGTCACCATTTATCATAGAAAGAAAATGGAAAAAAAAAACAAGAATCACTGCATTTTCACATTCGCAGCGGCTCTCAAACTAATCATGTGTGACTTCTGGTTTGGTTTCGTCTAGGGCAGAAACGATTCCTCGAGTTATTCGAGTAATTTGATTACTAAAATAGCTCGAGGCAAAATTCTTTGAATCGAGGCTTTGTTTAATTAACTACATACTAGACCCCAGGTCACTAATTGGACCCAGACTTCATTCTATATGGACCTGGACTGTCTCATAATGAGGGAAATCACTTTAATTTGTCGCCAAATCAATGTCACTGATTGAATATTCTCTGTAATAAATACTAATGAACTGATCAGTTTTCTTATTTGTGTTGTATCAGCTGCAGTGGCGGCAGTTTAAATGGACCAAACATAAAAAAAGATTTATGGGATTTCTGCATCACTAATTAAATACATGTGGGGTTCACACAGCTTTGAGTTTTAGTTGGATACACCTGTACTATACTATATATGTACAATACCCTGTACTGTACTATATATATGCACTATACACCTGTACTATACTATATGTATAATACTCCTGTGCTATACTGTATATGTATAATACTCCTGTACTATACTATATATGTACTATACACCACAGATGTCCACCAGTGTTCCACCAGGACGGTTATTTCTGTTGCACAGTGCTCACTTCCTCTTTTGACGCTGTAACGGCAAGCGTGGAATCCGATCACTCGATTAATCCCCAGAATAATCGATAGAATACTTGATTACTAAAATAATCGATAGCTGCAGCCCTAGTTTCATCAGAAAAAAAACAACGAAATCTAAAATCAAAATCAGGATATTTCATCAAAGCCACTTTGCTCTCCATGTGTCATTCACAGTAACCAGATGATGTAAAAAAAACTAAAAAAATCTGCACTTTGGGGAACAAACTAAAAATGTAATTAGTGAAATATTTATAGTATGTAGTTATTTTTTCCAGAGTGGCAACACATGTGGGCACTTGGAAAAATGTTATACATGTAGATTAGAGTTTTCTTTTTGTTTTTTCTGTAAAATGAATTATCAAAGCAATTTGTGTTTTCTTGTTAAATCATTTATTGCATTTTAAGTTAGTTATACTTTATAGATTTTTGAGTTCTCTCCACTTCTATCCATGGTGGCGCTGTTTTCACAAAGGTGCATGACTTTATATTGTGGTGCAAAAATGAGCCTACAGTGCGTAAATATGTGACAGGAGCAAAAAATACCCAGAAACTGCTTGGTATTCAGAGGAGAAAATCCTGCCAAGCAAAATGCCTTTCTGAGACTTAATTATGGTTTAAGTTTTTACATTTCTGAATATAAAACTTAAAACTGTGCTCACTGACTGATGAATAAAATGTTCTTACAGAGATGGAAAGGGTCTCATTCTTGTGGTCGAAGGTCATACTTCCACTGTAGCCTCTCTGGGCCAGCATGCTATCAAAGTAGTATTTACAGCGGGCCGAGAGGAACCTAAGACATCAAGAGAGACACAGAACAGGCGTCAGTCAGAATCCAGTACTTCTAGTAGTAGGGTTCCAGGGAAAGAAATAAAAATCACTTTACATGAGAGTTTTCTGTCACACTTTCATTGGCAGCACAACAATCAAGCTTCTGCACAGTAGGTGCATCGCTGCTTAACAAATGCAGTGAGCTGCAAGTTCACTACTTGCCTCCTGAGCTCAGCGTAAACCTGGAGTCTGTGGTTCATAACACTGTCCAGGCTTTTGATGAAGCTGTTGAGGTTCTTCATTTGCTGTGCCATGTTCTTGTAGTTCTCCAGAGCTTCATGGTACTGCCTGGATGTGAGGAAGACACAAGCAACGAAGATAAGAGAATAAACTGATCTTTGGTGTGGTGGCAACAATGCAGTTTGTCAAGTTCAATTAAAAAAAAAAAAACACACACACATGGCACGGCTTCATAGCGGCAACCGTGAAAAATCTGTCACACAATTCTTTTAATCAAACCAGCACTGGGGCGAAATTTTTCAACTTACTGTTTTTTTTGGCCTTTTTGTATTTATTATAGTGCACAGTAGAGCGAGACAGGAGATGTGGGGAGAAGAGTAGGGGAAAGACATGCAGCACATGATGATGGGTTCGAGTCCATGACCGCTGAGTCGGGACTATAGCCCTTGTTTATGGGTCGCCCACTCAACATGTTGAGCTGCAGGGGTGCCCTGGGAGAAATCTTTAAATACCATAAAATCTCTAAGATCCAACATTAACGGTTGTGCTCACGGTACTTTAGAAAATACGAAGAGCGCTGTGTTGCACATTCTATCTCATCGCTGTAAGACGTGTCTGATGTGTGTCATTGATGCACTTTTGCTTTCCAAATCCAAAACATGTTCTGTCTGGGGCTGCACAGTGGCTCAGTGGTTACCACTGTCACCGTGCAGCTAGAAGATCTCTGGTTCGTGTACCAGCTTAGGCCTGGGATCTTTCTGCATAGAGTTCTATATGATCTCCCTGTGCATGTGTGGGTTTCTCTGGATTATCCGGCTTCTTCCCACAGTCCAAAAACATGCTGAGGTTAACTGGTGATTCTAAATTGTCTGTAGGTGTGAATGTGAGTGTGATTGTTTGTCTCTATGTGTATCCCTGTGACAGACTGGTGACCTGTCCAGGTGTCTCCTGCCTTCACCCTAAGTCCGCTGGGATAGACTCCAGCCCCTCTGCGGCCCTAATGAGGATTAAGCGGTGTATAGATGATGGACGGATAGATGATGTTCTGTCTGTCGAAGCTACAGGCTCACTTGGTGTCTGAGGGCCAGAGCAGCTCCATGCAGCAACACACAGGTAAAGAACACTTAAAAGCATGATTACAGAAAATGTTTGCTGACCCCAAAATAACAAACTGTTTGCATGTCAAAGGCAGAAACATCCACAATCTGTCGGAACATCCAGTAAAAGTTCATGACATCCAGACAGAGAAATATGGACTGCTGTTTGTTTTTCATCCCTCATTAATCATGTACATTATGTCTGTTAACAGCCTGAACACGGAGTTATTTAAACAATACGAACACAGCAAATGAATAGAAGTTAATAATTCGCCAGCTGCTTATCTAACTGTGACTATGTTCATAATCTGAACAGTCGTTCAGGATTCCAGTTTCACTTTCAGAGCACAGAGCAGCAGGATTTAGTGATTTGGGTTGTATTCTATTTTCAGTTTTTCTGACTGAATCTTGGTGTTAGTGGCAGAAGTAGTACTTAAGCCATTTACTTCTCTAAAACTATTAAAATCACACAGTAAAAATACTGTCAAAGTTCTGCATTCACTTTATACTCAAAAGTGAAACATGTTTTTATTCTTTGAGCTAATATATGTTCAAAGTGGAGCTTTAATTCTAATATAACGCTGAACAGTTCATTGAAGCAAATTGCGTATTTTATTTTCTTATTAAAACCTGTGACCTGTCCACAGTGCACTGATGATCCCATCAACACAACAGTAGTGTCTACATAAATTGGAATTTATTAGAAAATCAAGCAATCTTTATTCAGTTCTTAATTTGTTAAGTATTTTTCCCCTTGATAGCGACACAAAGAAACAAAAGCAATCAAAAAGTACCGCATTGGATCAATAAGCAGTATCGATTAAAGTAGTAGTGCTGTTAGAATCTTAATGACACCCATTCCCATTTTTGAGCAATATCTAGGTAATTAAGATTTTTCCACCTAAAGGATTAATAAAGCTCTATTTTATCTTATTATTACACCGACATCAGATGCAAGAGTTTCAGTCACATACCTCACAACCTCCTCACGGTCCCCCTGCTGTTCCTGTTGGGTATTGATCTTAGCCTTCAGACGGTTGAGCTCACTGTCCAGACTTCTGGCTGTCCGACGAACCGTCATGCGTTCTGGACAGATCTCTGTTGCTTTAGCCACTGACGTCTGAACCACAGAGAGAAACAAAATATTAACTTATGATACAAAATGCAAGTAAAATGTAAGAATACATCGTCTCCACTATCCATAAACTGATAGTTATTCTACTCCTCAAATGTCAGCTCAGCGTGAAATTACTCCGCCAAGGAACGTGGTGGAGTTATGAGACGATCGGCGTTAGTTTGTCCGTCCATCTGTCTGTCTGTCAGCAACATTACTCAAAAAAAATGATCTGGATGAAATTTTCAGAGAAGGTCAGAAATGTCACAAGGACCAAGTGATTAGATTTTGGCAGTGATGCAGCTTATAGTCTGGATCCATGGATTTGTTAAAGATTTCTGTATCATTGTGAGATAGCGGCACCACATCACTGTAACTATGACAACAAGTGAAAACTACGTCAGCTGCCTGCTGATGATCACATGATTGTGATCCTACTACAAATCCACCACTGCAGACTTATCAGGACTTATCCATCGGAAATGATACAAGGAACAGTTGATTAAACTGTGGGGGTGTTTCTGAGTCCCATCAATTCTCGCCGCCCACTACATATTTAGATCACGTGATTCGGTATCTGTACATAACGTACACATGCATAACACACGCCTGTGCTCAGTGCAAGGTCATTGTGCTTGTGGGTACATCTATATTAAATGGACACACTCTATGTTGCAGTGATTTCTGATTATCAATAACTAATAAACAAATGTTGCATTTCTGACAATGCTATATGAGGGAATGGACAGCCTTGGCGGAGTACTGCGCTCTCTAAGTGCTTTTCTAGCTATTAAATGCAATTGGTTTTGTTTGAATTTTTAATGTCTATATTTAAGTGTTAACTTCACTGATGTGCTCTTGATTGTGTACTTTTTACTTCTGTAACGAACATCTGCGTAGATGTTTCTATAATGTCACCCCCTTAGAATACAACATTGCATACCTCAAGTTCCTGCTCTTTGCTTTTCATGTTGGCTTCAAGAGTCTTGATGTTGGTGAGATGAGAACTGCGTTTCTCGTCATAGTGCTTCTTGTGATGTTTGCACTTCATAACCTCCTGGTCAGTTTTACTCAGATCCTCCTAAAGTGGGCCAAAGTGAACAAGGACACAGCAAGTAACCACATGAACTTTACATCGTAGTGAGGGAATGGTGGCTGCTGTGAGCAACTCAGACTGCTCTGTACTTCTGTACAGCTGTTAATCCTCAACTGAGGCTAAAATGTGACCTCATTTTGTGCTCTGGAAAAACGGCATCCAGTGAAACATATAGCGACTCAGCCCAAACAGTTCTGCTTTATTCTAAATGTAAAACTACAGTGTGTCCTGACTTCAAAGGAAAAATAAATGCATACACTACAATTGAAAAGTTTGGGGTCACTTAGAAATGTCCTTATTTTTGAAAGAAAAGCAGTTTTTTTGTCAATGAAGTTAACATTAAAAGAATCACAAATCCAGTCTACATATTGTTAATGTGGTAAATGACTATTCTAGCTGGAATGATTTTTAATGGAATATCTCCATAGAGGTACAGAGGAACATTTCCAGCAACCATCACTCCTGTGTTCTAATGCTACATTGTGTTAGCTAATGGTGTTGAAAGGCTCATTGATGATTAGAAAACCCTTGTGCAATTACGTTAGCACCCCAAACTTTTGAATGGTAGCGTACATTTTTGAATTGAACTCCATTTTGCATTCTTGATAGCCCATTGCCCCCTACAATATGTATGCTATACTTACTACATACATGCTGTATACTTAAATTCAAACCCCGGAAGACAAACCTAGGATGTCACTTACTATCCAGCCCCTCACATGCTGAGTCTGTCTTACAGAACTACCTTGACTGAATCAGCCTCCTCAGCAATGGTGTTGATGTGCTCTTTGTGCTGCTTGTACTCCTGCTCTGCCTTCTCATACGAGGCCTTGAGCTCGGCCATCTGGGTCCGGGCCTCATCGCACTCAGCACGCTTGGATGCGATCTTAGTAACAATCTCCTGAAGATCCTCCTCCTGTGGTGAATTCGGGACACATTTATCATGAGGAGTGTGTGTGCTTGCTGTGTTCTGCATATATCTACTAGGATGAATACAAGTCAGGTATAGTGTATCTATTCATGCACAGGGGAGAACACGTGGATGTTTTGTACAAACCAGGGGCCTGAGGTCCTCTGACTGAGGCTCTTCCACATTCTGTAGGTCTGTCAGCTCCAGCTCTAACTTCATGGCCTTATCCTAGAGTAAACAGACAAACATCATAAACAAACTGATTCCGTATCAGAGAAGAAAGCCTTGAGAAATTTGATTTAGGAATCCATTCTGAATTTAGCTGCATTGTTTTTCTTGTTCCCACTAAAGATTAAGTGGTCTAACAATTTATTTAATTCAGCAACTTTCAAACAAGCATTAAAACCCTCATCTGACAGAAGTGAATACTGATTTTAAATGGGCAAAAGTGTTACCTTAGTAGACTTTTGTTCCATGTGGGTTCTTCTCAGCAGCCCGTCATTCTGTTTGATGTCTTCATCTAATCTCTTTGTGTGTTGTTGGAAGCGATTTGCCTGAGCCTCCTGGTTCTCCATCTCCCTCTGTATGTGTCTGAGAGGAAAGAGAGGAAACAGGAGAGCGGAAAATCATTAAGACCATATTCATATACACTACCATTCAAAAGTTTGGGGTCACCCAGATAATTCCATGTTTTCCATGAAAACTCACACTTTTATCCATGTGCTAACATAATAGCACAAGGGTTTTCTAATCATCAATGAGCCTTTCAACACCATTAGCTAACACAATGTAGCATTAGAACACAGGAGTGATGGTTGCTGGAAATGTTCCTCTGTACCTCTATGGAGATATTCCATTAAAAATCAGCTGTTTCCAGCTACAATAGTCATTTACCACATTAACAATGTCTACACTGGATTTCTGATTCATTTAATGTTATCTTCATTGAAAAAAACTGCTTCTCTTTAAAAAAATAAGGACAATTCTAAGTCACCCCAAACTTTTAAACGGCAGTGTATATCTGAATACCTAGAGCTAATTATTTCTAGCTTCTATACTGCTGTGATCACATGGTTCAAAAATACATGTGGGATTAATTTTTCCATATATTACAACACAAAGAAGTCAGCTGGACATTGTTTGTCAGACACCATTTCAATTTCAATTTTATTTATATAGCGCCAATTACAGTCAAATTGTCTCGAGACGCTTTACAGAACCCATATGCCTGAACGCCAGAGCAGGCTAAAAGGCACATACCTGATCTCCTCCTCAACATCTCCTGAGAGATAGTTGGCTCTGGTCTGCTCAGCCGTGTAGCTACGGTTATTGTAAATCTGATCTCCATCCTTAGAGAAGGCCTGGGTACAGTTTGCGGGAGGATGTGCGCCCTGCATCACTCTTCGAGCCTCAGCGCGATTCTACACACATGAGACAAAAACAAACTTCATGTCAGTATACTACACTGTCTCAACACTAAAACAGTGCTCAGAAGGCAAGATACATTAACAGGACACTTGTTTGTTTGCATACTTTTGGCAGTTTAGTACATTTTTTTATTTTTTTACTGTCAAATGTACAGTGAGGTAAAAGACCACATCAGACTGTTGTTGACTGAGTTTAGAAACATTTAAAAAACACAAGAAGTTATGACATGTCTGCACCATTTCAATTAAAGTGCATTTGTGGCACTGACTATACTATGTCCTTTGCACAAAAAGCCAGACATCCTTGGGTTGTGTCCCTTCAACTGAAGCACACATTCAAACACTTCAACAATTAAATTTGTGAAAATAGTTCACTTGTTGTCAAAATGGTTATGCCTTAAGTGTCTAGCAGAACATTGGTGGAATAGAAGGAAAATAGAAGCATCTTTACTAGTGGTGTCTACTGTATATGACAATACAGAAATCTGCCATGAACCATAAATGTTTTGACAAGTATATAATTTAAGATATGGACTGGCTGTATGAATCACAGTATCCTAAGATGAGTTCATGGAGGAACTTAAAGAGCTACACAGTTGATTTGTAGTCATGTGATTAGATAGCAAAAGTTCATTCAAAGAGTTAACGCAGCTGGTGTTTACCGTGATTCATCATGATAAAGTGTATATTCGTTATTACATCATACAAAAGACCTGTCGAATTCGTCTTGGCTGATAGTTCACATCAGTACAGTATAGTATCTTGTGCTACCAGAACTTTCTTGTGAAAAAATTGCTCTTTACCTTTATGAGCAGAATACTCTCTATACCCCTTTGATCAATCAGGCAGTTGGTAACAACAGGGTCCTCAATTTCTAGAGCTTGAAGTACAGAGGGGTAGTCAGGGTGATTCACAGCCCTGACACAGAAGATAAAACACAACACTACTGTTAAAGCAGCACTCCACAAAAAAAATAAATCTTTGCAATTCTTTTACTTCCACTTGTGCTTGACTTGAATTCATGTTTGTCAATATTTGGCTGAACTGCTAAAACGTATAATAGTAAGAGCATTCAGCATTCCTGCAGAATAACTCTTTTCTAACCATTTTTATGTTAACAGTATTGACAAAAACATGACAAAACATACAGTATTGTCATTCTGTTTGTTGCTTCCTCACAGCTCCTTTATGTCCATAAACAGTGAAAATACCTTGTTACTGGAATGTACTGTAAGTAACATTAATCTGATCCGCCCAGCACTATCATTCTTTAAGTAATGTTTTCCCAGGCAATGTGCTACAAAAACTGAGACAAAGATTTAATCATTTATTTTGCACATTTTAAAGATGGCCTCACCTCTTTCTTGTATCGTGGACCTGTCGGAGGAAATGGCTGGTAATGATGGATGGCCTGCGACTTCCTGGGAACATTTTGGCCATAAGACCTTGCAGCACCTTCTCGTCTTCATGGTTGTCACAAATGAAGGCCTGCAGCAGACCTTTAAGACATACTTCTACAGCCAAGGCCAGCTCTGGGTCCCTCAGGCTAATCAGGTAACCTGTTCAAGAGAAAGAAATATGAAAGGAGAAGGTAAGCTAGGAGCATTTTTGTCACATACGGTGCTTAATGGTTGGGATTTTGGCACAAATGGTAGAATGACAACCTAGGTGTAGCACTGCTCAGCCTTCGAGGAAAAGACAAACACATCACAATGCATATTTATCTTATACCACAAATCAAAGTGTACTGTAACTTGAGGTGTTAGATAATATTGCAGGATCTTACAATTCAAATGGCTGAAAGGGATTTAAGGATTGGATACTACAAATATTTTTCACTGTGCATAACTGGGTACCAAGTCCTACCAAGAGGTCCTCTGGGTCTTTGCTTGAACTGGCCCTTTCTGTGAGCTTCCTGGATGGCACTGAGCAAAGCAGGCATGTGCTCTCCAAAACGCCTTAGCCGATTGGAGCGACTGCTCTCCAGAGTCTGCAGGTTCCTTTTGTTGACGTCAATGGATCTCTGCAGCACACTATGCTCCCTCCTGAAGACACAAGGAGATGGGTGTTTCCATTATGTTAGAGGCTATCACTGTTTTAGTGAGTCCATTGCTGAGAAGACCAGACAGACAAATGCAGAATTCTGTTGTATTTACCAATCTGTAATCAGCAACAACAACAAAGCAGGAATAAGTGCTGGGTTTACATAGAACTATTGCCTAATTTGGAAATTATACTCTCTTCTTGTCCATAATTCTAGCTCATTTTTTTTTCCACTGGACCATTCTTGCAGTGAGGAATAGCAAAACAAGAAAAGCATTCAGAGAGCGCAGCACTCTGTCCAGGCTGTTCAATTCCCTCATATGGCATTGTCAGAAGTGCAGCATTTTGTTTTTAGAAATGCAACATTTTTTTATTAGAATGTGGCCATTTAGTACAGATGCACCCACAAATAAAATGACCTTGCACTGAGTACAGGCGTGTGTTATACATGTGTACGTTATGTACGGATACCGCTTCACCTAAATATGTAGCGGGCGGCGGGAACTGATGGGACTCAGAAACACCCCCACAATTTAATCAGTTGTTCCTTGTATCATTTCCAATGGATAAGTCCTGATAAATCTGCAGTGGTGGATTTGTAGTAGGATCACACTCATGTGATCGTCAGCAGGCAGCTGATGTAGTGTTCACTTGTTGTCATAGTTACAGTGACGCTATCTCGCAATGATACAGAAATCCGTGGATCCAGACTATAAGCCGCATCACTGCCAAAGTCTAATCACTTGGTCCTTGTGTCATTTCTGACCTTCCCTGAAAATTTCATTCATCCATTTTTGAGTAATGTTGTGAACAGACAGACAAACAGACCAACGCCGATCGGCACATTCCTTGGCGCAGTAATAAACTCTTTAAACTACCCTGGAAGCAACCATTATCTATGATGCAAACATGACAGATTTCCCTTGGGTGCAGAGCTTCAACATTCCTACCTTATCTTTCCTTGCTCTTCTTTGGCACGGGTGCTAGCGTGCTGATACTGGTCAATCTGCTGGCCTAGCGTGGAGACCTGATGCGTGAGGTTTTCCAGCTCAGCCTGGATCTGCTCCACACGTGCAGCCCTGGCCTGGCTCTCTGCTCCTGTTGTCTGACTGATGCTACAGGGAAGAAAAAGTGGAAGCACAGGAAAGACCACACAAATAATTACATTTTTCAGCCTTAATGCAATGCAGACGACATAGAAACAAGACAAGAGTGTACCTCAGCTTGAGATCTTTAATCCTAGAGGACAACTGAACTTTGTCCTTCTCCAGGTCTCTCAGGTTAGCTTTGCATCTGTGCACGGTGACCTAGAGTGCATATATAAGCGAAGAAAATTCAACTGAACATTCTGTTGAGTTGCACAACAGTCATTACAGCGTTAACACTAACTTTAAGCACCTGTGCACTGAATTGCATTAGACCACATGATGCAAGAGGAAATATGTTCTGCAACAGATTTCCTGATGATAGAAAGCAAAAACTCAGATCAGAGAGATTACAGTATGTGTGCATAGTGATAGCAACACAGCTCTGTGAGATGTGTTTCAATTCTTGATAAAACCTTCAGGCTTACCACAAGTATTTAACGCATAAACCATACTTAAAATACTTGCTGCAGAATATGAACATAATTGCTGCTACAGATAAGGCCTGGGCGATTAAACAATCAGTAGTTATAATAAACAGATATAATGAAAACTTAAAGTTTAGCTGCAGGAACAAACTCCAAGTGTGATTCCTCTCTGGCTCATAAACAGACTGTAATTCCTTGATGATGGAGTGTGCTACTTACTGTCCTCTACCCGTTGGCCTCTGAGAACATCTCCCGTAGCTAAGTAATATGAAAACTAAATTTTTCTGCTGTATCTTGCAGCCTGACTATATATACTGTTCTGGACTAGAAACCAAGCCTCATGCCAGTGAACACCATACTTTTGTAAAGCAGCTTACAGCTCTCCATAATTCCTTGGACTGCAGTTACTGCCTAAAATTATTTACTACTTAGACAAAAGTATATGCGCTGACTGACAGACATCTGCCTGAAAATGTGCTCATAGCTGCCTGAAGTCTGACCTCGGAGGCCTTGAAGAGGGTATTACGTCTCTGGGCCTCAGTCTTGAGCTCTGCACATTTAGGCTGGAGTTCCTGGACTTTCTGGGTGATCCCTTCCAACTGTTCCTGAATCTGCTTGTGCTTCTTTTCAGCTTCCGCCACCTTATTCTGAAAAATGACATAAAAACAGATCAGAGAAGCCAGGGGCTTAAATGCTAGAGGTTACAAGGTAGTCGCGTGCAGACAAACACAACATTAGAGTGTGGACTACCAAGCAGAAGTAGTAACTATAGAATTAAAGTTCAGAGATGATCATTCCCTGTGATTAGCATATGCATAATGTTAAATGATGTTTTACTGTAATTTCATAACACAGAAGAGCCATACCTTCCATTCATCCACCTTCTCATCATATTTTTCTGTGGAATGTGTGTCTGTCCGCAGCTTCTCCTTCATTGGTTCTAACTCCTTCTCCACCTCAGCCACCTGCAGCATTGAACACACACAATAAACACTTAAATGAATAACCCTTTAAGTAACTACAGCACTGAACTAGTGAGTGAAGAGATTTGGGAATTCCAAAAGGGAAAAAGTTATCTCACTAAAGCCCAAGCCATCTGCTTCTGCAGCTCCTCCACTTTGCTGTGCATTTCGTCGAGCGACGCCAGGCTCTTATAACGGTCCTCTTTCTCCAGGTACTTCCGCTTCAGGTCTTTCAAGCACTGAACAGTCACATAAACATGCGTGTTCATATAAAACTAAGTGTAAAAAAGACACCTGTAATATGCTAACTATGCAAATAAATTTCTGGTGAAAAACGCTATTAAAAAAAATACAGTCAGGCCCAAAATTATTCATACCCCTAGCAAATTATGACTTAAAGTTACTTTTCTTTGACCAGCAAGATTGTTATTGATTGGAAAAGACACAGGTGTTTCCCAAAAGACAAGATGATGTACAAGAGGCATCACTGTAGAAAAAAAATTACTCAGCTTTTATTTACATTTAAAAGTAACTTTAGGTCAAAATTTGCAAGGGGCCTGAATAATTTTGGGCTTGACTGTATCTATCTATCCATCATCTATACACTGCTTTATCCTCATTAGGGTTGCAGGGGGCTGGAGTCAATCCCAGCTGACTGAGGGTGAAGGCAGAGGACACCTGGACAGGTCACCAGTCTGTCACAGGGTTACATATAGAGACAAGCAATCACATTCACATTCACACCTACGGACAATTTAGAATCACCAATTAACCTCAGCATGTTTTTGGACTGTGGGAGGAAGCCGGAGGACCCGGAGAAACCCACACATGCACAGAGAGAACATGCAAACTCCATGCAGAAAGATCCCAGGTCCAGGTCAAGACGCAAACCAGGGATCTTCTAGCTGCAAAGCAACAGTGCTAACCACCAAGTCACTGCACAGCCCCTCAGAAAAATACTATATATTAAATATGATCATTCTACATCAATGACTACATATAAACATTTCTGTGAGACTAATCCATACTTCACTGTGTTGTCCAACTTTATCCTCTGTGACGTGCTTTGTGGTTTTGATGTACACAAAGTCCTCTCTCATCTGTTCCAGTTGAGTGGCTTTCATAAAAAACTGAGCAAGACAAAAAAAAATAAAGCACAAACTATTTACTAACATCAAGAGATAAAAGTGGATAAAACAACAGATGAATCCATATTCAAAGCAGTTGATTGTCTTCAGTCGTGCTAACTCAAGGTGGGAGTGGTGCTTCAAGCTAAGAGCTATGATAACATGCAGATTAATCCTCCAAACCCCAAGCAGCTTTTGGAAATGTGAGAGAAGCATTTAACATATTTTAATGTGGTGAATTGTCTGGCTGACGCCGCTGCATGACTAAACAATGTGATTACTTTCAACAAACCTTATACTTGTCCCCCTCTCCTTTTGAGTGCAGGAAATATTTGCTCATCTCCTGAGTGAGAACTGACACAGGATTATTGACCTTTAGAAGAAAACAGATTAATCAAGACCATTACAGTAACACAGGTTAATCGGCAGTATATCTCAATGAATTACGTGCCACCCGACATGGGGGGTAGACGTGTGAAATGATATCTCATACTTGAATATTGAAATTGTCCAGGATGGAAATGAGCTCTTCCTTTTTGGTTGAGACAATTTGACCTATAAGAGGAGAAAAAGTATGTTTATGTATACTTATCCATGCAGAAATATTGTAGCAACTACAGGAAGATTGTTTCTTTTTTATGGTTTTTAACGCTAAAAAATTTACTTTGGGAAAATCTACTGCATATGGTTAGACAAAGCTGTGAGACATAGGTCTCATAAAAAACAGAAAACAAGTAATCTGTAACCCTTCAAGGTCTTTACCTGATTTGCCCCTGAGTTTATAGGTTCTCAGCCCCTCACGTGTTATTCTCAGGTCTATCATAATAGCTGGACCATAGACTTCAGGTTTGTAAGCATCTCTTCCTTTGTTACGCAGGGTGATCGATACATCAGCAGAACTGAAATGACAGGAATGCATATTAAATCTACTGACCAAATGAATGTTTAAAAAATAAGTTACTCTTAGTAGGTACGATATGATTTCAGAGATCCCTACTATCTCAAGAATGTAAAGACAACAGACATCTCAATTTGTAGTGCTAGTAAACAAAGAAACCATCAGTTTTAAGTAGCCAGCTGGGGACTGGAAAAGCCAAAGAATTTCTGCCTAAACTGACAGGTCAAGGCCACAAAATTTATGATTTCTATCTGTCCATGAGAATGACTGTGTTTAAAAGCAACTGCAACCAGTCTGAAATACAGTCAGACAAAAAAGAATGTACAGTCAAGCCCGAAATCATTCACACCTCTAGCAAATTTTGGCATCATTGTGGAAAAAAAAAAAATTCTCAGCTTTTATTTACATTTAAAAGTAACTTTAAGCAAAAATTTGCGAGGGGTATGAATAATTTCGGGCTTGACTGTACATGACATGACGGTGAAATGCTTACCTTTCTCCTTCCTTCACAAAACCCTTGAGGGATGATCCTCTGTTTGTGGCCTGTGCATTCCCCCCCAAGGCAACTATCAGAGCTGTCAGAACGGCACTCTTTCCACCTGTCAGTGCACACAGCAAAGCATTTCAGACACTGTAATAATTAATCAAGTGTACGTGAGACAAGGCATACACAAAAACAGAGAGAATTCCAGCAAGAAAATGAATCTACAGTAAAAAGTCTGACTTAAGTTTCCATAAATATATGACTTAAGCTTAAAACATTCCATAAATGTAATAAGGCCAATAAATGCATTTACACAACTTAAATGTACTGATCAAATCAATTGAATATTGACATAAAGACACCGAGATGCTCGTATTAATGATAGTAATAATGGAGAAGCACATCCTAAACATACACTACGAAGAACCAGCACAAAGTCAGGGAAAAATAACTAGTTATTTGTTATGGATCTGTGTGAAGACCAAAATCAAACTACTACTTCATATTTCTTTAAACTTTAAAGTTATGCTCCTAGAGAAGCACTTATTCAGTTCATGCTTCGTAGTAGATAACACACCAGCTTCTATATGTATACCATAAATTAAAAACTAAGTAAATGATTAAACTTATTAAGCTCTTACTGTTTAACGTAGCCTGTATGTCATTTGTAAAGACAATTAGTAGAGATCGGGCTACATTTAAAATGTTATTTTAGAATTGCACTACTGTTTCCATTAAAACTGACCAAAAAAAAAGTAGAAAACATTTTCTTTTAGTGTCTGATAACAAAGAGTTTATGATGCCAATGATATAAGGCTGATTTATTTATATTCAAACAAGCGAACTAATATACACTACTGTTCAAAAGTTTGGGGTCACTCAGACAATTTCATGTTTTCCATGAAAACTTACACTTTTATTCATGTGCTAACATAACTGCACAAGGGTTTTCTAATCATCAATGAGCCTTTCAACACCATTAGCTAGCACAATGTAGCATTAGAACACAGGAGTGATGGTTGCTGGAAATGTTCCTCTGTACCTCTATGGAGATATTCCATTAACACTTAGATGCATAAGTGGGTAAAAATGACCTGGTGAGGTCGTTTTCTTGTAATGTCTTTGTAATGAAAAGTTTTTATCATTTCATTTTCCAGCTATTCCTCAAAAAAACTGCTTTTGATATCATTCCATTTAATTTTTTAGGTTACCTTTTATGCTTTAAAAGAAATTGTAATATTTGTACTACTACCCTAAGCTCTGTATCACTGATAATATCATACAAGAGGTGATGCACAAACTTGGAGGGACGGAGAGCAGCAACAGTTAGAGGAAAAGAGGGAAAAATGTCAACAAAATGGATGTTGACATTCTTCTATTGCTGCTGTGTGTAATATTCTTCTTTTTCAATGCTCAAAATGTTCCAAATCTGTTATACAGTAAAAAAGAAACATATTTCAAAACATGAAATCATTCTTGTGTGGATAAAAATATAATAAAAAAAAAACAAATGACAAATGACTGAATGATTATTCTTAACCAAAAAAACAAAAATAGCATAAAAAGACATTCTTATATGGGTTGTTTTTGACCCACTTATGGAAGAATGTAGGGTCCAATCACTCGTGCATCTAAGGGTTAAAAATCAGTTGTTTCCAGCTAGAATAGTCATTTACCAGACTATACTGGATTTCTGATTAATTTCATGCTATCTTCATTGAAAAAAAATACTTTTGTATAGGACATTTCTAAGTGACCCCAAACTTTCGAACAGTAGTGTATGATCATGGAATAACAAGACGTAGAACTTCTGGAGAAAATGTCAAAAGATAATGTTCCAGTTGTGTTAAATATGGTAACAGTCCTAGAATAATAAGTAAAAAATGCAGTCTGAAATCTAGTCTGAAACAAAGGCCACTGAGAACATTAGAATGCTTGGTTATCACAAATGTACTGCATCAGTTCCCACAGTGGCACAGGGAGATATTAAGTGTTTTGCTACGATTTAAGCGGTTGCACTTACTTCCATTGTTGCCGACAACAAAGTTGACATTGGAACCGAAAGCAAATGGGCCAAGGAGCGAGTGGCACATGAAGTTCTTCAGTGTGATGCTTTCCACAATCCCTGCATCGCTCACCACATCGCTGGTGCACTGTAACTAAACACAGGTGATTTATGTCACTCACTGCAACACATTATGCATTTGACTTGGAACAAGTATCCACCACAGAAGCTTCTCATCGTTCTTATTCTCAGAGATGTAAGAGGAAAAAACAGATGTCATGCATCTTGCAGAGACAAACACTACAACGATTTATAGCGTGACAGTGACAGCACAGACCTGTCTAGTCAGACTGACGTCTTCCTGGTCGTTGTCAGCAACATTTTCATCATCCTCTCCATCCTCCTCCACCTCCTCCTGCTCGGGTCTGCTTCGTTTGCTGGGGTGTTCATTGGCAGAGCTGCTTCTCCTTTTAGACATCTCGACCACCAGGTCTTACTCTGAGCGGAGAAACGAAACTGAAAGAAAGCACCAGAGTCGCAAACAAAGAGTCAAATTCTGAAGTTGAACTTTGAACAGCCACAGCCCATCGAAATGCTAGCAAGTTCGCTGTGTCATTTTCGCAAACGTTAACGTGATGAGTACTTTAAAAGTGGAAAAAGGCTAAAGGACGACATCAACGACACCCGGACGTTAGTTAACTTTACATAATGTTAGCCGTTACAGTATTAGCTTGGTTGGCTAACGAAGGCTACGAGCTAAACATAAAGTCAACGACTACCTAACTAGACAGCAGCTTTGTCCTTGTTGGTTTTGCGTCTTTACTAGAAACAGAAGGGACAGGGATGATAACTTGTGGTCTGCTTTGCTTACCTCGCTCGCAGGAGCCGCAGACAACACATACAACTGACGGGAAGGACCACCAGACCGGTTGTCGAATTCGCGCTCACTAGTCCCAGAGAAATCTCGCGTGAATTAACGAGATTTTTTGTAAACATTTTTTTTCTTGGCAGCCTTTGGCAAACAGCTGTAGGAAGCATAAACATCACAACGTGAACCTTAACAGCCTAAAAAAAAAACTTTTTTCTTCTTTTTGTTCAGTATATGAGAGCTACCTGAAATAAAATCACAGCCAAAACGGGTCGTTTACTTTCTATAGCATGAATTTCTTTAAATATACACTACCAGTCTAAAGTTTCTCATTCAATGATTTTTATTTATTTGCATTATTTTCTACATTGTAGATTATTACTGAAGATTAACCCTTTTTCTGTTTACAACATAATTCAATATGTATTCTTTTATAGTTTTGACGCCTTCAGTATTAATCAACAACGTACAAAATGATAAACCACTGAATGAGAAGGTGTGTCCAAGCTTTTCACTGGCAGAGCAGTTTATTGTAAAAATTAGTTTAACAACTGGCAAATCTGGCTATACTTTAGACTGATGCCTAAGAGCAGTTATAGTGCTAATCATTGTTATTCACTGTTCAAAAGTTTGGGGTCACTTAGAAATGTCCTTATTTTTGAAAGAAAAGCAGTTTTTTCAATGAAGATAACATTGAATAAATATCAAATCCAGTGTAGACATTGTTAATGTGGTAAATGACTATTTTGGCTGGAAACAGCTGATTTTTAATGGAATATCTCCATAGGGGTACAGAGGAACATTTCCAGCAACCATCACCCCTGTGTTCTAATGCTACATTGTGTTAGCTAATGGTGTTGAAAGGCTAACTGATGATTAGAAAACCCTTGTGCAGTTATGTTAGCACATGGATAAAAGTGTGAGTTTTCATGGAAAACATGAAATTGTCTGGGTGACCCCAAACTTTTGAACGATAGTGTATGTGTTACTACACTACAAGCTGCTGCTCTTTGCACTAAAACTGATTAATTGCTGAGTCAGAATTATTTCTCATTAAATATGACAAATCTAAATAAAATGCAAAACTAAACTTCTAATAAGCAACAATGGGGAAAAATAATGATAAGTCTTATTTTTTTTCTTTGTGAGGGTAACCTGCAGAAATGTATACTTATTTTCAAACAGAAATGCTGCTAACGTTGTATTTCTCAAATGACTTGAGTCCAGTACAGAATGCTCTATTACATAAATATAATTATTAAATTAGTATAACAATTTAATTAATTATACTACAGAAATGGCATGAATAACATTTGAATAACAGAGCCTAATGGCCTGAATGCTTGCCAGAAGAAGAAAGAGAAAAGCAACATTCTCCTTGACTTGTAATGAAACTGCGTGTTGGATTGCTCAGCCTTTAGGGAAGCCTGACGTTAGCAGTTTTACTATAATGAAAGGTGATTTCTATTGTGCATTATCAGTGACTATATTTAGTTTTGAACACAATTTTTCAGAAATATGATCTGTAAATTTACGATGATTTCATTTTAAATCTCAAATCCCTGACAAGCAAAGTGCAATGTCTGCGAGGAGGTATGGTCAAGAAGTAAAGTGAAAATAGTTCTCCATTACAAATGTTTTGCCAGTTTTGGTGCTCAATAATGCTTTAATGCAGATAGCTCGTAACAAAATACATTCTTAAAGAGGTTTTATTTGAAATATATATATTAAATTGCATTGCTGACATACAGATAATCACGCCATAACAAATACAGTAACAGGATGAAGTTAAAGGTGTAACACAAATAATAAAGCTACAGCACATCATCAGCTGTAGACAAGTCTGCCAAGGCCAGGAACCGGTTCAGTTTGAACTCAAAATCAATGGGGAGTTCACTGGAAAGCCTGAAGTTTCTGCTCATCTCTGAGCTCAGGTAGGGAATGAGTTCACAGTTCTCTTCAAACAAGGCCAGCTTCTTTTTGTATTTCTGGCGAGCGTACTCTGAGCTCTTGGGGTTGAAAGCTATAAAAATGAGAAATTTTAGATATTACTTTAGTAAAAAAAACACCTGTGGATGAGGAAAAAATATTACGTCATGACTGAAGAATCTGGATTTCTCAATTCTAATAGTGAGAGTGACAGAAAATAAATATTAACACATACACTACCGTTCAAAAGTTTGGGGTCACTCAGACAATTTCATGTTTTCCATGAAAACTCACACTTTTATCCATGTGCTAACATAACTGCACAAAGGTTTTCTAATCATCAATGAGCCTTTCAACACCATTAGCTAACACAATGTAGCATTAGAACACAGGAGTGATGGTTGCTGGAAATGTTCCTCTGTACCTCTATGGAGATATTCCATTAAAAATCAGCCGTTTCCAGCTACAATAGTCATTTACCATGTTAACAATGTCTAGACTGGATGTCTGATTCAATTAATGTAATTTTCATAGAAAAAAACACTTTTCTTTCAAAAATAAGGACATTTCTAGGTGACCCCAAACTTTTGAATGGTCGTGTAAATAAACCTATTTGACTGGACAAGACCTTCAGGAAGATATAGCAGATTCTTGATTCTGTTTGGGCGGCCCTTCATGGAAAATTTTTTGTTTGGCTGACCACAAGATGCATTTACAAGCCTTGATACTTGTCAAAAGGGTTGTTAACTAAGAATGGGTCATGAATACTGTCTTTGTGTTGGCCCCTTTTCTAGTTTTGTTGTTGTTTGAAACTGTAAAAGATGAAAAATGAACTTGCTTAAACTATGAAAGAAATTGGTCATCTTTATGATTCATTTAACGTTCTCTTCACTGAAAAAAACTGCTTTCTTTCAACTCTAAGTGACCCCAAACTTTTGAACGGTAGTGTATCATAAATCAGGATTACCCCTGCTGGAGAATGGTCCCACTCCGAAATTAGGATTAGATCACACAGTAAATCTTGCCATAGAAAACGTTGTCGCATTCAGGGAAACAACATTCAAAATCCTTAACATCATCATCATTATTAAATCTAACAATTCACTCATGTCATTTTACTTTGAACTCAAGAACAATGACTTCTTACTTACCTTTCAAATAGAAAGCCACATAGAGGAGAGCTGATCTTTGTATACTGTGAAAGGGATATTTTGGTTTGAGACACCCAACAGCTGTCATGGCTTTGATCACCGGTTCTGCCACTCCCTAAAAACATGCAGGTGTAACTCAACGATAGGTTGATAAAACAAACAGGACTATTATAATGTTTTTCAGGTGCGTTTGCCAAACCTGTTCCAGGTAGCCCAACCTTGGAAGGGAGGTGAGGGGCAAAGGCTCACAAAGAGGAGGAATTTTACTGGGAAGCTTCTGGTCCCAGTAAATTTCAGGAGTCCTTGATAAATCATGTGTGGACACCAGGTTTTAATATATAGAGCAACATTTTTCATACCAATGTGTGTGTTCATACCACAAAACAGTGACATTGTCTGACTATTATGAGAACAGTGGCAGGTAGTGAGTGGAAACTAATGCAGCTGATGTTTATAAAAAGGAAACGTGAGAAAATGTCACACTTTTCTGTCATGTACAAAGCTCCGCACCTTAAAAACTTGTCCTGGTTCTGCTTTGTGTCAAAGCAATAGATTCGTTCTCTGTATTCCACAGCATATTCCATCTTTCCTCGAACAAGTGCTTCATACCTGAGGAAAAAGAAGCATTCCATTTCTGTGGGATCATCAGGGTAGTGAAAAATCAACTCACTACAATTGCTAAGTGAAATAATTCCAACAAGCCTACAACCAAATAGACAACGATTAGAAAAAATAAAACTTAATTTAATGTTTTTTATTTTTTAAATGAAAAGTATCTATTGAAACATAGCTGTTGGGTTATTACATGGTAAATATTGATCCTAAAACACATCCCTTTACATTAATTTATTTTGTTTGGATTTTGAGATATGTCTAAGAAAAGATACTCAAGACATGACAAACAATGACTAATCATTTGTGCATCAGAATCAACTTTTTCTGTTGAATTTGAGGAGAACCAAAAAAGATTGAAGTGGTGTGCCCTCTTCTTATCATTTTGAAATACACCTTTGAGTATCAGAGTGGATAATGTACCTCTGCTTTCCATCCAGGTAAGTAACGGGACACAAGCCCTTCATCTCAGCTTGCTGGGGGAACCTGTTTTTCACCTGAATCTCAGTCAGTTTCCTCGGCAACAGGTGGGGTTGTGGGAGGGTGTGAGGGCAGCCAGGGGTCACAAATTGATCAGGAGTAGACAGGAACTTCTGTAGGTGAGAGAGCAACATAAAACGTTATGTTCTTTTAATTCAACTTACCAGCATTATTTTCATATTCCTTACTGTGTGTGGTTCAGGAAAGATTTTTCACCCCAAACAAAAACACTGCAAGTTGTGTTTCTGCCTTTCGAATTTTGTCGGTGATGTCGACCAATTTCCGGCCCGGATTTTCAGCATGCATTCAGCAGAGCTAAATAAGATAAGTTGCTTTGGTTCTGATGCAGGCAGACTTCTCTGTCTGTACTCATCACTCTGTGGTGAAGAGCAAAGTCCAACCCAGAGCACAACAAATAGTGGATCTACACTGAAGGATAAACAGATGTAAAATATAAATTCACAAAATCATTTCAATGTGTGCTTGAGTTTGTGTTATTTTAAATGTTGACATAAAGATTTACATATTTAATGCATATATATGTTAGTGATTTATGTATGATGTATAAATCATCTATATAGGATGACTAAATGATGAATACATCATCTATTATAAGTTCTCTGCTTTTCCTCCCACAGTCCAAAAACATCCATTCATCCATCCATCCATTATCTCTACACCTCATTAGGGTTGTGAGGGGCTGGAGTCTATCCCAGCTGATAGGGGACACCCTGGACAGATCACCAGTCTATCACAGGGCTACATATAGAGACAAACAATCACACTCACATTCACACATACGGACAATTTAGAATCACCAATTAACCTCAGCATGTTTTTGGAGGACCCGGAGAAAACCCAGGCATGCACAGGGAGAACATGCAAATTCCATGCAAAAAGATCGTGGGAAGGCCAGGAGGCAAACTAGGGATCTTCTGATCAGGATTCTTGCAAGGCGACAGTGCTAACCACCAAATTACTGTACAGCCCAGTCCAAAAACGTCTATCCATCCATCCATTATCTATACACCGCTTGATCCTCATTAGAGTCGTGGGGGAGCTGGAGTCTATCCCAGCTGACTTAGAGTGAAGGCAGGGGACACCTGGACAGGTAGCCAGTCTGTCGCAGAGACAGACAAATCACACTCGCACTCACATCTATGGGCAATTTAGAATCACCAATTAACCTCAGCATGTTTTTGAACTGTGGGAGGAAGCTGGAGAACCTGGAGAAAACCCACACATGCACAGGGAGAACATGCAAACTATGCAGAAAGATCCTGGGAAGGCCGGGACACAAACTGGGGATCTTCTAGCTGCAAGGTGACAGCGCTAACCACCAAATCACTGTACAGCCCAGTCCAAAACATGCTGAGGTTAATTGGTGATTGTAAATTATCCATAGGCGTGAATGTGAGTGTGATTGTTTGTCTGTAAATGTAGCTCTGTGATAGACTGGTGACCTGTCCAGGGTGTCTCCTGCCTTCACCATAAGTCAGTTGGGATAGACTCCAGCCCCCTGTGACCCTAATGAGGATTAAGTGGTGTCTAGTGGATGGATGGATGGATGGATGGATGGACGTATAAATAGTGGAAACCTTTGGTTGATGGTGGAACTCACACACAGAATTTAATGAAGAAGAAGCTAATTTGCTTTGATGCCTTCCTGTAGTAATTTGAGCATTTGGTAAGTTTATGTGTGGACCTCCAGGACACTAACCTCTAAATGGTTTTCACCACACATCTTGTAATAGCGTCCCCTGTATACAGCCACATGGGTCAAGGCCACAGTTTCTGAGCAGTCCACTAGGTGGTGATGTAGCGCCAGGCAGACGGGGCAGTAATGACCAAACTCTCCAAGCCCACGCTCCACTTTCCTGGGTGTGATGCACAGTCTGTTGATGCAGGCTGCCTGCCCTGTGAAACCAATATACATGGGGTTAGAGTATTTTAAATGTGCACACAAAAACACTACACTGTGAGTTTAGAGCAAATAGTCAATTTTATTTTTACACTACCCATCATTTGCCCACTACCCTGTCCTGATGCACCCAACCCTGCTAAGCTGATCGGTCGAGAAGCACATTATTAATATTACTTACCGCTTCGCATCCTCTCCAGGTAAGTGTTGATATATTTCACACTGATGCCGATCTCCTTTAGAATACTGTCCCAGAGCCCCCATTTGCTCTTTAAGCCATCAAGGACATACCAGTTCTGATACTGTTGCTGGAAGTGAAGTCTTACATGCTCCATCTCCTTCTTGTAACACATATTAGAAATGTGAAGCATCTCAGAGCTGTCGTGCTTCAGGTAAGGCCTACAGTGGGATGAAAAAGGGAAACAGGACACTTTTTTGTACATCTGTGATTTTAATCAACTGTTCTACTTACGATTTGTTTAAAAAAAAAAAAAAGTGTATTTAAAGTTGCTATAAATGCATGTTCTCTGACTTGTTGGGCTTCATCTTGTCTGCAAGGCCTCTCTTCAACACCTCCACTGTGTCCAGCTCAAGCTCCACTACGATCATGGGGATAATGCTTCGAGACTCCATTAGTTGTGCCTGCTTAAGAGTCATCGGAAAGCCGTCTAACACGTACCTGGAATGGGAAAGAAATGAACATTGTCTTTACAAACAGCACATCACATGCAGGTTTCTCAACAGCTGCGAGAAAGAATACGGTACAAAATATGGCATGGTGTTGACTTTAATGTGGAAAAGTTAGTGTGATGTTTGTGAACAAATGCATGTCTTACCCTCGACTGATGCATACCGAGCTCATGAGTGCCACCTCAAGACACTGAATTGCCAGTTCATCCGGCACAACGAGGCCCTGGTAGAGGTGAGTTTTCATGTGGACAGCCAGATCAGTGTCTTCCTGAGAGTCAAGCACCATACGCATAGCACCACCAATGGACAGCCGAGCCAAGCCGTATTTTTCAGCAAACATCTGTGCCACTGCAGAAATAAAAGCAAAGCAAAAGAAATGAAAAATGTGAATAAAAAGAAATGTTTTTTTTTTTTAGTCATTTTCAGCTGTTTTGAATCTTACCAGTGGTTTTTCCAGATTTGGGAGGCCCAGTGACTGCCATTTTAACAGGAAGGGATGGGACGGGCTTGGGTTGACGAAGGCACTTTAAAGGGTTGAGCATAAATGTGTTGCGGTTCTCTTTAGATGTAAAGAAGTAGACATACTGATGAAAGAGCAGGGGATATGAGGTGTTGAGCGGCCACTGCAGAGGCTGGATCAAGTCTCTGCCTTTGTACTGCTGTAGTTTGGGGATGTGTATTGATAGAAAAAAATACATATATTAGTGTTATAATTCACAGGAAACTTGACATGGTTTTGCTAATTCATATGTCAGCACAAAAGAAGAGACAAGGTGTATAAATATCTGAAGTACTTTTATAAACACAGCTGCCATTCCTAAATTAAAGACTGATTCCTTTCTTACCTTGACGGGGTCGAAGCAGCCAAAGGCACTGGGAAACTTGTAAGATGAGAGCAGCAGCTTATTTGCCAGGCTGGATGAAATGGGTCGGCATTTTTGGAAGAGTGACTCCCTGTTGGTCAGGAGGGGCTGGATTTTCTGGAGCAGCTGATTCTGAACGATCTTGAGCTTGCGAGCTGCATTGATTGTCAGTTTGGGTATATTTTGTTCACTCAGGAGTTCCTAATGATCAAAAAGCACAAAGAGGCATATGTGACAATACGAACAACTGTTTCACAGTGTGGCAGTTGTTCTGAATATGAAATATAAATAGAAACTATCAGGGTGTTGCAGCCACACCATATTTGTTTGTCCACTTAAGTGTCTTTATATACCAACATAGTAGCAAGGTTGGTTTCATCTGTCACAAAACGCTCTTCTATTTCCATCTCCAGCCTCTCAGTAGCTGCATCCTCAGTCTCCTCATTCTCCATATCTTCGTTATCCTCTTCTAAAGGAAACTCTTCCTCCAGTATGGCCTCTATGTTTTCCTCTATGTTGTCTGCAGTTTCATCCTCTTCATCATCTACTTCTTCCTCTTGATATCTGAACTGTTTGGTTTGGAAATAGTACAGTTAAGAGATTAATCAGTCATGCAGATGGGAAAACAGGGCTGTGAGAAATTTCCTTACATTTCTTTTGTTTGTCTGCTCTGCTATGAGTTGAGCTCTTCTCTTGGAGATGCTCTCCTCCTGTATCAAAAAGACAGATAGCGTTCATGTGACAGATACACAGATAATTAACGGTAGCTGTCAGGGCTCAAGAAAGATAAATGCTTCATAATGAAGTTGTTTCAAAAATTACTACAATTACTTGAACTACTACCAAGTTATCACTTTCTTACCCGTTTTTTCTTACGCAGATCACGTAGGAGGTTCTGCTGTGCTTCGCGTTTGTTGCGGCGGTCGCGCCAGTTATCCAGGTACGCCGGCAACAGACGGTTCTGAACTTGTGTAACATCCACTTCCATGACAACCACAACATCAGGGAAAAGCTGATGATGCAACATGTACTGCACCTCATCTGGAGTTTGAGGGAAGCCCTCCAAAATAAAACCTGTAGACCTATAAGGTAGAGTATCTGAAGGTAGTTGTCCGGTGTTCACAAAAACTGCAATAAACACGTCGCATATATGCAATGCCCCTATGTAGATATTCCATTAAAAATCAGCTGTTTCCAGCTAGAAAGTCATTTACCACATTAACAATGTCTAGACTGGATTCTGATTCATTTATTGTTATCTTCATTGAAAAAACTGCTTTTCTTTCAACAATAAGGGCATTTCTAAGTGATCCCGAACTTTTGAACAGTAGTGTATCTAACTTCAAGTGTTAGTTTACACCTTAGGGCTGGGTTTCTCAGACATGGATTAAGCTTAGTCCCAGGCTAAAATCTTTTTCCCAGTCGAGATCTACATTTAATTTTTCTTTGAGTCCAGGACCAGGTTTAATCTATAGCTGGAAAACTGTCTGACAGTGTAGAGTAGTATCAATCTTCTATTCTCTCAGAAAGACAACAAAGAAGCTCTTTTCCTAAAATAAGAAGCTCCTCTTATAAGCAGGGTATGAAAAAGGCAGGGATTACTTGTATGGTTCTTCTTCCCAATATGGTGCGATAACCCTGTCCAGAATCTCTTGATTCAGTGGATCTCCACTCAACAGATATGCTTTGATAGCCATTTCTTCTTCAGTTAGTACTACTTCCTGCTGTTGACACACAAACGCAAATACACAAAAATTCAGTTGAAAAAAATAGCACAGTTCACCAAAAATGATGTTAACTGAAAACTAGCCAACCTCCTTGTCGTTACTGATGGCAGAGGTATCCTCCCCCATGGCTTCCTTTATTTGGGCCTCCAAGTCTTGAGAATCATCCTCTAAAGATGCTACCTCATCAGCATAAGGTACTCGTTTGTTTGTCTTGGCCATGATGAGCATTTGAAGATATTCCCTGAACTGAATATGGAAGAGCCCAAGTTGCTGTACCAGCCACTTGCTATGAGTTGTCTTGCCCGACCCTCTGGTGCCAAGCAAAAAGATCCGCAGGGCTGGAGGCTTGGAGAGAGGAGACCAAAGAGTATGTGAGGGAACTTTTGTTTATCTCATTCCTGTATGACTTTTCTTTCTCTTCTCACGTCGACTTGTACCTTAAGCAGCTCAGTCTGTGCAACAAAATGTGCAGGGTTCTGAAGGAAGGATTTCCTGGCTTCTAGGCTGGAGAAGTAGAAGATCTTCTCACGGTACTTGGCTGCAGTTTCATCCGTACAGGGCCACAGGACATTATGGTGTTTTAAGGCAACCGGGCAGAAATGATGGGTGTCTCCTAATAAATGCTTGGGTGTTGCGTCTCCCTGAATTTGTTAATAAGAAATAATGCTGTTAAAGGTTTGTTTATATTATTAATACTTACTAAGAAAGCAGTAATGGCTTTTAAAGTGAAAGGTCTCCTCAGTTCACTGACTTCATCCTCCTCTCCTGCATCATTGTCACTGCTGCCTTCTTCAGCTCCTTCCAGATCAGCAAAGGCCTCAGTATCTTCTGCCTCCACATCCAACTCGCAGGCGACATATTTAAAGGGTTCTGATGATCATGCATGTAAACCAAACACTGGATTGGTGTTCTTTTCTAATAAAAATGGCATCTAGTAGAATGTTCCATTAATAGAAAAATCATTCAAGGTCTGAAATCAATTTTAAAATATCTGTCACTATAGTTTGCTGTGAATAGAACTGAATATAATGAGATGAAATACAAATAGCTCTTTTCATTCCTAAAACAGATGTCTGACAAATCTTACTGCACTGCTCCCGACTCGCTTTATTCATGAAATGACAGAAACAGCAGCCATGAAAGGAGTGTGCCATCCAGTATATAAAAAAATATTTGCCTCAGTATGTTAAAGATAAGTGACAGAAACACCTCAATGCTGTTGTAATATGCAGGAAAATGATTCAGTAAAGTTTTAGTGGTGCAAAAATTTGATAATGAGAAGCTTTACACTCACTCTGCATTTGTTGGAGGATCTCTTGAAGTAGGTTCTCAGGGCTTTTGCCGTTAATCTCCAGTACACACTGGGTGACTGTTAAAGCCGACTGCATTTGATCCCATTCTCTCACAAACTGTCGCAACTGCACTTTATACTCATTCATCTCTGGGCCATCTGGATAACCGACCTCCAACAGTCCCACAGCTTGAGGCACAAAGGAAAGAAAGAGAGAGAGATTAACAATTTAAAAAACAATCTTGATAGAGAAAATATAATAATAGCATGTAATATATAAGAGAGCTTGATTATTCATCTGAGAAATAAAAGAATGCTCCTGTTGCAATGTCAAAATGTCTTACTTTCCTTTTTGGTTATGTCAAAATGCGGAGGGTTGGTGGCATCTGATTGCTCAGGATCTTCTGCAAATTAAAAGAATGCAGTAACAATAACAGATTCAATTTTACAGTTTAAAGGAGAGTATGGAAACATGGGCCGAGTCATAGACAGGTTGTACCATCGGTCTCTTCGACAACTGTCTCTAGATTGGATTGCCCCTCTGATTCCTGCTCCTTTTGGTTTCTAAAATGGAGCGAAACACAGCACAACAACAAAAGCTGTATTAACAAGCTGGCTCAGATGCATCATACCGCAAAATATGACAGCATCAGTGTATATGCACTTACATAGCTTGTTTCTCCTGGTGAGACTGCTCATCCTCTAACCGCTTCCTTAAAGCTTTGTTCACACTTTCCTTATTCATCTCATAAAGTCTCTTCAAAACTGCTCGACATAAAGTGGATCAATTATGTCATGAGATGTACCAAACAGTATGCATGAACACTGTAGGACATTTCATGCCAAAATGCGAAATGCAAGTTTAAAAATGACATCAGCTTGTTGGCGATGCTTTGTATTTATGTGCCCTACCCTCATGTCCATCACTGTCTCTGAGACAGAAGACGATATCTGGGAGGATTCCAGCTTTCTGTATGGCATCCATTTGGGAAAAGTTCTTGGGAAAATTGTCGAGCACCCAGCCAGTCCTGCACTCCGCATCTGAGTCTGCCTCTTCAGTCTGTAAAAGCAATCTTATTATTAGTTAGCACTGACATACTGACTTCCTACGAGTTAATGCTATGAATGTCTCTGTGTTATGTCTGTATGTAGAATGTAATGAATGCAATGACAGCACTTACGTCTAATACAGGCAACCCTTTCTTACAAATAAATTGTACATATTTGGCAAGAGTGCTTGGGTTTCCTGAGTCTTTAAAATATATTCATGCCTATGCAAACATGCTGCTGTGCAATTTTATTACAGAAAAGCCTGCGTTAATGCAGCTTCCATGTTTGACATCTTTAACATACCTCTTTGATACGCCTCTCCAATACCTCAGCATACAGGCCCAAGGGAGATGTGCTTAATTGTTTGGCTTCTTCCACAGCAGCAAGCACCATGGCTTGGACCTCTGGATGATCCTCTGTCACTGAAAATGGCAGAAAATGTTTGATACATTTGCTCAAAAATACCATACATATGGCCCCAAATGCTACATTATCCTGCATAATGAGCTCCAACACTCTCTGACACAACAAAGCATGACCAAAGTCAGTTCAAATATACATGTTATACACTACCAGTCAAAAGTTTGGACACACCTTCTCATTCAATGATTTTTATTTATTTATTTTATACATTGTAAATTAATAGTGAAGACATCAAAACTATAAATGAATACATAAGGAATTATGTTGTAAACAAAAAAGTGTTAATGTTCAGTATTAATCTACAATGTAGAAAATAATACAAATAAATAAAAAGCACTGAATGAGAAGGTGTCTCCAGACTTTTGACTGGAAGTGTATATATAAAGGATACAAAATGTTATAGTATCTGAACATCTTACCCTCTACAGAGCTGGTTTCACCTGATTAAAAAGAAACAGAACTAATTAATTCTGTGTATGATAGTATTGGTCTGATGTTTCAAAATGTGCTTGAACACTATACAATTACTACAAAGGTCTGATACATATATAAAACAACAAAAAGCACTCAGAGAGCAGTACTCTATCAAGGCTGCTCAGTTGTTGTATGATTTCTGACGGATGAAATCTTTAAAAAATTTGTGACCTGCAGCGGTCGATTTGTAGTAGGATCGCAATCATGTGTTCTCTTGTTGTCATAGTTACAGTGACAACAATGATACAGAAATCTTTAACAAATCCATGGATCCAGACTATAATCCACATCACTGCCAAAATCTAATCACTTGCTCCTTGCGTCCCTGAAAATTCCATCCAAACCTGTTTTTGAGTAATGTCAATAACAGACAGACAGACGGACAGACAAACCAACGACGATCGTCACATAACTCTGCTGCATTCCTTGATGGAGTAATAACACATTTGTTAGTAAAATGGTTAAAAATTTATAGAATATTGTGCTACAGGTACGGCAAAAATAATGCTGTTGTCTATTACAGTATTTACAGGGCAATTCTCAAGGTGACAATAAAAACAATCAGTAGCAAATATAAAGTATTAAACAGAACTCAACTTGCCTGAATTTTGTTCACCGTCTTGCTCCAGCTTGGTCTTGATTTTCTCTATAGCAACCTGTGTTGTTTCATTTCTGATTTTGTCAAGCCTCTCCTTTTCGACCTTGGCCAGAGCTGTCTGCAGCGCTTCCTCCATGTCAAGTACCGCTGCGTTGTAGTGATGAGCGAGAAGCTTACATAGTGTGCTCTTCCCTGCCTGAGGGGGCCCAATGACGGAAACTCTGCAGGGGGCCCTGGGCATTGGAGGAAGTAAGTACCGCCGAGGGTTTGTGATGAATTTATGGTAGGCCTCTTGAGATGAAAGGATGTACAGTTTGTCCTGGAAGCTGCACAGTGGTTAAAATGGGAGTTAGTTTGACATTTTCACCCAGTCACACTTGAAGCCACTGGATAGATTCCTCACCTTGGAGTAGCTACAAAAGATTACTCACCCCACAGAAAACTCAGGCGTGCCAGGAATGACTTTGCCCTCCTTCAGAGCAACAGGACAAGTCCGGCCCCAGCGGCTCCGTCTCCACCTGAAGCCAGGGGCCACTGTATTAGAAGAAGACATAATTCTCAGTAGCTCCTCCTAGAAAAAAAGATAGACAGGCTATTTGAAGTGTATTCAGTGAAGAGATAATGTTAAAATCTAAAATCCACTCACATATCCACAGAGCAACATTTATCTTGTGTCAGCATTATCTGTATGATGATATCTTTCAGATCTAGGTTGGTTGAAATAGATTCTTATACCGTGTCGACATCCTCTGTCAATTCCTTATCATCATTCTGGGGGAGGAGGACTGGAAGGGATACACGTTTTATAGCCATAGATCCAAGACGGGACATTACAGACTAGAAGTAAAACAATCAGCAAACTAAAGTCAGCCCACAGAACACATATGTAGTTGAACATGCACATTTATGTTCAAATACAGTTTATCAGCATATGCTATTTGCAGCTTTTAAAACTGATTTATTTCCTGGTGACTGCTCATTTATCGTTCTTGTTTTTACCGAGTGCAGCTCTTCGGGTGTATTGTGTCCATCCAGCTCCAGCAAGTACAGGGGATGGTGATGCATCATGTAGTCCTGAAAAAAACATGAATTAGCTTCCAATTTACTGACTCAAGAAAGGAAGTACCTTACATAGACAATGTTTTTATTTATTTTTTGTCAGTGGAGGATTCACTTAACCACGAATCAGATTGCACAGCAAAGCATAAAATTGGGCAAATATGAAAACAAAACTTAGGATCATCTGGCCATCTGTTCAGTAAGATCTCTGTTTAAGTCTTTGGCAATACAAGGCTGATTCTGAAGAAACATGACGGTATAGCTCTACATATATGTATTGTCACTCTTTAGAACCTCAAAAATACAAGACATTGGTAAATATTACATTTCATCACTCTGCTTTGGCATTTGAACAACAGTGCTGGCCTGATATGAGTTTCATAGCGAACATCAGCTCTACCAAATTTCTATCAAGACTGTAAATTCTGTTGTATCTACTCTCAGATGTACGTCACTTTGGAAAAAGCATCTGCTAAATGAAACTGAAGAATTGTAGAATTATAAATGCTGCCTTTTATCTCCCAAAAATGTGGCGTCTATCCTTGTTGTGCAAACATACTGGTCAATTTCTCAATATAACCCAAACTTTTACACAGATTCAAGCTTCCAAATCACTGATTCAAAGTGGACGATATTAAAAAGGATTATTGTACTTGGCTCTGTGTCAAGCAATAACCCTCATTGTACCATCAGTGTGTAACTCACCTCCAGTGGTCTGAGCACAGTATCCTTGTACATGCTGATTCCAACAGATGTATTTCTGGCCAGATACTCTGGTCTCCACACAATCTGGTCAAGGTTTTCTTTTGGGAGTTCTTCCTCCTCAGCCTACAAGTAAATTAAACGGGTGAAAAGGGTAAAACATTTAAAGAATAGATGTCATCCGTTGTAATCTTCCTTAATTGATTACTAAAATTAGCACAATTATTTTTTGTATTACAAATTCTCAGAAATTACATGTTTATGGTAATTTCTTAAAACATAACCTGCTTTATCTTCTATTTTACTCTAAATGGAATCATAATTTACAAAACGAACACCACACCATGCTGTGTTCATAAAGTCTTGACACTACTGATTCAGACCATAAACTCATTAGGAAAAACCTTTACACAACTCGACTGGACCCAGCTGGCCACTAGATACAATGCAGGTGGAAAGCCATTCGGTGCTGATTTCACATCCAGGAATCAGAGGCTACGTGCATTTTAATGTAGCTGAATTAATTTTTGTAAGGTAACAGCAGAAAGTGTGGGACAACAGACAACATCATTAACAAGAGCTGAGCTACACCTGCTCCTCTTCATTCCCCACATCCTGATCATCGTTGTCTTTCTTCTTGTTGTACACCTCTTCACGCTTCCACTGATCCCGGTTGTAGAACTTCCCTGTCTCTGGGTGCTGCTTCAGACCAGACAGCCTCTGGACCAGGTCCTTATCTGCACACTGGTAGAAGATGGGGTTATTCAGCCTTCAGGGAAATCATAATATGAACTTCCAAAATCTAAATAAATAAATCCATCCATCATCTATACACCGCTTAATCCTCACTAGGGTCATGGGGGGGCTGGAGTCTATCCCAGCTGACTCAGGTGAAGGCAGGGGACACCCTAGACAGGTCACCAGTCTGTCACAGGGCTACATACAGAGACAAACAAGCACTCACACATTCACACCTACGGGCAATTTAGAATGATCAATTAACCTCAGCATATTTTTGGACTGTGGGAGGAAGCCGGAGTACCCGGAGAAAACCCACGCATGCACAGGGAGAACATGCAAACTCCATGCAGAAAGATCCCGGGAAAGCGGGGACGCGAACCAGGGATCTTCTCACTGCAAGGTGAAAGTGCTAACCACTACACCACTGTGCAGCCCCCTAAATAAATAAATAAATAAAAGACACATGGCATTGTTAACTCATAAAAGGACATATCTACAACTTAAAAATAATTCTTCAAAACTAAAAAAGCTAAATGCAACGTATACTATCGTTCAAAAGATTGGGGTCACTTAGAAATGTCCTTATTTTCTGAAAGAAAAGCATTTTTTTTCAATGAAGATAACATTAAATGAATGATAAATCCAGTCTAGACATTGTTAATGTGGTAAATGACTATTGTAGCTGGAAACAGCTGATTTTTAATGGAATATCTCCATAGGGGTACAGAGGAACATTTCCAGCAACCATCACTCCTGTGTTCTAATGCTACATTGTGTTAGCTAATGGTGTTGAAAGACTCATTGATGATTAGAAAACCCTTGTGCAGTTATGCTAGCACATGGATAAAAGCGTGAGTTTTCATGGAAAACGTGTGTGACCTCAAACTTTTGAAAGTAGTGTACATTTCTAAATCGAGAATATGAGGGCAACCTTGATATTAATGATGAAATCGGGCGATAGCTTGAGGTTTTTGATCAGGTCAATCTGCTCACGAATCTTCAGACACTCTTCTGACATGAACGGCAGGCAGCTCAGCACATAGCCTGTATCACAACACATGAACTATCAAACAGTAGCAGTTCTCCAGGTCTGTCTTTTAGATGGCAACTTGCTTTGCTACCATTGCTGGCCACATATCACATTCTGGTCATCTTTCACATTCATTCTTTCAAACTTAATTGTATACTATAAATGGCATTTGGCGATTGAGCAATATATTTGCATGGATGACTGCTGTATTGAGTTAGGTACATGATTTACCATAGTGCTCCACATCTGGTGAGTTAAGTCTGGCAAGAATCAGCTGCAGCACCACATCCTCCGGTATACTTCTCCCCTCAGATAAGATAGCCAAGAGCTAAAATTGTCAGATAAAGCAACTTGGTGGCTATAATGGCTGTAGAGGTCATATGAAACACATGATGGAAAAAAAGGAACTGCCCTGTGAAATGATGCAGGCTGTTACTCACCTCTACTCCTTCCTTTGTTTTGTTTTTTATGTGTGTGTTGAGCAGATCAGTATCTGAACAATTGCAAAAGTAGATGACAAGTACTTAAATTGATGCTTTGTTGGCACAAAGATCAAAAATGCAAAGAAAAAGTGCCTACCATCTACCAGGATACACTTCCAGGACTCTGCAATTTTTTGGGCCAAGGTGGATTTACCAACACCCTGTCACAAAATGGACATGACGTAAACATGACATAAACTGGCTGCGACTACTGCACCCAACAATGTCAAGTTTTAATCAATAGCCTAAACATTTAGAGCATGATATGTTGATGAATTTGTGGTATGATTTTTAGCAATGATACGCTTGATACTCTACTAGTTTAATGTCCCATACACAATTGCCTCATTAATATATAGCAATTAACGATTGTACCATACTAACAACACTTTCACCATTATGTGTAGGTCTGAAACCAAGAGAACTTTTTCACAGCAACCATTTTGACATATAATAGTAGGTTAAAGGAGGTCCTGTTAAATCTGTTGTACGTACAGATGCTTCATTAATGTGACTAGTAACAAAACGGCTGCCTGGATAAAGTTATTTATGGAAAAGGAGAACTTACCGGTTTCCCAACAACGATGAAACAAGTGGGTTTAGCTAGAAGACTGTCTCTCTCAGCCTCATCTTCTATCAGGTTATCCACTAAAAGATCCATTTTTAGCATACTGAACAGAGAAAGCGACGGTCGTGAACATAACAGCCGCAGAAAAATGTCAGCGAGCTAGCCTGCTGTTAACGTTACTTTTAAGCCAATATTCAGTAAAAGTGAACTAGCCGAATATTTTTCTGCTGTCATATTTCGACATAAGTGTACTTACTGTTGCTTTGGGGCATTCCTTTATTCTGTTTTCGTCGTTTACGTTTTTACATTTTATTTTAGTCGTCGTTGCTAACTAGCATTAATTAGTACAGCGTTTTAAGTAGCACAGCCACCGTACACGGTTACCATAGCAACGCACAAACTAAACAGTTTAGCTTAGCTTAGCTTGCTACTGGCAGTTTAAGAGTACGTTTGCCGTGTTAAGACGTGTCCTTTTTAAAAGTTACAAAACGCTGTGAACACACAGAGCGCTATTCACAGTAATAAAACACACATTGGTCAGGAACAACATTTTTATTAATCGCGTTTTCAGTCTGTGGAGCTTTTTTGACTCTGCGAGGCACCGTACCAGCTGACAGGGGAAGTCGGACATGACAGTCACCTGACTAAAACAAATTCATGCTGCCTTGCTAACTGAATAAACTCGACCAGTTTAGGGGCATGTTTAATTTAGCTGTTAAATAAAACCTTCAAAATAGCTGCGTCACTGCTGGAGGAGATGCATTTTATCACCACCGGAGACGATTTGGGGTCAATGCGGGCAGCTAGCTAGCTAATTAACGGTGAGTAACGTTAGCTAGGAAACCCGGGGGGCAAAATAGGGTGCACACAGGAAGTTTAAGGATCAAATATATATATGGTCTCTCTCTTATCTCCTGATGATGTGAAGGTATGAATTTACATATTGCCTTTGCATTCGCTCTGCAGCTCTTCTGTCGTCTCCTCTGGATTGTGACTGTTGGAGAAAACAGGAATAAAAATGCCTCAGTCAGCGGCTACTATCAGTGGAATCCAGAGGATGGTTTTGTACGAAACCAGAGCAGTAAGTGGGGCATGATATTTATTTCCATCGTCTCATCAAAACTCCCTAAAAGTCTAGACAGACTTGTTATAGGTTCCAAAGCAAACCAGACCTCTATGAATTACACCGGATCTCTATATTGTCAAGTTTTCTTTTGGGTCTCCTTATGCTTGCTGATTAATATTGGTACAGTACGTGTTACAGACGCAAAAAGTGCTTCGGGAAATGTTCAGCTTTCAGGCTTTTATTGATGAAAGAGCATGAAAACTGAGCATGTTATTTGTCTGCAACAACCAACTTTCTGTTCACACAATTACACACCTTTCAGTGCTGCTTAGCTCCAGTTTTTTGTCTGGAAAAAGATGAATGGCACAAACTGGAGCGAGGAGGAACTACCCAGGATTTTTCTAGCTTTGATGGAAGTACCTTGCAAATGACACAGTAGCACATTGTTACAATAATTTTTCACTGTGCTAGTTTGACCTGTGCTCAATGTTTGAACTTATGTAACAGTCAGCCAGCCCTTTGCATGGTATCTGAGGGAGTACACTAAGAAAGAAGCCTTCATTTATCACAAATATGTTTTTACAGCATTGTGAAATGTTGTTTTCGCATATCCCATCTCACCACTACCATTCAAACATTTGGGGTCACTTAGAAATGTGCTTATTTTTGAAAGAAATGCATTTTTTCAGTGAAGATAACATTAAATGAATGATAAATCCAGTGTAGACATTGTTAATGTGGTAAATGACTAATGTAGCTGGAATCGGCTGATTTTTAATGGAATATCTCCATAGAGGTACAGAGGAACATTTCCAGCAACCATCACTCCTGTGTTCTAATGCTACATTGTGTTAGCTAATGGTGTTGAAAGGCTCATTGATGATTAGAAAACCCTTGTGCAGTTATGTTAGCACATAAATAAAAGTGGGAGTTTTCATGGAAAACATGAAATTGCCTGGGTGACCCCAAACTTTTGAACTATAATGTATGCCGTGTATACATAAACTACAGTTAATTCCATGGATTACAGGCGACACTACTTGTCTCGATCCCTAGTCTTGCATCCAGCGGGCTCAATATTCTTTTTTTCCGTCTGCAGACTGCTCTGCACTCTGTATGACGGTTATCCTTCTCTGCACAGAGAATAAAATACTCAAAAGACAGTATTTTCTTACTGCACAGTGGCTTGGTGGTTGGCACTCGAAGATCCCCAGTCTGCATCCCGTCCTGGGCCTGGGATCTTTCTGCATGGAGTTTGCATGTTCTCCCTGTGCATGAATGGGTTTTCTCCATGTTCTCTGGCTTCTTCCCACAGTCCAAAAACATGCTGAGGTTAATTGGTAACTCTAAATTGTCCGTAGGTGTGAATGTCAGTGTGATTGTTTGTCTCTATATGTAGTCCTGTGATAGACTGCTGACCTGTCCAGGTGTCTCCTGCCTTCACCCTAAATCAGCTGGGATAGACTCCAGCCCCCTGCAACCCTAAAGAGGATTAAGCAGTGTATAGATAATGGATGGATGGACAGTATTTTCTTAGTTGTCTTTATTTTAGTGTAACAGGACTCAGTGGGTAAATTCTCAAGGACAGCAGTAGTTTTTCCACCAGTTTGGTCAGAACAGCCAAACATCCACCGCTTTTGCTAAAAAGCAAACTTGAGTGATTATTCATCTGATCATGCCAGTGTAAGACAGCAATACTCAGTCTATGACGTTAGAATTTCACCCTTTGATGGACAACATGGGCCAAAAAAACAGTCCAGCAATAGAAATGATGACTGTGATAGAACTGTGAGTACTGCTCAGTAAACACTAGGTGGCAGCAAGAGCCTATTTATGATCATTTACTCCTCCAGGCTTCAGGACATGACCTCCATGAAAATAGTTGCAGGTATTTCTACTACAGTTGTCTAGACAGTCACGATAAGTACATTTTGCCTGTCAAAATAGTCTTCTTTTAGCTCAGATTAGGTTTATGCATATTTTGATGTAAATATATGCACTTTACACACAAGTTGTTGTGCATCTTTCCTTATGAGTTTATTTACTGCATGTCGTCATAATACAGAGATTTACAGCCTGATATTTTCCAGTTGTCAGTCAGACATGCAAGAAAGACACAAATCTTGATAGTGGGCGTGTTACAGTTTTAGTGTGGGAGCCCAGATAGCCTACCATGCACCCCCCCACAACAAAATGCCACTTAATTTTTTTTAAACCTTTATGATGTCCTAAATGATACTTTGAGTGGTAACAGTAAAATAACTCATTCCCACTATAACTTTTTATGCTATTTTTTACTTTACGTGGAAATGCAATTTTTCTTCCACTAATTTTTCAGTTCTTTTTTACTGAAAATTGGCATGGCTATTGTAGCCATTTCACTCATGGCAATCACAACATATTATATATCATATAAAAGCTTGGAATCTCTAGTTTATAAATATCATTATATTGTTCTTGTATTTTCATTACAATAGGAATGATATAAAATACAATAACAGTGTGTCTCAGTTAACTTTTTCCGGAAATTTTTGGTATTAGCAACTCAAATTTTATTAAATATATATATTTATGTCAACTTTTTTTATTGATATATAGTATTTTCCAGATAGAATGTATTCTACATTGCATATCTGCACTATAATGTCATGCATTGCAATGTTTGGTTGCTTACAAGTATTGACTATTTAGCTTTGCGTTAAATACACTACTGTTCAAAAGTCTGGGGTCACTTGAATGAATACTTTTCTGTTTTGGGAAACCTCTATATTCCAGAGATAACTACAAGATGCCATCTGAATGATAAATATAAGGCTACATTAGCTTAGCATAGCATAAAGACCTAAAGCAAAATGGAAAGCAGCTAACCTGGCTCTCTCCAAATGTAATAAAGTCCATCACAAAGCAATGCATGAATGTCTTTTTTACTTTTATTTGTACAGAAAAAAAGCAAACTGAAGAATACAAATTAGATTTTGATGGAGTCTGTCCTGGTTGTCTGTTCATCAGTAAATAAAAGTGAGTTTTCATGGAATACATGAAATTACCTGGGTGACCCCAAACTTTTGGACAGTAGTGTATGTATTGTGGACACATGTACTCTGGGCTGTGTGCACTCTAGTTGCAGTGTGTATTTTTTGACTGTGATGTGATCATGTGATGCATATCTGCTTTGGATACCTTTTGTGTGTAATTTCACAGAGTTCTGACATTTCTACTTGAGGTTGGATATTGTGGAGAGAAAAAGTTTCATATTATAGAAACAAAAGGCCAAGAGAAAGTGAGAATCTTAACACCAGTACTACACTCGGAGAAGTGGATTGTCATAGTAGCAACTCTGTGTCTATTGAAATTTGAAAAGGCTCTCGAGAAGGTCGTCCAGTAATATAGTGTTCCCTCAGAACTGGTTATAGGCACTAAGTATGAACTGAATGTTCCTCCATGAGAAAGCTTCTAAGCACCAAATATGGGATCACATTGTCTTCATTATGCACTGTTACGGCCACCAGTATTGGGGTGCCGCCTGGTTCCTGGGGAGGTGTCCTGTTGGACCTTTGTGTGGGGAGACTGCTTGTGTGGGTTCGGCTGTGGCTGTTTTCAGAGTTTCTCCGGAACCCCAGCTGCCAGTCATTCCAATTAATGACTCAGGAGTGGACGACCTGCACTGCAGCCCTTTTCTCCCCGCCTCCGGACCTTCCTGATTGGGCCACCCTCCAGCTCCCCTCCACCTCTAACCAACCGGACACAGCCATCACCACACCTGCAGAGTATATTCCTGCAGCTAAGCTCTTAGTCTGGGCGGCTGGTATCTGTGACCAGTCTGCCCTGGTGCCTCTGTGGGTGATAATTTGTTTGTATTCCTGTGATGTGTTTTGGTCTGTAGATATTTGTGGTGGGTTCTACAGACACTTCGAGCTCCTGTTGGCAGCTGCTACTTTGGTGTTAGCAGTCCGCCAACTTAGTGAAGGAGCTTTTTTGGTATCTAGAGTCTTCGTGAACTGTGTGTTCAGTATGTGAGTGTGAGGCACCAGTTTTGGTTAGTTTGTTTTGGGCACGATTGTATTCGTTACTGGAGGTGGGTATTGCTAATGTACTTATGTTTGGCTAGGGAATTTAGTTGTTTTGTGTTTAGATAGTTTAGAAACTCTGTTAGCCTTCATTTTGTTGTATTCTGTTCTTTGATTTGGCAACACTCACCAGTCTTGTGTTCTTTATTATCACTTTTATGTTCCATTTACCACTAAGCAATAAATCCCTTCACCTGAACCAATAACATTCTGGTTATTTTGTTGCATCCAGTCAACCCCTAGAGGTTGGATCCTAACATGCGCTTATTATCACGAAATGCTATGCATGGTTCATGTATAAAAGGCCCCTGTGATAATATGAACGACATGCATTGTAATTTATAGCACATTGATGATTTTCTTTTACTTTCCAGAGGTATTTTCTGGTAGGGAGCAATCAAGCACAGACCAAACACCGAGTCTTAAAGATTGACCGCACAGAACCCAAGGACCTGGTCATAATTGACGATAAGGTAAGCGGCAAGTTTCCACCAGACCAAGCACAGCGCCAGTGTATGTTCTTATGTAATACAGTACAGTACGCCTGGGGGGAAATTGTACCATCACTCAGCCTGTCCCAAGTGTATCGTCGATGACAACTTCACTGATGAGCGCTGAGTGCACCTCCTTTTCTTCTCCACTGCTCGTTACCAGGACCTATGAGCTGGTAGCTGATTTGTTCATTCGTGCCGTGGGTGATTGGGATTATGATGTGTTTATTATTATGAAGCATCCACGGCTGAACATCCATCACCCCACGCTCCCATTCCTGCTGATATTACACTGACCTTAGAAAACTGTTGGTTTTCCATTTCATTGGCATTTTATGGTAATTTATACACATGGTGGGGATACCAGGGAATGGAGAGGTAGTGGAGATGACACAAAAAGACCCAAAAATGGCACTAAAAGATGCAAAACTGATACAAAAAGACACAAAAATGGTACAAAAAGATGCAAAAATGATCAAGTTTACAGCATCTTTCACTTTCTTTGCTGTTCACATGTATACAATAAGACAACACAAGGGAAGTGAAGGTAAAATAAAATAATGAGTGCAGTTATGGAGTGATGGTGGCCCCTCAAAATAGTTGTGACGGATTGGGATTGGTTTGGTGGACACAAAAAGATGTGAAAGTGTTCCAAAAAGACACAGAAATGGCACCAAAAGATGCAAAAAAATTGCATAATAATGGCACTAAAAGACACAAAAATGGCACTGAAAGATGTAAAATTGATACAAAAAGACACAAAAATGGCACAAAAAGATGCAAAAATGACAAAAGATCGAGTTTAAAGCATCTCTCTTGCCGTTCACATGTAAGGAAAGCTGGGACACAGTGGAATAAAAGGCGACCTAGAACTCATTATTATAAGGTTATGGAGAAAGCTCAAGACTCATAAGGATTTTTGTGAACCTATTTTGACTCATTGCATTCTGTGAAAGAATGCTTTTTATTCTACCAACATAGAAAAGAGAAACTCACCCACAGGTGCATAAATACGTAGACATGTACTACATTGAAAATTACAGTATTTTTCTGTTGGGCCTGTAATTCCAAGCAATAGTTGTGAAAAATTATTGTATAGATGAGAAAAATAACATTTTTTTTAAAAATTATTGAGACCTGAATAATAAAAACACAGTTGCTGTTGATCATTACAACATTTCAGAAACAATTTGGATAGCAGCTAATCTATTATTTGCTGAATTGCCTCACTGAGAATCAATCGGAGCCCTGTTGTAGAAAATTTGGGTCATCGATTAAACTGGGTCTGTTGTTCTTTTACTTATTATTGCACAGAAAAGAATTCTATTGTACCAGTCTGACAAGCCATGTTTGCTTCTTTTGTTAGACTTAGATGACTTTATTAACCCCTGGAGGGAAATTAAGTTGTTACAGCAACATGGATCTTCAATAAAGGGGTAAACAATAAGAAGTGGAGGCAAAATAAAATAAAATATGTAAGATGTAATCTTGAAAAAATCAACAGAATATACAAGAGTGGTACAGAAATGTGCAAATGAGAATGTGCAAATGACATAAGAAGGTGCAGATAAGCTGAATGACCAGGTCTTTCCATCAGTGGAGGTTTTCTTCCCTGATGACATGGACATGTTCCGAGATGATGATGCCAGGATTCATGGGCTCACGTTGAGAATGAGTGGATCAGGGAGCATGAGATGGATTGACCTCCACAGAGTCCAGACCTCAGCCCCACTGAGGATCTTTGGGACATTCTGGAGAAGGCTTTGGGGTCTGACTCTCTCATCATCAATATGAGATCTTGGTAGAAAATTAATCCAACTCTGGACAGAAATAAATGCTGTGACACTGCAGAAGCTTATCAAAACGATGTGTGCTGTACTCAAAGTTAAAGGGGTCTAATGAAATATTAAAGTATGCGACTTTTTTTTGGGACGGCCAGTGTATAATGAATGATGTTTAGAATGTAAATGTTGAAAGGTTAAAATCAACAATATGAAGGCTACACATGCATTTTTTCCCCCTCTGCAGCATGTGTACAACCAGCAAGAAGTACGGGAGTTGCTGGGCCGCTTGGACCTCGGTAACCGCACTAAAATTGGCCAGAAGGGTTCCTCCGGCCTGTCCAGGGCTGTCTCAGCCTTTGGCATTGTGGGTGAGCAAAGTCCCGTCCCTCTCCTCCTACAGCACAATGATGGCAACATCATCTTCCAAGCATTACCTCCACAGCTGCGTGTGTTGACCTGGTTTTGTCTTTTATGTTTAGGGCATTGAAAAGCATAAAATAATGGGAACACCTGGCAGTATAATGCCTGTCACCACATTATAGCCCTATTACCAGTCCTACTAGCAGTACAGTTTCAGTTTTCAGGTCTCAAATGATGACCTTCAGAGGTGTATTGAGAAATGACAAGATTTTTATTGCATTCAACCTCTTTTTGTTGAAAGTCTGGTAAAAAGAAACTGTAGCAACAAAAACCTGGACCATCTCACATTTTGTTTAGAGGATACTTCTATGTTAACTGACCAAAACTAAGATATGTAAAATGTTTCGACTGATTTTTGTTGAGGCCACTGCTGTAAACAGTTTTGTCTGTGTCTTCATTTAATGTCATGGCTCTGGGAGTTATGTTTCTGCACATATTGAAAGGATTCCCAGATAAGGTGATTTTTCTGAGGGTGCAACTACAAAAATTTCCAGGTTTGAAAATGTATGAAATTCTCCAAATTCTGCCAAAATATTTCGCAGAACTTACATTGCTGTTCAAACATTTGGGGTCACTTAGAAATTATTTTTGAAAGAAAAGCTGTTTTTTTTTTCCAATGAAGATAACATTAAATGAATGATAAACCCAGTGTAGACATTATTAATGTGGTAAATGACTATTCTAGCTGGAAACAGCTGATTTTTAATGGAATATCTCCATAGAGGTACAGAGGAACATTTCCAGCAACCATCAGTCCTGTGTTCTAATGCTACATTGTGTTAGCTAATGGTGTTAAAAGGCTAATTGATGATTAGAAAACCCTTGTGCAGTTATGTTAGCACATGGATAAAAGTGGGAGTTTTCATGGAGAACCTGACATTGTCTGGGTGACCCCAAACTTTTGAACGGTCGTGTAATTTTGGGTTCAGAATAACAAATATGCAGCGCCTATGAGAAATATTCACCCCCTTGGAAGGTTTGGCACTTAATTGCTTTGTGACCTTGAATTATAGTCTGTTTAATTTGTTTAATTTGACTTCTTTGACAAGAATTTACCAAAAAGACTCTTTCATGTCAAAGTGAAAACTTTGGCTACACATGATTGATATTTTTTGTACATCTGTTTTCACTTTGTCATGAAAAAATCTTTTTTGGGAAATTTTCTGTCAAAAAGACAAAATTATATTCTGTGTTGAACACTTCGTAGGGCAGTCGGTACTTATTTATTGGCAAACTCTGAACATATTTCCTGAATTCTGTCTAATTTTACACAGGCTGACCCTTATAGTCAATCATCAATTAACACTTTTGTAACTGTTGAAAAATATGGCAAGACATAAAATTACAAACTCTGGAGTATTTAATTTAAGGTTTCAGTGAAATGGAAAACCATTGATTTCCAGTCTTATACAGTATAGATGAGCATTATTTGAGACAAATAATGCTCATCTCCTTTGTCCCTGTGTTTTGCACATTGTCCTACATACCTACTTACAGTGAAGTGCAATCTTACGATTTTTTTAAAAAGATGTACAGTAGCTCTCTTTTGGCCTTTTGTAAATCCAATTCACTGGTAATTTTCATTTTCTGAGGACAACCTTGTTCTGTTTTTCTGCTCCATATATGAACGATGAGGCTTTATTACTTGAGGAGGTTATGTAACCGTTCACATGATTACCTACTCCATTTATTTTATGTTATGTTGTTAGGAATAGTAGGTGTTCCAGGGCAGTGAATTACACGTACTTGTTGCATGATCAGTGCTCAAGGTATGACCTACATTTTGCGTTGCATACAGTGTAGTTGATGGAACGGATCACGGTTGAAATTATCCCAAGAATTTCTCCCAATGGTTTCATCAGGACCCTTCGTTATTGATTCTAGATAATGTGTGTTTGTGTTTACTCAGGATTAGTTATTGATCTGAGATAAATTGTCCATCTCAGACTTTAGATTTTCCTGCAATAATGTTTCTCACAATCAGTGACAGTGATAAACAAAAGAAGTCTAATCAGAATTTTGTCACTGTAATTAGGAGTCAGACTTTTAGGAGTCGGTCGTTTCTGCAAGAAAAACGCATGGTTATTACATGTTTTCTCCATCTTTGCCCTCTTTTAAACTCAACCACCTTATTGGACCAGAGTCCTAACAACAAAGTCTTGAACTTGAAAAACAGCTTACTCCCTCAAGAACACAGTTTGCCTCGGATTGCAATCCAGAGTTCATGAGCTTGAAAAGAATGGCTCTAAACTTTAGCCTCCAATGTCCTGTCACGATGCTACCAGCAAGAACAAGCTAAACCAAAAATACCTGAGAACATACACTACCGTTCAAAAGTTTGGGGTCACCCAAACAATTTCATGTTTTCCATGAAAACTTACACTTTTATCCATGTGCTAACATAATTGAACAAAGGTTTTCTAATCATCAATTAGCCTTTCAACACCATTAGCTAACACAATGTAGCATTAGAACACAGGAGTGATGGTTGCTGGAAATGTTCCTCTGTACCTCTATGGAGATATTCCATTAAAAATCAGCTGTTTCCAGCTAGAACAGTCATTTACCACATTAACAATGTTTGGACTGGATTTCTAATTTGTTTAATGTTGTCTTCCTTGAAAAAACTGCTCTTTTTTCAAAAATAAGGACGTTTCTAACTGACCCCAAACTTCTGAACGTTAGTGTACATGAGTTGAAGTTGCTCTATATTAGCTAAAGTGGCTGTATATTAAAGTTGCTCTATATTGAAGTTGCTCTACGTTAGTTTGAATGGTAGTGTAAATAAGACAATGAACTCTGCACAGTGGCCCCAATGCTACCAGCCGGATGCTTTTCAGGTCTAATGTTCACCACAGTTGCCATTTAGTATAGTGCATTTAGTGCACTAGCATGCTAATTAGCACTACAGATGAGGCTGACAGGGATGTTTTCATGTATTTGACCTCATGATGCTAAATAGAAAATTGAGACACCACCGGTACTCATTAAACTGTGTCCTCTCCAGTTAATATTTGTGAAGGTATTTCACTCAAAGCCACTTATATGTAGGTCATGATGGCACTAGAGAAAAGTCAGGGGCTGCAGGAAGTTATTAGGGTTTATCTTCACAGGACTGCAAGTAAATAAATGGTCTTACATTTCGGTTTCCAGTTAGAGTGAATGTGTGGTTGTGCTCTAAGGAACACAACAGCAATTGTCAACTAATACTTGCAAGGCTTTTTCAATACCTGGACGTACCACATCTAAGATTAAATTTAGTCGTCCGCCCCTTTTGATTAAGTGCTATTATAGTGCACTTTTAAGATGTAATTCAGCATCATCTTGAGGCTGCAGATGGGTCGGTCACACTGACACAGGCAGATTCTGACTTTGACGTGCGCTTAAAGAAATTTAATCTTTTTTTCCTCCCTCCCCCAATGCCATCCTTGTTCACAAGTTGTTATTTTTGCTGTTGTACCGAATAATAGAGGGACGCAGCCAGTTAAGGCACAGTGTATCCCAAGAGACCTTTTGCCTGTCTTATTAAAGTATAAAATGTGTACCGTTATTGTAAGTACATTTTTATTCACTTTCATTTGTCAGTCTGACCCACGTCTTGTGGGAAGAAGCAAAGTGAACTAACAGAGGGATTGTCCATCAGCAAACCCACAAGTAAACGAATATGAAGTGTAGTTTGTTCTCATACAAGGTAGCTGACACACTTTGCTGATCAGTCTTTATGCAATGTAACATACACTACCGTTCAAAAGTTTTGGATCACTTAGAAATGTCCTTATTTTTGAAAGAAAAGCATTTTTTTCAATGTAGATAAAAAGTGAACCAGAAATCCAGTCTAGACATTGTTCATGTGGTAAATGACTATTCTAGCTGGAAACAGCTGATTTTTAATGGAATATCTCCATAGAGGTACAGAGGAACATTTCCAGCAACCATCACTCCTGTGTTCTAATGCTACATTGTGTTAGCTAATGGTGTTGAAAGGGTAATTGATGGTTAGAAAACCTTTGTACAGTTATGTTAGTACATGGATAAAAGTGTGAGTGTTATGGTAAACATGAAATTGCCTGGGTGACCCCAAGTTTTTGAATGGTAGTGCAAGTCAACTTTAACTCATTTAGACCAACTTTAACTAATACAGAGCAACTTAATATAATACAGAGCAACTTTACCTCCTTTAGAGCAACTCTAACTAATGCAGAGTGGGGTCACATCTGAGGCATTTTAAGGCAGCAATGGATTATTTTCATGGGGGAAAAAAACATCTAAATGTCTAATTTCATATAGAGAGATGAAATTATCGAGACACCAACAGATGCGCCAGTAGCTCAGATTTTTACATTGTTTTTTACAGTGCAAATATTGTATAAAAGATCAGAATTATGGTAAGGATATCTTACAGGAGACCAATCATTTGATTATATAATGTGTTGTTTAGGACAGCAACTGACTGATTTGTTCCATACCTATGAAAAGATTGTATCCTTTTAGGCCAAGATACATAACTGATGTCACTTCAGGTGCTTTCTCAGGTCTTTTTAAACATCCTTCCATCGCCAGAGGAGACATTATACAACTGTTCCTGCGGTCTGAGTGGCACTTACCTTGCACCTGCATTTGTAGCCTCGTCTTTGGATGTTGAGACACATTACGACCCCATTCCAACTCAGTAACCGGTTGACAGCACAATCGGACTGAGCTACCTAGAGTTCTAAATGTTCAGCTGCACAATTGTCTCCATTCATCTGTTAGCAGAATGGTTTTAGTAGTATTCACAGAAAGCTGTATGTCTTACAGGCACACTTGCATAAACTACTTGCCTTAATGAGTCATTATTACAAACATAAAGACATCATCCACATTGTGTAGTGAATGGCTCATGTAAAGCTGAAAGCAAACCATCGACGTTGAATGATGCTTTCTGGGTCAGTTTTTAATTAAATAAGAATAAATGGATTGGATTACATAGGCAGTAAGACAGACACCCACAATGCACTACCACAGATGGAGTTATTCTCTTGTGTGTATGGCTAAAGCTGCTGCTGATTTGCAGGCAACTGAAAGACTGACCTATAAATCAACTTGTTCAGAGATGTCTTTTTTTTTTCTGAACTTCCATGGCATCACAAGCCAGGTTATGTCAGTAGTAATCTGAGGGTACGTGTTGCTTAAAGAAAAAAATGATTTGTTTATTCTAAAACGTCTTAAATTGCATGTTGTTTTTCTCTTGACAGGGTTCGTACGGTTCCTCGAGGGGTACTACATTGTGTTGATCACCAAACGCAGAGAGATGGCAGACATCGGTGGCCACTCCATCTACAAAATTGAAGACACCACTATGATCTACATTCCCAATGACTCGGTCAGAGTTGCACACCCTGATGAAGCAAGGTATTGTCTGACCTTGCCTGAAAATTTCACCCAAATTTGTTAGTCCATTTTTGAGTAATGTTGCCAACATACAGACAGACAGACAAACCAATGCCAATCCTCACATATTTCTGCTAAGGAACGAATTCTTCATAAAGAATATTGATAAATTCTGTGTTACACATGACAATAGCATGTTGAATTAAGCTGATCTGGTGATTGATCTTTGTTTTACGAGTCTTTGACTGATATTATCGGCTCCACTTTTCTTCCTAGTCCAAGTAGAACTATTGACACATTTGCATTTTCTGACCATGAATGGCACTTTTGTATCTAGTGTGTCTTTATTTCATATTGTGAGATAATTGTGAATCACTGAACTTGCGTCTGAAGTGATCTGAATTGTGTTTTCTTGGTCAAAACTTTTGAGTTTGACTGACTGGGTTTTCCTCTTACAGATATGTGCGGATATTTCAGAATGTGGACCTTTCCAGCAACTTCTACTTCAGGTAAGACAACCTCTAAGTCCAAATCCTTTGCAACAAAATTATACAGTGGCACATGTCAGTAATATACTTAATATATAGATACAAATCTGAACTATACCAGAGTTTTGGAGCCAGAGCAAATTTCTTAATGTATGTATACAAGTACTGTATATTAAAGTTAGATTTCTAAGGGGTGATATTGTTGTACTGAAACGGGAAAACAATAGGGTCATTGTTTATAACCTTCCAGCAATGCATTTCATAAAGTAGTTACCAACTTACAGTGGTGACACCGCTTGACTCCACCCCATCATCTGTTCAGCAGGGATACTCTGCTATATATAATATCTCCAAAGGGGTACAGAGGAACATTTCCAGCAACCATCACTCCTGTGTTCTAATGCTACATTGTGTTAGCTAATGGTGTTGAAAGGCTAGTTATGAAAGGCAATTATGATAGCACATGAATAAAAGTGAGTTTTCATGGAAAACATGAAACTGCCTGGATGACCCCAAACTTTCGAACAGTAGTGTTCGGCAATACCATTATATCTATGACAGTGTCGGCCAATCGATTGAGCCCTGCTCCTGTCCTTGTGGAGCCTTTCCATATCTGTCCTCTGCAGGGTTTTTTTTTTCTTTACAAGGGAAGTCAACTTTTAGCCGTATTTCTTTCTTAGCAGGATACTGTTTTTTTAAAAGTGCTCTCAACAGATAATGACATCTGACTGAAAGTCACACATGCCAAGTGACTTTTCAGAACAAATTGTTTAAATCAGCATTAAGATAGAGGTGATTTTTACTCTGCCAAGGAATGCAGTGGAGTTATGTGACGATCAGCGTTGGTTTGTCTGTCTGTCTGTCTGTCTGTTAGCAACATTACTCAAAAATGGACTAATGAATTTGGATGAAATTTTCAGGGAAGATCAGAAATGACACAAGGACCAAGTGATTAGATTTTGGCAGTGATGTAGCTTATAGTCTCTTGTTAAAGGTTTCTGTATCATTGCGAGATAGTGGCACGACGTCACTGTAACTATGACAACAAGCGAACGCTACGTCAGCTGCCTGCTGATGATCACATGATTGTGATCCTACTACAAATCCACCGCTGTGGACTTATCAGGACTTATCCATCAGAAATGATACAAGGAACAACTGATTAAATTGTGGGGGTGTTTCTGAGTCCCATCAATTCCCACTACATGTTTAGGTCAAACGATTCGGTATCCGTACATAACATACACATGCAGAACACACACCTGTGCTCAGCATAAAGTCATTTTGTTTGTGGGTACATCTATATTAAATGGACACATTCTATGTTTATTTCTGATCATCAGTAACTAATAAACAAATGCTGCATTTCTAACTAAAAAAATGCTGCATTTCTGACAATGTCATATGGGGAAATGAACAGCCTTGGTGGAGTACTGTGCTCTGAGTGCTTTTCTAATTTTGAATGTTTTCATCCTATTTTTTAGCTAAACTACTATGAAAAAGTCAGACAGATGAACCCATGATTGTTTATGTACACATGTGCTGACAGTGTTCACTTAATGTTGTTTTTTTTTTTTTTATATATTGGTAAATTTGATTTCCAGATGTCACACAACACAAGGCTGAACATGTGTGGTGATGCACCGTTCGGATGATTCGTGCTAATGTCTAAACGTGGCTTTAGCTTACCTCCACGTGTGCCCTTGGTCGTCACTAGAAGTCTGCACTCAGCCTGAAGTTTTTATCACAGTTCTTGCAGTATAAAATATGAAAGCATACTTTAACTGTGAGGGAAAAAAAATGTCTACAAGGTTTCATTTTTCATGGCCATTTTAGATGATGCATGTTTAGTTTAGCACTTTCTGGTGCCATTTTAGCCTCGTCTGACATGAAATACACTTGATGTTTCTGAGTGTATAACATGCAGAAAAACTGTTTGCATCTCTATTCATGTAGTTGCCTTAGATGCGTTATGAGGCAGTGTGGCCTTTACTTGTTTTGTATGACGCTGCCTTTGTACCCTCCCTGCAGCTATAGCTATGACCTGAGCCACTCGCTGCAGTACAACCTGACTCTGCTGCAGAGACCTTATGAACTGTGGTCATCAGCAGCTTCCTCTGGTGAAGAAGAGGTTCATACGCAGAGCAAGCAGGATAGCTTTGACATCTTTGAAGATGAGGGTTTACCTACACAAGGTGAGCAGAAGCTAATCCATGTTCCTTCTGTTTCTTTTGTTGAATTTCCTGGGTGGAAAACATCTCGTCAGACTACTCTGCAGGAGCACCATACTTGACTTTCAATAGAGAGGAGGAGTCCTGGTCATGGTTGCTGTGAGGATCAAGATGAGCAAGGAAAGAGGAGAAGACGAAGCTTTATTCTTAGGAAGCTCGAGGTTTTTTTCTCTCTCCTTAAAGGAATCAGCTGCCGCCTTATTTAGCCGTGTGGAATATCTAATTGGTTTCCCAGAATTCCAACTCATTAATATGGGTGTTTGTTCATGACATCAGGTAGCTTTTGCTTGACTGAGAACAGAGGCAGCAAGACCAGCAGCAGGTTGGATCATAGAACTGAGAGAAAAATCAAGAAAAACAGGCAATAAACAAGACTGAGGTTCATGTCAGAGATAAAAAATAATCACCTAATCTAGCTCCGATGGATAAATTGGAAAAATAACACATGAGATATGGAGAAAACGACTGCAACATTTTCACATGACTTCACCTGCAATCTATAAGGATCTGATGGTAGAAAACCTGCGTGGTCAGAAGCATCAAGTCAACACAGAGGTGGAAACATGAAAAGGATCAAGACTCTTTGTTGGAATTATGTTTTCGGCTGGTGACTCCCAGCTATCGATTAAAAAAAATAAAAAAAGGCACACTGTACACAAATACAATAAAAAATCCCCAAAAGATATAAATATGTCAACAGAATTAGTGCAAATGAGCAGTAGGATGGGTGATGAAGTGCAGTCCAGTGCAAGACTCCGTTCTTTTTTGCACATAGTGAGTCTGTTTGTGTAGCAGTGGGGGGGGAATGGATGGACAGCTCTGGAGAAAAAACACATTTTCAATCTGAAAGTTAGAGTTTTTATGTTTCTGTATCGTTAGAGGAAAGTGGAACAAACAGTCCATTTCCCGGGTGGGTGGGGTTGGCAGCGATATGTCGGGCCTTCCTCTGGACCCGGTATAATGATTCTAGGTCTGGAAGAGGACTTCCCACAATCCCCTGTGCTGTTTTCACCACCTGGGATAAGTCCTTTCTGTCCTGAGCTGTGCAGCTGCTGCACCACACTGTTGCACGGAGACAGAGGATGCTTTCTATTGTGGCTCTGTAGAAGTTTGCCAGGAGTTGATGGAAGAGAGCAGCACGTTTCAGCTTCCTGAGGAAGAAGAGTCTTTGTTGAGCCTTCTTCACTAGCTGAGCTGTGTTCAGAGACCAGGTCAGGTCAGATCTAATGTGGACACCCAGGAACTTGATGTTGTCAACACGCTCGACCGCTTCCCCTTGAATGAGGAGAGGAGCTGCTCTGTCCTTCCTGGACCTCCTGTAGTCCACCATGACCTTCTTGGTCTTACTGGTGTTTAGAACAAGGTTGTTATCTGAACACCACTGGATAAGGTGCTGGATCTCCTCTCTGTAGTGGCTCTCCTCACTGTCCGATATGACACTGACTACAGTGGTGTCGTCGGAAAATTCGCGACCGTGTTTGTGGAGTGGATGTTTTTTCCATTAATTCTACAACTAAGTGTAGTTTCTACTAGGGATGTAACGATACACTCAACTCAAGATTTGATACGATTTTCAGTACTTGGTTAACAATACATTTTTCTCACGATTTTTAAACAGAATGAGCTTGCAGACAAATTATGACTGAAAAAGATTTATTTAATTATTTCTCAGAGAAGAAACACATTTCTGAGGTAGGGTGTAACAAAACACAAACTATGCAATGAATGATGTTTAAAAACACATATTTAGATATGTAAAAACTACAAATTATATTTTCTCTTATCTTTAACAAAACAAAGAGAATCCCTTCTTATTTCTCTGAGGTAGGGTAAGCTGTGCAATACTGTCCTCTTAAAAGTGCAACTGAAATTATATTTTATCATAAACAACAAAAAATAAGTAAAAAAAAAATAGATTTTCACACCGTATCCCACATCGAAATAACTAAATGAATAATAGAAATAAACAAAATCTCGCCCTTTTTCATGTTTGGACACAAGGAAACCAAAATGCTGCCACACATCTGACTTGAAGCTGGTCTGTGCATCCTCGATTTCAAAATCCACCATGTTTCTCGTTCCGTCTGAATACCTGACAGTGACGTACGACGTCGAACACCTGAACTCAAAAGTAGATTACGCCCTCCGCTGTTTAAAAAGGGCATCGCGATTCGTTTTTCATCTCAGCCGATTTGAATCGTCACACATTTGTATCAATTTTAAACTGTCTCGCGATGCATCGTCACATCCCTAGTTTCTACAGCAGTGGTGTCAAACATGCGGCCCGTGGGCCAAAACCGGTCCTCCAGAGGGTCCAATCCGGCCCGATTTTGTAAAGTGTAAAAGTTCCAGAGAAGACATTTACTACAGATTGTAAATTTGTAAAACTATAAATGTAAAATCATTTCTAGATCATGACAAGTTGTTTTGATCATAAAGTAAAATACGAGATTGTTCTTTTGTCCTTTTGTGTCTCATTTTTGTAATACTTCGTCTTGTTTTTGTCATTTTTTTGTCTAACTTTTGTCATTTGTCTCATGTTTTTGTCATTTTGTTTCTTTTTTTATCATTTTGTGTTTTCTGTTTGTCTCGCTTGTGTTTTTTGTCCTATTTTTGTTGTTTTGTGTTTTGCTTTATTCATTGCTTTGTGTGTTGTTCGTTGATTTGTGTTTTTTTGTTTTGTTTGTGTTGTTTGTCTTTTTTTTGGTGTTTTATTTCTTTTTTTGTCATTTTTTTGTCTCATTTGTGTAATTTTTCTCATTTTTGTCAATTTTTTGTCACTGTTACTTTTTAGCAGATTTTTGTCTCTTTTTTTGTTTTGTTTCATGTCGTTTGTCTCATTTGTTGTCATTTTATTTCTCATTTTTGTCATTTTGTGTCTCATTTTTGTCTTGCTTTTGTTGTTTTTTTTGTCTTTTTTTTGTCTGGCTTTTGTCATTTTGATCATAAAGTAAAATCCTCTATGGTTCAGTTCCAGATAGCTGTGACTAAATGTTTTGTTCCTTTGTAGACACTCTGTGATCTGGAAGTTGTAATGAGTAAATGATAAACTGAGGAATAATGTTGCTGAAAATGAATTTATTTTTCTTAAGAAATTTCAGGTTGTTCATGATGTTTTGTAAAAAGATATTTCATTAACCGAACATTTTCAGAATGTACATTTTTGCACTAAAACAAAGGAAAAATGTGGAATTGTGGTTATTTATAAGTTATTATGCTGTGGTTTTACTGGTCCGGCCCACTTGAGATCAGATTGGGCTGAATGTGGAACCTGAACTATACTGAGTTTGACAACCCTGTTCTACAGTCTGTTCTACTGCAGGTTTCTCTTCATCTCGCTGAAGTCCTTTGGAAAATTAATGAAACAAGATACTATGGCTTGCCTTGACTGATGAGTTTAGTCATTCATGACGTGCATTGTAGCACAGTAACCGTAATTCCAGTTGGGGCGATTTAATTTTTGTTTCTAAATAAGCTCTTCCTGCACACCCTGTCACCTCAGCTAATTTTACCTTTTCCATTTGCTACTTTCTAACTGATCATTTGGACTGATTCCAGGTTAGTGAAATGACCCAGAGGTTTTATCTGTTCCTCTTTTTCCACCACAGTGGTTTACGGCCTCCAGACTGAACCGTACTACAAGTACGTGTGGAACGGGAAGCTGCTGGAGCGTGTCAAGGACATCGTGCATCATGATTGGCTCATGTATATAATCCATGGCTTCTGTGGCCAGTCCAGTATCCTTTGAGATACACTTGTTGCTATGTTTTTTTAAAAGAGACTTGCAAATTATGCCTAATTAAAAGCACATGCCATACGAACTGCATGACACCATGTCCATGCATCATGATTAACTTAATTTGATCATGCAGTACTAGGAGACACACATGTATCCCTCACATTTCTGTCCTTTGTCGACACTCCTCGTCTCTCAGCCTCAGCATCACTTGTAATAACTTGCGACTGTGTTCAGCCTTCATCAGAGCACGTGGATTACACTGTGAGGGAGAACAGAGTGATTCACCACCGAACTGCAGGAGCAGTTTGTGTTTGTTGTCCGGGCTTTAGCAAAACAAGTATCATGGCATTAAGCAATGTTTATCAGGTATGTAAACAATGGCACTTGCATAATCTCTCCATCTGTTATCTGCAGGGAAAAAGCTCCCTGTGCATATTTAATCAGATGAGGTACAAAGGGTTTCTTTGGGAACGAACACAAGCTCAGTGTTTTGTATACTTAGATAAATCTTTTTTTTAGAGTTCTCTCTGCCTTTTATTTCAGTGCTGCTGTGGGTTTTCCAGGGAATTAACTCGACATTAATGTTATTCTCTGGATTTTTAAAGAGCTTGTGTTGTATTGATGCGTTAGTTACCACTGCAGATGGGCTTTAGGTTTCTCCAGCCCTGAGTGAAAAGTCAAATTTCTGAGGGTTAGTCTGCCTTAAGTTCAGATTTCAGTTGCTCACCATCATGTCTCCTTTGCAAAAAATCCCATACTGCGGTGTAAAACTTGTTTCCTTTTCATTAATCGGTCAGAAGAGTGTGTGTCTGATGCCTGTGTAAAATGCAGCAGGCTGATAAGCTAAGGTTCACTAACGGTTAGCGCTGCCTCCAACACTGTCTTCTCTATCAGGCAGTGTGTGGGCGCTTTGAGTTTAGACAATTCCTGGAAACTGTTTGGCCTTTAGTGCTAATTTACTGAGAGCTCGAGAGGGTTGATCGTTGCAAAACAGAATAAAGAAGATTCAGCTGATTGAGCCAAATGCAAAAATGAGGTGCAGTTGGGAAGATGCCACAGAATACAAGTTAAAGTACAGTCAGTAAAAAGAAATAAAAGATGATGGCCCCTGTGGAAATGTTCCGCAAATCTGAAACTAAGAACTTTTTATTCAGTGGCTTGCTCAGCTATGGCCAAAATCCATCCATCCATCATCTATACACTGCTTAATCCTCATTAGGGTCGCTGGAGTCTATCCTAGCTGACTGAGGGTGAAGGCAGGGGACACCTGGACAGGTAACAGTCTATCACAGGGATACTTATACAGACACTCACATTCACACCTACAGAAAATTTAGAATTGCCAGTTAACTTCAGCATGTTTTTGGACTGTGGGGTGAAGCCGGAGAACCTGGAGAAAACCCACACATGCACAGGGAGAACATGGAAACTCTGTGAAGAAAGATCCCGCTAACCATCAAGCCACTATGCAGCCCATTATGTCCAAAATGTTTGTGCTTTTTTTTTTTTTTTTTTTTTGAGAAATATTAGCATGGCACTGTGATGAATCTGATTATTAAAAATTTCACAAACCTGATAATTACAGATCCTTTTCATGTTTTGTGTTTTCTTTTCACATTTTTTAATGTAAATATTGTATTTTTTCCCTGGGCTGCACAGTGGTTAGCACTGTTGCCTTGCAGTAGAAGATCCCTGGTTCGTTTCCCGCCTTCCTGGAATCTTTCTGCATGGAGTTTCCATGTTCTCCCTTTGCATGTGTGGGTTTTCTCCAGGTTCTTCCTACTGTCCACAAACATACTGAGGTTAACTGGTGATTCTAAATTGTCTGTAGGTGTGAATGTGAGTGTGATTGTTTGTCTCTACGTGTAGCTCTGTGATAAACTGTTACCTGTCCAGGTGTCTCCTGCCTTCACCTTCAGTCAGCTGGGATAGACTCCAGCCCCCCATGACCCTAATGAGGATTAAGCGGTGTATATATAATGGATGGATAGATGTATTTTTCCTGTAATACTTTATTTCTTGGATAATCTTTCAAATACAAGATTATGGCCTAACATACAGGATATGCTTTAATGACTTTTTTCCTAATAATAGTTCTGCATGGTCAGACCATTCTCTAGCATTGACACAGTGCTGTGTGGAATGGTCTGACTGCACCTTATGATCATTCTGCTAAAGGGAAGGGGGAAAACTCTCTCTGTGTGTATTTCTTTAAACCAATCAAAATTGGACAGACCTAAGAAAAGGATGCTGCAACAGTTTTCATTCAACCTCATGATGGTTGAGTTGTTTTACTGGAACATTTGCACAGAGGGAGATGGGCACTGTCATCCAAATCGATAATTCACTAGAAAAAAAACTGGTCAGTCTGCTTTATTGCAATATCGAAACCTTGAGAAGGCTCACCCTATAGCTTGCTAGCATGGAGGTTGTTGTTTTCAACAAGGAAAATGATTTTAAAAATGGCCACATGTAGATACCAGTTGGCCACTTGTCGGTTTATACCCTCAATCTACATATAATTGGTGAGTCAGACTCATAATGATGATATTTTCTGATAAGTTTTTGCTGGTTTGAGATATAAAATCCAAAAACTTTCATGGATAAGAGCCACTGTGCATGGCTAGTGTGTAAGAAGCAACATGCTCTACAGAATACAAGTTAAAAAGTAAAGTTGTTTGTATTTTAATAGTAGTGAATGTGTGTGTTTACACAGATGGTTGTGTCATGCTGTCAGTGCTGTATTATTTTTATTGCTATTCCGCCTTAACCCACCAAATACAGAGCTTCTAATCTACGGCCGACCAGTTCACATCACTCTCATTGCCAGACGCTCCAGCAAATTTGCCGGGACACGCTTCCTGAAAAGAGGAGCCAACTGCGAGGTACATTTGTTGCCAAGGCAACATGGAAGAATAGATGGGGGAGGCAGGGCTGAGGGCCACCAGGATGATTGAGATGACTCAGTTTTATAGCAGGGGGTTAATGTGACCCACTGCTTCTTTCTTGGTTATGCATGAGTGTTTGCATGGGTGTTTGGTGGGAGGAAGGAGAATCTTCACAAACACACATTTTCCTCATTCAATCGTTCATTCATTGACCCAGAAAGCAGCATTTGGGAAACCATCTTTCAGCAGAATTGCATGACCTTCAACCTGAGATTGAGTTTGCACAGTGCAGTTCTATCCATCCATCCATTATCTATACACCACTAAATCCTCATTAGGGTTGTGGGGGGGCTGGAGTCTATGTGATAGACTGGTGACCTGCCCAGGTGTCCACTGCCTTTACCCTAAGTCAGCTGGGAGAGACTTTAGTTTTTCTAAATCTTGTCCTCTTTATTTGTGCTTTGTGTGTTTTTTTTCCAAGGGCGATGTGGCTAACGAGGTAGAGACTGAACAGATTGTCCATGATGCCTCAGTTATGTCTTTCACAGCAGGGAGTTACTCCTCATACGTCCAAGTGCGGGGTTCGGTCCCACTCTACTGGTCCCAGGACATTTCCACCATGATGCCCAAACCCCCAATACGATGTAAGAACACTGTTTTACACCTCATATCTTTCTGTACATCAGCAGCTTTCTTGTTGTCCAGCATCACAAATATTCAACTGAGATGTCTAACATCAACCTAATATTACATCAGATGCTTTAGGTGTCCTATGACATTTAGACAATCGTTCACAAGTTTGGGGTCTAAGTTTCTACATGACTCCAAACTTTTGAACGGTAGTGTACGTGAATTAAAGTTGCTCCATATTAGTTACAATTGCTCAAAACAAGTTAAAGTTGGTCTTAATGAGTAACTCTAAAGGAGTTAAAGTTGCTCTACATTGGTTAAAGTTGCTCTACTAAAGGAGGTAAAGTTGTTCTGTCCTATTTAAAGTTGCTCTAAATGAGATAAAGTTGCTCTATAATAGTTAAAGTTGCTCTAAAGGAGTTGAAGTTGCTCTATATTATTTAAGATTGCTCTGTATCAGTTAAAGTTGCTCTATAATAGTTAAAATTGCTCTATATTCCTTAAAGTTGCTCCATATTATTTGGAGTTGCTCTAAATGAGTTCAAGTTCAAGCATTAGAACACAGGAGTGATGGTTGCTGGAAATGTTCCTCTGTACCTCTATGGAGATATTCCATTAAAAATCAGCTGTTTCCAGCTACAATAGTCATTTACCACATTAACAATGTCTACACTGGATTTATGATTCATTTAATGTTATCTTCATAGAAAAAAAACTGCTTTTCTTTCAAAAATAAGGACATTTCTAAGTGACCCTAAACATTTGAACATTACTGTATAATGTAGAGTTGGTAGTGTAGACGACTCTTCACCTGCTTTGTTGAAAGATTTGTTTAATAATATCCACATTTCCCTGCCCAGGACCAGAAATAATCTTGTTTGGACAGAGGAAGGATGTAATTAGAAAAACTGCATTAAAATCCAAAGCAGTTTTATACAAAGAAGAAAAAATGTAAAAAAAAAAAAGAAGTGGGTGAAGCCAGGACGACCCCCTCTTGGCTTTCATCTTTGTATCCATTCTCCCATCTCATTATGAGCAAGATGAAAACACCAGACCGAGGCCAGAGGGAGGCGATCGGCTCCCTGAGACTGATAACACTGCAGACTGCTCTGTGTGTTTCTGTGTGTGTGTGTGTGTGTGTGTGTGTGTGTGTGTGTGTGTGCGTGTGTGTGTGTGCGCGCACAGGAATACACTGCTGTTTGCATGTGTACAATGCCTGCATTAAATCCTAATCTTTTTTCCCTCCGGTTTGCCCTTTATTTCATCCTCAGATGACATTTACCTGTGTGTGATCGAGACACTGAGCGTGTCCCTAAGATCCTTCTGTGGATCAACTTACCTCATCATCCTGCTCCCACTTTGATCCTTAGAGACAGTCCTTATCTGACATTTCCCAAATGTTGCCCAAACCTGGCACCATCAGTTTATCTCTCACTGTGTGTGTATATCTATTTTGACACAGTTTGCCTTTGGTATTGGTAGATTTTCTCTTCTAGATTAGATTTTTTCCACCTCTGAAGATTTCTTATCTGTCATTCACAACCATAAATTTGAGGAAATTATACACAACAATGAGCATTCATGTTGTTTTGCTTTGTGGAGTCTGCAATAGTCTCTCGTGTGCAATATTCTAATTAGGTCCTGCTTCAAATATCAATACGCCCATATCTGTGTTAAAGGAACAGTTTGACATTTTGTGACATCTGCTTCAGTTGGTTCTATCTAGGTCAAATAAGGAACAGGCTTATTTCCCAAAAGGTCCATGAGTCCTAATATGCCCTTCTTATGATGAGAAAAACAATCAGGAGTGAATTGAAAAGTTACTGTTTGCCAAGAGGGACGACTGAGTTGTTTGATTAAATTCACATTGGTTGGATTTCAGTGTTCTTTTCTTTACAACCACCTTGAACTTTGTAAAAATGAAAAAGGCTCACAGCTAATTACAGCTAGGAGATCTGTCAGGAAATCAACCCGCATTCAGGACAATTGTAATATTTATCTGATTTTGATGCCGGCTGCATAGAATGACAGCTATTAGACAAATCTGGGTCAGTTACGTCGCTAAGAGACAGTTTGAGCTAAGCGTTAGAGCATGCAATGTACATTTATATTACACTGTGCATCACCTGTGGACCCGTCTCTGCCATTACTGTCAAGAGCCATTGTTACCTAAGTAATTATGTAACAGATCTATATGCAGTACGTATATGACTGACCTCAAGTAGGCAAATGTCACAGTTGTGAAGGAGACGACCTTAATAGGTGGCTTTACTTCAACGCCGTCGTCATTATGGAGGCACATGAAGTCTACTTAAGCCTTCATCTCCCTCACGAAAGAAGCAGAAGTTGAGTGAGAAAATGCTGTATAAATAGTAGCAGACACAAGTTGAAAACTGCGAGTGTTTTGTCTGTTTTGTCAGCTTGGCGAGCCGAACTTCAGCACGATGTGACCTATTTCCTCTAATCTGTCCTCTTGCAGCTTCACTAGTCCAATTTGGCTGCAGGTGTGGTGCTCTGCATGAGTGGCAGATGGAGGCAATAAATGTGGTTTTAAAATAAGGAATGAATAGAAGAATGAAAATGGAAGTGAACACATGAAATTCTGAACAGCGAGAGAGGAATAGAGGCTGTGTTACGCCCAGCCTAGGGGTCACTGAGTGAAACATGAAGAGGCATCCTTCCCCTGGTCCCAAGCAGCTACAACACACGTTCTATCATATAATTCAAGTGTTTGTTTACAATAAATGTGTCATTTCAAACAATGGTGATGGTTAACTGAAAGACATTTCTAAGTGACCCCAAACTTTTGAACGGTAGTGTACATGAATTAAAGTTGCTCTACATTATTTAAAGTTGCTCAAAAATGACTTAAGGTTGCTCTGTATTAATTAAAGTTGTTCACAATGAGTTAAAGTTGCTCCATTTTAGTTGAAGTTGCTCTATATCAGTTAAAGTTGATCTACATTACCGTTCAAAGTTTTGGGGTCACCCAGACAATTTCATGGTTTCCATCAAAACTCATGTTATTATTCATGCGCTAACATAATTGTACAAGGGTTTTCTAATCATCAATTAGCCTTTCAACACCATTAGCTAACACAATGTAGCATTAGAACACAGGAGTGATGGTTGCTGGAAATGTTCCTCTGTACCTCTATGGAGATATTCCATTAAAATCAGCCATTTCCAGCTAGAATAGTCATTTACCACATTAACAATGTTTGGACTGGATTTATGATTCATTTAATGTTGTCTTCCTTGAAAAAATCTGCTTTTCTTTAAAAAATAAGGACATTTCTAAGCGACCCCAAACTTCTGAACGGTAGTGTACATTAAAAATCAGTCATTTCCAGCTAGAATAGTCATTTACTACATCAACAATGTCTAGACTGGATTTCTGATTGTTATCTTCATTGGAAAAAAATGTTTTTCTTTCAAGAATAAGGACATTTCTGAGTGACTCCAAACCTTTTAACGCTGGTGTACAAAATGCTGAAAACGAAAAATCAAAATCTTGCGTTCCCACCTTGTAAAACCCCTTCAGGTTTGCTGCTGGTGAAGGACTACACATGACAATTACATGTTATTGTCTCTTATGTCTTCCTCTCTGCAAATATGTAGTGAAAGCGAAAATTTCCATCAGGGGAAATCTAGTTGTTTATTTGTATAGTATAGTTCATACACAAGGCAATTCAAGGTGCTTTACAATGGAAGAAAGTAATGCATCATAGAACTTTGAAATTATTTATAAAGATAATTTAAAAATAGACATTAAGACATTGAAATCATACAAATAGAACATAAAAGTGAATTAGAAGTCAAAAAAACAGAATGGCAAAGACTCAATTTCCAACCTTGCTGCATTAAAGACAAATCTAAATCTGTTCATTTCAGTGGAGGCGCATTACAGTATTAAGCATCCTCATGGTAGATTTAAGCTTGGATGGATTGGATGAAGCTACTATAGTGTTTTAGCTAATTTTATGCTGTGTCAAAGTATAAACTGCTCCAAAAGATAGAAACTTGTGATTAAGTGGTCTCCTTAGCGACTGAGTTAACAAGGAAACTAAGTGACAGTTAGCTTGTTTTTCATTTAGATTACTAGTTCAGACAGATTCTTCTTCTTCATTTACTGGATTAATCAATCCTGCATTTAGCATGTTAGTGCGAGATCGTGTGTTAGCGGTTAGCTTGTCTGCTACAGTGGTTGTAACAGACAAGCTAACCGCTGATTTAAAAGAGCCAACACTTTGAGCAGACCTCAGGTGTTGAGGCAGTTTGTTCCACAGGTGAGGAGCATCATAGCTGAATCGTGCTTCACTATCTTTGGTTCTGGTTCTGGGAACACACACATTAAACCTGCCCCTGATGACCTGAGGGCTCTGGATGCTTCATATGGAGCTAACAAGTCCAGGATGGATTGTAGTCAACACCATTCAGTGCTTTGTAGACCAAGAGTAAGATTTTGTATTCTGTCCTTTGACCTAAATATTTAACATTCCAAAACTTTTGACCTCTTTTTTTCCCCTCTCTCCATCTTTTTTTTAGTGGACCAAGCTGACCCATACGCCCACGTAGCCGCTCTCCATTTTGACCAGATGCTGCAGCGGTTTGGCTCACCTATTATCATTCTCAATCTGGTCAAGGTAGTGTACATTTCTGAGATGCTCATTCACACTCTGCTGCTGACTCCCCATTGTCCACAACATGACAACAAAATACGGTGATTCAGTGCTATAACAGAGACACAGAATATTATGAGCGCTGATATTTACTAATGCACACTGGCACATAAAATTAGAGCCCACCTTTTGTTTTTATAGTTTAAACCACATAGCATCACAAATGTTTCAATTTTGGTTAAAGAGCACAGTTATGAAAGTATGCAGTTATTTTTAAACTGGAACTGTTGAATAATTTGATGACACTGTAGTAATTGTAGTGTTTTTGCACAAACCGCTAAAATTATGTAGCATTTTACAGTTTGCTCAAGTATACACTACCATTCAAGGTTTGGGGTCACTTAGAAATGTCCTTATTTTTGAAAGAAATGCAGTTTTTTCAATGAAGATGACATTAAATGACTCATCAATGCAGTCTAGACTTTGTTAATGTGGTAAATGACTATTCTAGCTGGAAACGGCTGATTTTTAACCATCACTCCTGTGTTCTAATGCTACATTGTGTTAGCTAATGGTATTGAAAGGCTAATTGATGATCAGAAAACCCTTGTGCAGTTATGTTAGCACATGAATAAAAGTGTGAGTTTTCATGGAAAGCGTGAAATTGTCTGGGTGACCTCAAACTTTTGAACAGTAGTCTATGTCAATAAAGTACTTTCAGGACAGCAACTCAATAAAAACCAGATCTCTGTGACGAAGGCTTTGGATTATGCGCTTGAGGAGACCATGATATTAGATTAGCTTTTTTTGTTGTTGTATTTTCCTTAACTTACTTTATAATGTAAGATTTTTATTTATAATGTAGGATTTCCACACAATTTGCAGCATTTAGTTTGCAACCCTATCAATATTTAGCTTTGTTTAGACAATATTTTTAAAAAAACAATCAGAACACATCATGGTGAAAATAAGGAGTAAAAGAAATTATTAAAAACAAGATGAAAATATATCAAAGAAAAGTACATTGTGGACTGCTGTCTTAGTGTGTAGATTATGTACAGAGCATTTTTTGTAGATATATTTTAATATCTTAGGATGAAATACGCCCTGTGGAATCCCTCAACAGATAGTTATCTACAGTAATAGCTCAGGTTGTGATTGTGTAATTTGCCAAGCGCTTGATTGATGCTGGGTGTTAGTTGTTCCTGTGGAGTCATTATAGTCACAAGAGATTTTCCTAGTTGTTGATTATTACCAGCAGTTGAAATGCCACCTTGAATGCTGATCTGCCTTTGCATTACACTAAAACGTGCGCATGATAAAAAAAACAAAAAAAACAAAAGGGAACATTTCACTGCAAACAAGAACACACAAGGCTCTTTCCCCTTTGTGCTTTCACATTGTGTTGCTGTATCAATCATTAAAAAAGTAATGAATTTTGATGAGAAAATTAATTGAAATATGATAAATGACATAGGGGGATAATACAGCACAAAATTAATTAAAGCTGCAAACAATGTTGGTCGGGTCCTCACGTTCTGGTCAGTGAATCCAAAACTGTCCACCAGGTGGCGCTGTCACTGTGAATGTATATCGGCCTAGGTTGTTGTCAGGACCAGACTGTGATCACACATGTAAAGTCTGAGACAGATTGAAGGATGAGGAGGCTAGTTAGACAGCACTTCCTGATTATTGCCAAATGGTGTCATGGTGACCGATCCACCAGGTGGTGCTCTCTCTGTGCCGGTATTTTGGTCTATAGAATTCATCAGGGCTGGACTCTGATCATACATGTCAAGTTTGAGGCAGATTGGAGCATGTACAGGCCAGTTACACAGCACTTCCTGTTTCATGGCGAATTGTTGAAATGCCGCCATTTCCACACCAACAGACTTTTGTGGAGCATTTTTAGTAATTTTTAATCACCCATGCCTTGTGTACATCCTGGCCAAATTTCAGCTCTGTCGGGGTTACCCCGTTTGAATTTCTAGCTTTTGAAAATGTGCAAAAATTGGTCCAAAATATATCACGTAGTTCAAAATGGCCAACTTCCTGTTGTGTTTTGGGTATGGCTGTCAATTACATTTTCATGCATCATGATGAGTTACTTATGCCTTCCAAATTTCATAGCTGTAGGTGACACGTCCTGGTCGTAGAGCATGTTTGAAATTTTCCAGGTGGCGCTATTGAGCCATTTTGGCTCACAACCATGCAAAAGTTCCATAAAATATCAAGCTTTTCGCCAGTCCTGATGTGTGTGCAAATTTTTCTTGTGTTTTCAAGTATTTTTAGACCTTTAAAATTACACTAAAATAAAAAGAAACCCATCTTTGGTGCTCAGCCCCTAATAAAATGCTACACCCCTTTCCATCTAAAAAAACAAACAAGTGTGCACACACACAGCAATCTCCCCCTTATCCTCCGCCCCGACTTTCATCCTTGCGTGCATCGCCATTAGAGTTTCTCTTGGGCACACAGCTGTAGCTTGGCTTTCAAGCTCACGTTGTCACTCACAAGGGGGGCCGTGAGACGAGGGACCAATCGCAGATCACCGAGGCCCTCACAAGCCACTGCCATGTGAAATTTGCAGACTGTGGGGAATAAGGGAGGGGACCCCTGCTTACACAGAACACCCTCACTTATCCCAGAGAGACAGAAAGAGGAAGGAATTGGCAATTAACCATAACACCGTGACAGCCACTCTCTACGTGGTTGTCACTGGAGTTGCTGTGGCCCTGTCACCTCTTTGATGGGTGCATGTTTTTTTTTTTTATTGTTATTATGGGTTAGCATGTGTCTCTGAGTGTGTAAAAGAGGAAGAGCGATAGTGCACATGGCCAAGCATGTGAATGACTTTTACAACCGGCTCGTGTAAATGGAGTTTGTTGTTGAATATTGGGATTAACTCTCTAAAGAGACATTTTGAATAAATACAATCTGGACGATCCAAATCTTTTATTTATTATTTTTTTGTTTTTTGAGAGAACCATGTTTAAAATGGCATCACCCAACGAGCACAGAACCAACACATGCAACAGGAAGACTTATAAAGATGAGAAAAGCATTAATTATGTAATAACTAGTTGAAATAATTACAGTGCATGACTTGAAATGACTTAAAATGTCATTGGCCGGCTCCCTCCTGTATGCATGTGTGACTGGTCCGTGTTGTCATTCATGATTTGTGGCTGCCCTTTCGCACACTACCGACCACGATTATTACTGTGGCATTTGTGTTCCGGTTTCATAGCTGTGGACAATAAATGTGAGCTTTTTGTGAGTACATGTTCACGTGTACTGTACTTGCAGTAGCTCGTCTGTTCATAGAAAGTGTGACCGTGTGTGTGTGCATGTACATGCCAGACTGTGTGACATGCTCTGCTGAACGGGCGAGGAAATGCTCTGGCAATTTGACTGGTTGATGTGTTGCTTTGCCACCGCTGGACGTGTGAATGGAGATGTGAGCTGTTAAATGATGCATCCCAGCAGATTATCACCCAGGGTGATCGCTCATAAAGGCGCAGTGGAGGAGTGCACTGGGAAATAATGGACAGCGTGGTCACGGGTCACAGAGAAAGACTGTGAATGAGTGAATGCATTTTTAATAACAAAAAAAAGTCTATTTTTAAGCATCCCCTCAGTAATACTTAGTCAGGCTTTGATGCATATTATCATGTTGTCACTCCAGCTTTGAAAAAAAAATTATATGCTTTTAAACTTCAAGCAGATTTTTCACTGTGTCTTTCTAAATGCCAAACATTTTTTTTCAGCTTTTAATTCCACTGTTTGCAATAATATCTCACGCAGCTGCACCACTTTTCATATATTATGCACCTGTCTAAAGCAGGAGTGTCAAACTCATCTTAGTTCAGGGGCCACATTTAGCCCAGTTAGATCCAGGTGGACCGGGCCAGTAAAATCGGAGCATAATAACCTATAAATAACCACAACTCCAAATTTTTCCTTTGTTTTAGTGGAAAAATGTTCACATTTAAGGAACAAGCTTTTTACAAAACATTATGAACAATCTGAAATTTCTTAAGAAAAATAAATTCAATTACGATAACATTATGCCTCAGTTTGTCATTTACACATTACAACTTACAATCACAGAGTGTCTACAAAGACACAAAACATTTAGTCACAGGTATCTGGAACTGAACAATATAGTATTTTACTATATGGTCAAAATGATAAAAGTCAGACAAAAAAAGATTAAAAAAACAAGACAAAAATGACAAAAATGAGACCCAAAATGACAAAAACGAGAAATAAAATGACAAAAAATGGACAAATGACACAAAACAAAACATGAGAAAGGCAAGAAACAAAATGACAAGAAACGACACAAGCAAGACAAAAAGGAAACAAAACATGAGACAAATGACAAAAGTCTGACAAAAAAGACAAAAAAACAAGATAAAATATTACAAAAATGAGACATAGAACAACCAAAAAACTAGACCAACAGCACAAGCGAGCCAAAAAAACCACAAACGATACACAAAACAACAAATAAAGCAAAGCACAAAGTGACAAGCATAAGACAAACAACACAAGCGAGACAAAAAGGAAACACAAAACAACAAAAACATGAGATAAACGACAAGTCAGAAATTCAAAAAGACAAAAAACAAGACAAAATATTTGAAAACTAAAACACAAAATGACAAAAGCGAGAATCAAAATGTCAAAAAATGAGACAACACAAGCGAGACAAAAAACCACAAAATGGCAAAAATGATACATAAAACAACGAATAAAGCAAAAAACAAAATGACAAAAACAAGACAAAAAAGATTTAAAAAAAAAAAAACAACAAACAAGACAAAATTTTACAAAAATGAGACACAAAATGACAAGAGAACAATGAACAATCTCGTATTTTACTTTATGATCAAAACAACTTGTCATTGTCTAGAAATTATTTTAAAGTTATGTTTTTATTTTTTATTTATTTATTTATTTATTTATTTATTTTATTATAAATTTATATTATATAGTTTTACAAATGTACAATTTGCGGTTAATATCTTCTCTGGAATTTTTACACTTTACAAAATCGGGCCGGATTGGACCCTCTGGAGTGCCGGTTTTGGCCCGTAGACCGTATGTTTGACACCACTGCCCTCGAGCATCAGTTTTGTGCTGTCCACTACATACATGTATGTCTGTGCTTCCAGCCTGTACAATGCAGCTTTGTGTTTCTCTGAGGTCACTGTTGAGAAAATATGAATTCATCAAAGAGAAGGAAAACATCAGTCACGTGTCTGAGTAGATGTTTATTTTCTCTCAGAACCTTTTTTTTCCGAAGAAAATGCAGTTCTTTTGTGCTCTGTTATTACTTGATGATGGAATCGGTCTTGCATGTGACCCATTATACGTCTGTGTTTGTGCTTTAGAAACGTGAAAAAAGGAAACATGAGAAGATTCTGAGTGAAGAGCTTTACCCTGCTGTGATCAACCTAAACCAGTTCCTCCCTCCAGACCACTGCATCGACTACATCGCTTGGGACATGGCTCGCTACACCAAGAGGTACTAGTACATGTGCCAGAGTGGTGAATCAAGTTAAACCCAGTTTTGTGGTTTGACCTTTAAAATATCCAATTCATTTGTGAAGAAGAAGAAAAATTGAAAGCTTGGCTGCCAGTCAATAACACTTAAGTAAACTGAATTAAAAGATTTTTTGAAAGAACCCTGTGATTACAACAGCAGATAAGATCCTTCATTTGTCACAGATTGAATACTGTGGCATGCAGAAATGTCTGCAAATCTCCAAGCAAGTAAAGTTAAAGCTGACTAGTTTCTATTAATAGTTTAAGCAGGGTTGCTGTTCATTTTTCATCTTTTACAGTTTCAAACGACAACAAAACCAGAAAAGGGGTCGACACAAAGACAGTCTGCACGATCCATTCTTAGTAGCAACCCTTCTGACAAGTATCAAAGCTTGTAAATGCATCTTGTAGCCAGCTAAACAAAAACATTCTTCCATAAATCAAGAATCTGCTATATCTTCCTGAAGGTCTTGTACAGTCAAACAGGTTTATTTACACGACCATTCAAAAGTCACTTATAAAAGTCCTTATTTTTGTAAGAAAAGCATTTTTTTCCATGAAGACAACATTTAATGAATCATAAATCCAGTGTAGACATAGTTAATGTGGTAAATGACTATTCTAGCTGGAAACAGCTGATTTTTAATGGAATATCTCCATAGAGGTACAGAGGAACATTTCCAGCAACCATCACTCCTGTGTTCTAATGCTACATTGTGTTAGCTA